>NC_045449.1:41076180-41190433 GCF_002776525.5 Piliocolobus tephrosceles | reverse complement strand
CATATTAGTCACTGCAGTTATTATCAAACTAAGAACTAAACCAAGAGAGGTAGGTTCCCATGAGTTCTAAATACTACTGTAGTATTATTTGGTGTCTATTTTTATTTAAAAGTAATCACATAAAAGTTAATTAAAATTTAATGCTAGTTTTCAATTTGTTTATTTTTGTTTACAGTTAGTTGCTCTTAGATCTTGAAGTAGTCGAAAAAGACATGAGCTTCAGAATTATAAAGCTGCGTTGGAAACTGAGCTTGTCTCTAAGAAACTGCATGACTTTAGACAAGTATTTCATCCTCTTTGAGTTTTAATGTTTACAGTCTTAAAATTGAGATAGCATTTTAATGTTTCCAATCTTGAAATATGGCTTAAAATTATAAGCCATAGTTATAAAATTGAAAATTAAAATACGGTGTGGTTAGTTATTTGCCTGACACGTTATACATAGTCAATACCACATACTAATGCATTTATTTCATGTTTTATAGGCAAGACATATATATACATAATTATTTATATATATAAATATATATAATTATCCTTTTATAAGGCTTAAGGTTACAATATATACAGATATGTATAAAACTGCTTTTTAGTGCTAATATCCACATGCCTGCGTGATTGAAACAGTAAAAGAAAATAAAAGCAACTAGCTATAACAAAAAAAAAAATCTAAAGTCATAAAACTTCTGGAAGAAAACACAGGGGAAAGACTTCCTGACATTGAACTTGGCAATGATTTATTGAAGTTGACACCAAAAGCACAGGCAACAAAAGCAAAAATAAGCAAGTGAGACTACCTTAGACTAAAATGTTTCTGCACATCAAAGGAAACAATCAAAATAAAAAGGCAATCTATATACTGGAAAAATATTTGCAGAGCATATCTGATAAGTGGTTAATATCCAAAATATATAAAGAATGCATGCAATTAAATAACAAAAAACTTGATTACAAAATTAACAAAGAACCTGAACATTTTTCAAAGAAGACATAGAAATGGCCATGTATATGAAAAGATGCTCAACATCACTAGTCATCAGGGAAATGCACATCAAAACCACAATGAGATGTCACCTCACACCTGTAAAAGTGATTATTATCAAAAAGACGATAGATAAATTTTGGCAACGATGTAAAGAAAAGGGAACCATTTTACACTGTTGGTGGGAAGGTAAATTGTTATAGCCATTATAGGAAAGAGTTTGGAGGTTCCTCAAAAATTTAAAAATGTAACTACCCGTGGTATCCAGTAATCCCACTTGTGGATTTATACAGACAAATTGAAAGCAGTATCTTTCTATTGAGACTTATCCAATTCTCATATTTACTATAGCATGATTCACAATAGCTAAAGTATGAGCCCAACCTTAGCTTTCACCAACAAATGATAGATAAAGAAAATGTAGTGTGTGTGTATGTAATATATATACTATACATATACACACACATAATATACATACACACTATATGTGTGTGTGTGTATATATATATATGATGGAATAGTATTCAGCCTTAATAAAGAAGGAAACTCTGCCATTTGCAACAACACAGATGAACCTGGAGGACATTATGCTGAGCAAAATTAAATCAGACACAGAGAGATAAATGCTGCATAACCTCTCCTATATTTGGAATCTAAAAAACATCAGACTCATGGTAACAAAGAGTAGAATGGTTAGCAGGGCCTGGGGGGGTGGAGTAAATATTGGTCAAAGAGTACAAACCTTTAGTTATAAGATAAATAAGTTCTAATGTACAGTATCATGACCATAGTTAATCATAATATATTGTATACTTGAAATTTCCTAAGAGTAGATCTTAAATGTTCTCATCACACACAGAGAAAAAATGGTAACTTTATGACATAATGGATATGCTAATTAGCTTGGCTGTGCTGAACTTCTTACAATATATACCTACATCAAAGCATTCATTTGATACCCCTTAAATATATATAATTTTTATTTGTCAACTATAACTCAATAAAGCTAGGATAAACAAGAGCATAATTTAAAAATCTCCTTTGTCTATACAAGAATGGTGTAATGGCTTCTATTTGCTTAGGTATTATGTTGTTAATCTGTTGGTTTAATCCTGACAGTGTTTACTAAAAAATGCAATACAGATTGATATCCCTCATCTGAAAATCAAAAATGTCCCCCAAATCTGACAATTTTTAAGTGCCAATATGAGATCACAAACTGAAAATTACACAACTGACCTCATGAAATAGGTTATAGTCAAAACTTTGTTTCTTGCCCAAAATCATTAAAAACATTGCTTTACTTTCAGGCTCTACATATAATGGTATATATGAAACATACATGAATTTTGTGTTTAGCCTTGGGTCCCATCCCCAAGATATCTCATTATGTTATGTGCAAACATTCCAAAATCTGAAAAAGTCTGAAATATGAAATCCTTCTGGTCCCAAGCATTTCGAATAGGGGATACTCAAGCCATAATACTATTTTGCTGTTCTGAATGGATATGGCTTAGATTAGGCAAGTAGAATGTATAAAGAACCCTATGTAGAGAAATAGACATAGAAGAATTTATAGAATTTTAAAATGTTGTCCACATATTTTCCAATTCAGCTTTGAGTGTCTATAATAATCCATTGTTCCTTTACTACACTAGATGTCTGCAGGTGTATCCCTAGGAAGCATATTTTTATGGTTTCTTCCCCAAATGCAAATGAGTTAGCAAATGTTTTCACATCTCACTTATTGTCCCAGCACTTTTGCCTGAATACCCTTCAAAGGCTGTACTCCACCATCATCACCGGGAGGTCTTTCTTTAGTGAATGTTCCAAACCAGATTTTGTGCCTCTGTCATCACTGTTCTCTTAGCATCTGCTTTTTACCTCTACCTTGATTGAAATATTCTTTTGTTTGCCTGTATCTCTCAGTAGATTGTGACCCTTTTTAACTCTGCCTTTTTATGCATTGTTAACACAGGTATCAGTCAGCATCTGACAGGGTGGTTGTTCTATAAGTGTCTGTTGAATGAATGGAATTGATAATTTAAAGAGAGAAGATAAGGAGTTCATGTTCCTCAGACCCTAAGCAGGCAACTATATGTCTCTCTGAATGATTCACTATGATAAAAGCTAACATCAACAAATTAACCTATGATGTTTTCTCATTGTGCCCAGTAATTTATGAGCATTCTTTATTTATTCCTACGGACTGAGTAATGCTGATATTTTCAGTGTTACATTAAAGACAGATAAAATTAAGTTTAGCAATATTAAATGCAGCCATTTGTAACCTGTTTGGATAATTGAACTGTCAGCTTTGCCCTAGTCAGGATCCCTTGGCCATTAGACATTTGTTTGCTTTGTAGTAGTCAGTGTTTTCATTTCAATATACTTTGTTAGTGCAAAGAGCACTGCCCCAAAACTACCATTTAGAAGAAAAAATGCCCAGTGGTACACAAGAGAGTAAACTGCCAAAATAGTGTATATGTGATTGGAATGATGAGTAATCTGTCACCAAATCTGACATGTCAGTTTAATTTCTCTTACCAGAAATCGGCAGCATGACCTTCGTTATGCTTCAATTGTGTTAGTTAAGCATAAATATTTTAAATACTAATTTTATAATGTGTAGTATACTGATATTTTATAACCCAATTTGTTACAGAATAGTGCCAAAGCATTAATATTTGGATAAAAATATATTGCATTTGTGCAATTCTAAGAACTGTTTCTGCTTCTTTTGATGGCAGGCATGCCCTTAAAAAACAATACAAACGCATATTGTTTTTTGACACATCATTTGCAAATGAGTTCTGGGTTCACTTTGACCATGATTGACCTAGGCAGGCCAAAATGTCAATAACTTTTGGGAGCACATACAGATAATATTATTTCAGAAAGACCAAGAATACAGTCTCGGGTTCAAAGCAAAACACAACAATACAGTTGAACATGCTACAGTTCCATCAATCTGTAGGGAACAAGAATTGAACTGAAATTTATTACAAAACAACCCTTGTCTTCCACAGTTTTTGGGAAAAGCTGCTCTTTGTGCAGTCTCCATCCCACTTAAACACTTGCTAAACATCGTTTATTTAAGTTTTTTGTTGAAAATTGCTGAGGTTCCAAAGACATGGTTTGATTTCAACAGAAGAATAAAGCAAAGCAAATGAAACACAGCCTGCTTCTGTAATTTAGAGCAATTATCTTACTCTTTGTAAGCCTCTACAGGAACATTAAAAGAGAATTTCTTGCTTTTTGATTACACGTATTTGACTGCTCAGTGTATTCTTCAGTGAATGGTTAGTAAAATATAGTACTGGAAATAACTTGTTTTCTCTGTCTACTTATTTAACATTTGTAGCTTATTAGAGGACTAATAGATATGTTGAACTCTAAATATTTTGGCCTCCTGGAAACCAACATATACGATATAATTTTCAGATTATCAGAAAGCTACTATTTCCATCCTCACCACTAAATCTATCACAGTTCGTTGGGGTCCTATATCCTCAAATCATAAGGGTGATACTTTGATAAAATCCAAACTGATCTCAAGATTTACCCTGCTATTGATGATTTTTACATAATAGCAGGGGATGAGGAATCCACAAACAGGTTTGGGAAAGTACAAATTAAAAATGAGAATTTCTAGGACTGGGCCTCCTTCATTGGAAGGTTTAAACGCAAAACCTGACTTTTCATTATTTTCCTTGAGCAGTGGAAACAACTTTCACACTAAAGACGTTATCTGAGATGGATGCAGGCCTTCCCCCAAAGACATGGTCCTGGGCTGCATTAGACAGTAAATCCTTGTTCTAAGTAACCAGGAGTTAAAACTTTGGAAGCATTTAGTCAAGTGAAAGAAAGTACTAACCCAAGAAGGCAGATATATTTCTGCTGGGCTTCTCTGAAGTACTAAATGACTCTTTTACTTATTCTCTAATTTTAACATTTAGTGACAACCTACCGTGTACTAGATAGTAGAGATCAAGGTGGATGCATGGAGACAGCAACCTTCCAGTTTAAATTGAGGACTGAGGAGAGGGCCAATAGGCCCCTAATAAGAAGTAATTCTAAAGTCTGGGAAAGAAGGAGTTCAAGAATATTCACAAAAAAAATGTGTTTGTATAAGCGTGACTCGGGAGAATGAAGGGGTAATGAAGATGTGTTTCAGTGTGTGTGGGAGACCAGGTAATTAACCCCAAATAATTCCAGAGTCAATTGGTACGGTGAATGCAGAGATGTTTTAAAATCTTCAACAAACATTTTCTATAAAAGGTCAGCAAAATCAAAGACAAGAGCCATATAGTTAAGTAGGGTCTAAAGCTAAAGTTAGTTGTACAAGTGGCAGTGAGATGTCAACAGTAGGAGCTCATTAATTTCAATCGCAAGACAGACAAGTCAGAAAGAGCAGTGTGGTAGGAGTGAGCATGCCCGAGGTGTGTCTATCTGCATATTTGCTGTAGACACAGGCACTGTCACATGTTTTGGTATATAAGGAATGTATTGTTTCAGATTATAAAATAATGTATGTTCCTTTGCTAAAATATGCTGAACTCTGAAGACTATGGACTCTTAACACCCAGAGGTAGTCATTGTTTCGAATTATAAGGCTTCTCTTCCTTCAGGTGTATACGTTTTACAACGGTAGACCATGCCTTACAGAACGAGTTGGTCACTTTCCCCACTTAACATAACCAGTGGTTTCTTACGTACATAATAGAATTTCAGTCACTATGCAAGAAAAGTTCATTTTTAAGCCTATGGAGGCATTTTCCTCTCTTTCCAATATCTCTGAAAATCTCATAGTTTGTGATCTTAATCAATCAACCTTCAGCTATCCAATTCACATCAAAGAAAAATATCAGGATCAAAATCTTTTCAATTTAAAAATTATGTTTTTGGATAAAAGCAAGGGGGAGAAAGCAAAAAAAGAAGCTGTACTCTTTTACTTTTACCTTTGGTTTGATATCCTTGTTTCTCACTGAACCTATGTTTGCATCAGCTGCAGTTCTGCCTAGAGTAACTCATCAGTGGTGTGAATCTTACGGTCTCCTACGACTTTTCAGATCTTTGCTACCCAAACTCCAAACCCATCCAAATATAGGAAAATAAACAAAATACTTATTTGAAAATTAAAATGTATTAAATATGTATATGCATTTTATACATATAATATTCAAGCAGCTGTGTACTGAGTTCCATATGCAATCTTTGTCTTCTATTAATTTTAAAGCTATGTTTTTCAGTTGTGGATGTTAAAGCATAAGTCTCACCAGTAAGCCTTGTTGCTAATGAACTATTAACTCCTACGTATGCTGGCTAATGGCATGTGCCTAGTTCTTAGGCACCATTTAAAGAATAATTACCCTAAACTCATAATTTGTTCCCTTTAGCCTAGATGGTTTATACATAAAATCCAGCCACTGTCAGATACTTTGTATTATATTATTATTAATAATAATTTTGGCACTAATATTAATATAATACATTTGATTGGCCTCTTTGGGAAATGTTATTTTATTCTTTCAAGCAACACAGGTATTAAAAAGATAGTTGGAACAACAGGAACATGGAAACTCTGTCTAATTTTTGGGCAGGTCTATAAGAACTTTAATGAACTTATCTTCTTGACAATTTATGGGTTAACTGTCTAGATCTACCTTTGAGAAAAGTGTTATTCCCCTGTGCTATTCAAGAGCATAGATGAGTTTTGGGTTGCCAAAACCTTCATTAAAATTTTATGTAACCATTCTCTAGAGCTTGGAACTTGCATAATACCTTTCCCAATGAATTATGCATGTCAGTTTCTATACTCACCCTATTTTTATGTTTAGCCTTTAAGCATGTTTATAGCAAGATCTCATAAACTCATTACACTGTAAATATATTAAAAGAAGTATATTGTGTCCTTGATTGAAAATAACAAAAAAGTCCTGAGGAGGGTCAAATTTACATGCATTGGGAGGTAACCAAAATCTCCCAATGGTGACTCACAATCAAAAGTCAATGACTTAATCAAAAGATTTACTGAAATCTCCAGTATATATAGCTCCCAAACACTATAAATTAAAGTCTGGGATCTATGGACTAAATTAATAAAGTTTAAACATTGCACATATTAAATGAGAAAGCAGTCTTTAATCTTCAGAACCACAATCAAGAAACTCAAGGTAAGAGTTTACTGAAGACAAAGTCCCTTTCACGTTTGTACATTTTTTTCTCACTAAGTTTATGTAACGCTGTTTTGGGAAGCTCATGACCACTTCCAGGTTCAGCCATTGGCTAGAAAAACTCACAAGGATCAGCATTAGATTTATTACAACAAAAAGTAAAAAATACAAAGTAAATTGAGCAAAGGGTAAATGTGCAAGAAGAGAAATCCAGAGAAACTAGGCACAAGGTTCCAAGGTCCTTTCCAGTGGAGTCACATGTAGAATGTGCAGAACTTAATTTATCCAGCATTAAATAGTGATAATATATGTGAAGTGTTATCTACCAGGCAAGCTTATTTGAGACTCAGTGCCAAGGTTTTTATTGGAGGCAATTCATGCACATAACTTCCGCCTAGCACGTACCAAAATTTCAACTTCCCAGAAGGAAAGCTGGTGTTCAGCATAAACCACATTGTACAGTTCAGGCACAGTGAGTCACTAGTCTCAATTTCTAGAAATGGTGAGAACTTTCCTGGAATCCAAATTCCTAGACACTAGCCAAGTGCCAATTATCAGCAGGTATTTTGATGTTGCTCTTTTCTGCTGCTACCTTAGGTATAACTTATTTCAAATTATTTGTATGTCTGTTATATCACTTAAAATGATTTTCATCTTGATAATGCAAGTTTATTATCATCCAAAGGCAGAGCTAGGAAGAGATATGCAGGAGCCCAATATACACTAATATAGATTTAATAAATGTAAGTAACCTTAAGTGTAGACTAGTAAGTGGTAGTAAAATAGTTGGGAAGTGATATGTTTTGAGTAGGTATTACCTTTGTTTTTATTTTTATTGATTTTCTAATATGGCTTATTTGACAACTGGCTTGCAAAATCTCTGAAAACTTATCCTTCAGTGTTAGCTGGCTTTGGCACAGCCCAAGAATGCAAGTATCTATCATTCCTCTATTCTCATCCTGTCTACTAAAACTCTGTTGACTTCTCTCCAGGTCGAAGATGGGGAAGTATACTTCTGTGGAGGTGAGGGAACAGGATGGAAGGTTTGCTCAAAATACTTCTAACCTACGACACAATCTCCTATTCTGGGTATCATTTTAGAGTTTTCACCTGCTTTGTCTTATTTTATTCTAATTTAACTTTACGCATAAAGAAACTAAGGTCTTGGTTTTTATCTTTTAACCAGTACCATTCACACTGGGGTAAAATATAAACAAGAGGCAGGGGAGGGAGATAGTTTTTAGGTTTTATTTTTTTGTGGCTGTTATTTGCTTTTTGTAGGTACCCCAAATTTAAACTCAATGCAGTGTTTCTCAGCAAAAGATAAAGTTAACATTGCCAAGAAGCCTGTAATTTCTCACCAGAGTTTTAGTTTATAGATTCTTAGTAACTTCTTTCCAAGATTTTTATTTGGGGCCTCTTCAATACATAATGCAGCTTGAAATGATAGAATTTCCAAGTCTCTACTGCATGAAATTTGCTTCCAACTTACAAATGCCTTGCAGCCTCTAAAGACTCAGCTATGTAAAAGTATTTACAAGGCTGGTCCATTTAAAGCAACCCTATTTGATGATCATTACTTTATTTTCTTGGAGAAATGTAACCCATCCCTCAGGCCAATGAATATATGCCCTACTGCACTTGAGAAGCCTTTAAGAAATAACATTAAGTCCACGCCTCCATGCCGGTAGTGAAATAAAAGCAGAGGGTGACATGTCGACAGAGTAATCCTTGTGTGATTTACATTCAGTTCCTTACCATGAACATAATCTTTAACTTACCTTGAAAAATAGACTAATTGCCACACAGTTTTATGTCCCTAAGATTGTAGAGGGTAAAAAAATAAGGGGCCACTGTCCTTTACTGCTGGAAAATGTCTCCAGGAGACATTTCATTAGAAAACACTTTGGGGCTTATAGAGAACCAATGCCACTATCAACATCACTTCTACCTCTGATCTAGTCTTCTTGTCTTCAGGTAATTTTCGTATATGCTTTCTCTTCCAGACTGGATTATAAGGCCCTTCGGGACAGTAATTGTATCTTCGCTTCGCATTATATCATTTTAGATGCTTTTAAAGCTTTTGTACCTGTCATGGAGAAGGATAGGGACAGAAAAACAGGAATAACAGCCACAGTGTACAATTCATTGGTTACATTACTTCTCAGTCAGGTATACATGTCCTCACATAGCATTTATTAAATCCACAATTATTGCACGTCAATAAATGCTCCACGGGTCTTAGTATAGGGGAGCTTTTAGAATCTTGCCCTAGACACCACCGTCACCACCACCACTTACTTAGCCCACACCTTCTGCTTATTGTTTCACAGTTTATGCTTCCTGTGTGCTGGATACTCTGTCTGGGGTTGCCATCTTCAGCCTGCTGACACTTCATATCTCAGTTTCATGATGACTTCACTTAGAAAATAATTATTGATCCCACAATCTGGATGAGAGACATCTTTTTCTACCATATGCTATGTCTATGTCTACCTTAACATTTACCAGTGGGTGATTACTGATCAATTTGCATGCTCTGCTAAATTGTAAGCCCCTTAAGGACAGGAGCCCTACTGTACCTGGCTTTTTGTAGCCAACGCCTGAGTGGGGTCTAGAACAAAATAGGCCCACAATCCACACTTATTCTGTAAATTAATGGACATGTAAAAAGATGCAAAGAGATATTTCTTCACTTGAGATTGTCACTGTCAGTAATATATTGGCATTCTAGGCATGCTGGCAATCATCTGGATTCTGAATCCCAGTTGAAATCTGAAGAAAATAAGCAATAACTAACATAAAGTTTCATGTTTTTTGGAATGTTGTCCTTCAGTACACGTAACTCTGACTAAAATTGTCAAAGGATAATTCCATAAATTCATAAATCTCGAAGCGAAACTGCAAAAATACTCCGTCTGAAATAGCCATTAATATTAAAATCTTAAATTAAGATAAATTGTTCTATTCGTAGCTTTTTTGATTGTTAAAATTGACCATCTCTCTCTGTCCATCTCCCTCTTAATAAATGATAGTTTTTTACTGTTGTTGTCGTTGCTGTATCTTTCTCAAACTTTCCACACTGACTAAGGACATTCTTCTAGGTTTCTTTTTTAACCCTCTATCTTTGATAAAATAGTTATTTTAATTGAGGTCAAGTAAGATACAAATCATGTAAACTTGCATTTTGAATTCTGTGTCTTCTGCATCTACTTTTGAATATTCCACAGGAATATGATTACTTAATGTTCCACATCTTAAATTTATTACCTTACATTGAGTTTCAAAGAGATTCCATTACCAAGTAATTACAAGGTGCCAGATACTGTGCTAGGCTTTTTTCTAGTAAAAGAAGCATTAATGAAAGAATATTTGGAAATACTTATTCAAGTAGGTCCTTGATTAGTTGAATGAATGCTAAGTCTATGAATAAAAGGACTTAGAAATTTCAGATTAATGACTTTTTGGAGTAACTGCATTAAAAAAATAAAAAACCTGATGTGAAATTATTCAAATTGTCCATATCGAATAATAGCATTCCATGAATTGATTGATGCCTAAATTTTGAGCTCCAAAAGTTTTTCAAACTTTTATTTTAATAAAAAGTAAATATTGACACTAGTATACATTTGAGCCATTAATCTGATTTTTTAAATTTGTTTGCACATTTGTTGTTTTAAGATCCATTATCCTCCATACATCAGTGGTAGTCTTCTACTGAGTGAACTTATCTAAGCTGGAACTGTTTCCTAGAAATTCCTTCTCTATTTGATTCCAGGTTATGATTGGTTCATGCGAAATTAGCATGAGCCTTTTTATGGCTAAGTGCAGCAGAGCCCCTTACACACTGAAGGTCAGAGTGGGGAACCCCACACTACTGCAGCTTACAGAGAATAAGCTCCCCGCTGGTGGCTTGCTTTCTAGGGACAGTGCAGCAACTGTCCCCGTAGCTCCGCACGTTCCAAGATATCCCCTGTAGCTTTTAGGAACCTAGGATAGGCTCAGGTGTACTATGGCCAAGCGTACTAGCTTCTTCTGTTCATCACCACCAGTATCTGCACGGGAGACCATCAAGACAAATGAGGCTTTGAGTTCATTCTCTCACCAATCAGTTTGTCCTCACACTTCTGTGGCTCATGTACGCTATTTCTTCCTGTGACTGATTTTCCTGACCTTTGGAAACGTCAGACCCTCCATTAGACAAAGATGCAACAGCTTTCCCTAAATTTCTTCACCAGTTTGCATAGTTGCATAAGGGGTAATCTCCACAATAAATCTCTTATTTCATATTGACAATAATAGTTCTGATTCATTGAATGAATCCTAACCATTACATCCCACATCAGACCTTATGTAGGTCTCACATACGACCTTGGCAGCACAGATAGATTACCACTGCTGTGATGTGATTATGCTGATTCAAGGACCCTATAATATTTTATATTCTGTAGTGCTGAAATTGAGAATTACCAAATCTAGCATGAGCAGTAAAATTAGAGGCATTTTATTACTGTAGTATTTCTTTATAGCCACCTATTTATATGGTAGCTAAAAGAACTCCTAGAAAAAAATAGACTCTACAATTATCTCTGAGAATTTCAATACTTAGTAATTGGTAGAACAAATAGAAAATCAGTAAAGTTATAGAAAGCATGAGTAACACTATTAACCAAATTATTTTACCAACCTAAAAGACAATTATGGAACTGTCCATCCAATAGTAAAATACATATTCTTTTTAAGGCCACACAGAACATTCACAAAGATAGACTAGATTTTAAACTATAAAACAAGTCTCAAACCTTTATAAAGAGTTGTAATGCTTGTAGCAGTGGTGGATTTACACAAGCAGTGTGAATGCCTGAAGCCAAAATTTTTGTGACTTTAAATTCATTTTTCTTTCACTAAAAATAATAAAAATTGTGTGTGTAAGCGTGTGCATATGTGTCATAAGGAGGAGGTGGTGAGAAACAGTGGCTAGGTTTCTGGTATGAGTTATTTCTGTTCAAATAACAAATTCAGTTATAAAAATAGCTATGGCTTCTAAGTCTATATCTTATAAGAGCTCATACTTTGTCAGAGATACAGACTCAATAAATATACATATCAGTATATACACACACACATATACATGCTGAGATACATGAGTATATATACATGCAGACCCATGTGTGTGTTATATATGTATGTACGTATGTATGTGTATATGTGTAATACATAAGACAAATGTAGATTACCATGGGAGAATATACAAGGAAGTATTCAATTACTAGTGTTACTAGTGTCAGTGGTGGAAATTAATAACAAAAGCCTTCACAGAAGTACAGTTTTAAGACATGAATAGGAGCTCATCAAAAAGATAAGAAGAAAGAAATTTTAAACATGATGTTCATCATATGTAATATGAAAGAGCTCAAAGACATACTCGAGAATAGCTAAAAATTTCTGGTGATTAGAAGCCATGGAAGAGGAACAGTTAAAGGTATAACTGGATAGATATTTGGAGGCTCACTTCTGAAGGGCCTTAGATTATATGTAGAGAAGGTAAGATTTTTTTATCATGAAGGATATGGGACCAACAGAATTGTTTTTACATGTTTGATGTTTACTAACAGATACATTTTTTAATATGACAATTGGTGATAATGTAGGAAATGGTTTGGGACAGGGAAAGAATTACAGCAAGAGGTTAGTTGAGACACCACAGGAGGATGTTGTTATCTACACACAAGCAACATCAGTACCACCCGGGAGCTCCTGAGAAAGGCAGATCATCAGCCTCCACCAAAACATTAATGTGGACATGAGTCACCTGGAAATTTTGCTCAATTCAGATACTAATTTAGCAGTTTTGGTGTGGGAACCAAGATTCAGCATTCTTACACAACTTCTGTGTGATGTCTAAGTAGTGATCTATAGTGTTCACTTTCAGTAATAAGGGCAAGGTAGTAGGAGTTGAAGATGGTTAGCAGGCATTGTGAAACAGTTAAAATAATATTAGAAAACAGAAGTGCCAGGAATTACAGTCATCAATGATTCAAGGTGACTGGATAGAAATGATTGATAAAATTTGTATTCATAATTTGAACAAGATGAGAGTATTATGTGAATGTAAAATATGTCAATAAAGAACATTTCCATTATAAAAGTAATACATACTTGCCATTGAAAGTCTGCATAACACAGTAATGTGGAAAGGAATAAAACCAAATATACATATTTTCAAACCTCCAAAAGCGCCACTATTCACAATTTGGTCATTCTAATCATTTTTTACCCCCCTATTGTAGAATCTTATAAACTACAAAAAGGAGCTTAAACTTGAACTGAACGGTAATCAAATATAACTTAGATTTATGGAGCTGGAGCAATAAAGCAAAGTTTATATTGTATTATACATTCCAGATATCAAAAATATTTTGTTTTGCTTTCCTAAAATATCTCTTTTGTCCCTGAAGGAGTTGGTTATCCTGTACTACAGGTCACATAAATAATGTGATGCTGGCCAGCAACGGTGGCTCCTGCCTGTAATCCCAGCATTTTGGGAGGCTGAGATGAGTGTATCACCTGAGGTCAGGAGTTCGAGACCAGCCTGGCCAACATGGTGAAACCCCATCTCTACTAAAAATACAAAAATTAGCCAGGTATGGTGGCGCACACCTGTAATCACAGTTACTTGGGAGGCTGAAGCAGGAGAATCACTTGAACCCGGGAGGTGGAGGTTGCAGGGAGCTGTGATCACGTCACTGCCCTCCAGCCTGGGTGCCAGAGAGAGACTCTGTGTCAAAAAATAATAATAATAATAACAACAATAATAGTAATATGATGCTTTGGTCTGTCTGGAGCCATCCAGGAAGCAAGAATATTCTGTCATCCCCACTGGACTTCCACAAAAAACATCATGGTACAGTTAACAAGAACACTGCTGATCTGTTTAGGGCGTGAGGCTAAAGAGCATGGTTTGTTGTTATTTCCAAGGTTGACATGCTTGTGGATCGAGCCCAGCTTGACAGAACAGATGATTAATTTTTCAACCACCTCTTGTAAAAGAAATAAGCAAACAAACAAAACAACTTACTTGGCTACATGCTTACCTGGTAGTCTTTATGATTTAGAAAATAAACTACTTTTTTTACTCCTGAAAAGCATTCTTTTCTTTTCTTTCTTTCTTTCTTTTTTAAATTGGCAGCAGTTTTTGAGTTTAGTAAACATGAGAAAGAGCACAGAGAGGGAACTGAATAAACTCCTCACAATATCCACATTCTTACATAATGATAATTGAGCTTCAAAATTTTTCCCACCTTAATCATAATTCAACTTCTCAATGATCTCCAGTGAATAAGAACCAAAAATGAAAGATAATGGAGGAGAAATTCCATATATATAATATTCAACTTCTCTCCCAACTGTTTCCTGCCCAGCAGCTTTTAAACTGAAGGAGAATAGCAGAGAGGAGGTAGCTACACTTCCATCAAGTAGATGCAGATCTGTTCCTTAAACTCTTTTCTGTCTGCTCAGGAAGGGTAAGTCTATTCACACTACTAAGTTACAACTCTCTCCACTCCTCGTAATCCAGCCCCCTTGTCTACTTTATTCTATCCTCTTCTATTTTACTTTTACATATGTACTTTGCCTTTCATCCTTCTTTCCCCCAGTCCCAAAGAGTGTAACTTCCAAGAGAGCAAGAATTTTTATCATCTATTTTTCAAAAGACACAATGTTTAGAAGAGCATCTAATGCATTGTAGGTGCTTAGTAAACCTTTTTGAATTAATAAGTCTTATTTTTAATCAATTAAAATATGAGTGATGTATTAAATTTGCCATGATATAAATGTTAATAGATCTATACATTTATTTAAAATTTGTATATAGATGATTATGCAATCTGCATATAAAATTCGAAACTAAAACTAAAAACTCATTCACTTCTTCCTTT
Source organism: Piliocolobus tephrosceles (assembly GCF_002776525.5). Taxonomy (NCBI): domain Eukaryota; kingdom Metazoa; phylum Chordata; class Mammalia; order Primates; family Cercopithecidae; genus Piliocolobus; species Piliocolobus tephrosceles. The sequence goes on along the minus strand of NC_045449.1, from coordinate 41,175,338 downwards.
CCAATATATGATTTTATTTCTGTTCTTGCCTTATTGCACTGACTAGATCTTTTAGTGCAATACTGAATAAATGGTAGAAAGAGATTCCCAGAATTCCTCTAACTCTTAGGGGCAAAGCATCCAGTCTATCACCCACAAGTAAGATGACAGCTGTTAAGTTTTTCATAGATAAACTTCAATCAGATTGAAGAAGTCTCCTCTATACCTAGTTTCTGGAAAGATATCATTAGAAATGGATGGTGGATTTTGACAATACTTTTTGTGGGTGTTTATTTAAATGACAATTTTTAACTTCTTAATAAGGTGAATCACATTATTGATTTATGTATGCTAAACTAGCTTTGCACTTTTGAGATAAATGCCATTTTGTCATGGTGTAATACTCATTTTGCATATTGTTGGTTTTGATTAACTAAAATTTTGTTTAGACATTTTTTGCCCATATTTGTAAGACATATCAGTTTTCCATTTCTTTTCTTAATATGTTTCTGTCTGGTGAGATGGCTTCTTTAAATGAGTTGGAAAAGTATTCCTCACTTTTCAACATTCTAGTAAAATCTTATTGCTATGTAACCTTTATTTCCTAGTGTCCTTATATTCCTTTTGTACTTTTTCTAATTGTATTTTTGTGAAGAGCCAAGTTTTTTCTGTGTGTATATTACTATTCTGTGTGTATTTTACTATTTCACATGTTTTCCTTTCTCTTTTCTTTCTTTCTTTTTCCAGAAAGTTCATGGCTCACTGCAGCCTCGACATTCTCTTGACTCAAGCGATTCTCATATCTCAGCCTCCAGAGTAGCTGGGACTACAGGCAGGTGACATCACACCTGGCTAATTTCTCTTTTATTTTATATAGAAAAAGGGTTTCATCACATTGCCCTGGCAGGTCTCAAATTCCTGGGCTCAAGCTATATTCCCTCCTGGGCCTCCCAAAGTGCAGGAATTACAGGCATGGGCTACTACCCCAGCCTATTTTTAAATAAGATGAATTTTTCCCAAATAAGTGGTATTTGTGAATATACTGTATTAAGGAAGAGTCAAGACAATATCCCCCCTAGTGAAAAATCTTTCTGGCTCACAAACAAACTCTTTTTTGATGCGGGGGTTCCTGCATATGTATTAGGTTACTCAATGTTTCCTTTGACAAAAGTGAGTAGCTATATGTAGGGTTGCCAGATTTATCAAATAAAAATACACAAAACCCAGTTATATTTGAATTTCAGATAAACAACAAACAGCATTTTTGTATGCATATGTCTCATGCAATATTTTGAATGTACTTATATTGAAACAAGTATAAATCTGAAATTTGAAATTCAAATGCAACTAGAAATTCTGTATTTTTTCTGGCAACCCTATCTGCAGTGCCACTTTCCACTCACAAAGTTTCTACGTGACGTGTGTGTGCACATTTGCCCAGATACCATGTGTAAAGGTCTTCCTCCGAGGCTATTTATCCTTCAGCATGACCTCCCTTGGCTGATTGTGGGATCAAACAGAGAACAGGAGCCTCCATAGTTGGGTAACTCACATTGGGCCTGCATAAGCACTGAGGGACCCTGCCTTTCTTTGTGCACTACCCACTTTGGAGATCTCTGTTCCCTTGAACAAGTGCCATCTTTGTGGCTTCCCTCATCACTTTATTTTATTTTTATTTATTTATTTATTTTTTTATTTATTTTTATTTATTTATTTTTTTATTATACTTTAAGTTCTAGGGTACATGTGCATAACGTGCAGGTTACATATATCAGGTATAACTCCCCAATGCAATCCCTCCCCCCTCCCCCCTCCCCATGATAGGCCCCAGTGTGTGATGTTCCCCTTCCCGAGTCCAAGTGAGCTCATTGTTCAGTTCCCACCTATGAGTGAGAACATGCGGTGTTTGGTTTTCTCTTCTTGTGATAGTTTGCTAAGAATGATGGTTTCCAGCTGCATCCATGTCCCTACAAAGGACGCAAACTCATCCTTTTTTATGGCTGCATAGTATTCCATGGTGTATATGTGCCACATTTTCTTAATCCAGTCTGTCACTGATGGACATTTGGGTTGATTCCAAGTCTTTGCTATTGTGAATAGTGCCGCAATAAACATACGTGTGCATGTGTCTTTGTAGTAGCATAATTTATAATCCTTTGGGTATATACCCAGTAGTGGGATGGCTGGGTCATATGGTACATCTAGTTCTAGATCCTTGAGGAATCGCCATACTGTTTTCCATAATGGTTGAACTAGTTTACAATCCCACCAACAGTGTAAAAGTGTTCCTATTTCTCCACATCCTCTCCAACACCTGTTGTTTCCTGATTTTTTAATGATTGCCATTCTAACTGGTGTGAGATGGTATCTCATTGTGGTTTTGATTTGCATTTCTCTGATGGCGAGTGGTGATGAGCATTTTTTCATGTTTCTGTTGGCTGTATGAATGTCTTCTTTTGAGAAATGTCTGTTCATATCCTTTGCCCACTTTTGGATGGGGTTGTTTGTTTTTTTCTTGTATATTTGTTTGAGTTCTTTGTAGATTCTGGATATCAGCCCTTTGTCAGATGAGTAGATTGCAAAAATTTTCTCCCATTCTGTAGGTTGCCTGTTCACTCTGATGGTAGTTTCTTTTGCTGTGCAGAAGCTCTTTAGTTTAATTAGATCCCATTTGTCAATTTTGGCTTTTGCTGCCGTTGCTTTTGGTGTTTTAGACATGAAGTCCTTGCCCATGCCTATGTCCTGAATGGTACTACCTAGATTTTCTTCTAGGGTTTTGATGGTATTAGGTCTAACATTTAAGTCTCTAATCCATCTTGAATTAATCTTCGTATAAGGAGTAAGGAAAGGATCCAGTTTCAGCTTTCTACTTATGGCTAGCCAATTTTCCCAGCACCATTTATTAAATAGGGAATCCTTTCCCCATTTCTTGTTTTTCTCAGGTTTGTCAAATATCAGATGGTTGTAGATGTGTGGCATTATTTCTGAAGGCTCCGTTCTGTTCCATTGGTCTATATCTCTGTTTTGGTACCAGTACCATGCTGTTTTGGTTACTGTAGCCTTGTAGTATAGTTTGAAGTCAGGTAGCGTGACGCCTCCGGCTTTGTCCTTTTGACTTAGGATTGTCTTGGCAATGCGGGCTCTTTTTTGGTTCCATATGAACTTTAAAGCAGTTTTTTCCAATTCTGTGAAGAAACTCATTGGTAGCTTGATGGGGATGGCATTGAATCTATAAATTACCTTGGGCAGTATGGCCATTTTCACAATATTGATTCTGCCTATCCATGAGCATGGTATGTTCTTCCATTTGTTTGTGTCCTCTTTGATTTCACTGAGCAGTGGTTTGTAGTTCTCCTTGAAGAGGTCCTTTACATCCCTTGTAAGTTGGATTCCTAGGTATTTTATTCTCTTTGAAGCAATTGTGAATGGAAGTTCATTCCTGATTTGGCTCTCTGCTTGTCTGTTACTGGTGTATAAGAATGCTTGTGATTTTTGCACATTAATTTTGTATCCTGAGACTTTGCTGAAGTTGCTTATCAGCTTAAGAAGATTTTGGGCTGAGACGATGGGGTTTTCTAAATACACAATCATGTCATCTGCAAACAGGGACAATTTGACTTCCTCTTTTCCTAACTGAATACCCTTGATTTCTTTCTCTTGCCTGATTGCCCTAGCCAGAACTTCCAACACTATGTTGAATAGGAGTGGTGAGAGAGGGCATCCCTGTCTTGTGCCAGTTTTCAAAGGGAACTTTTCCAGTTTTTGCCCATTCAGTATGATATTAGCTGTGGGTTTGTCATAAATAGCTCTTATTATTTTGAGGTACGTTCCATCAATACCGAATTTGTTGAGCGTTTTTAGCATGAAGGGCTGTTGAATTTTGTCAAAAGCCTTTTCTGCATCTATTGAGATAATCATGTGGTTCTTGTCTTTGGTTCTGTTGGTATGCTGGATTACGTTGATTGATTTGCGAATGTTGAACCAGCCTTGCATCCCAGGGATGAAGCCCACTTGATCATGGTGGATAAGCTTTTTGATGTGCTGCTGAATCCGGTTTGCCAGTATTTTATTGAGGATTTTTGCATCGATGTTCATCAGGGAGATTGGTCTAAAATTCTCTTTTTTTGTTGTGTCTCTGCCAGGCTTTGGTATCAGGATGATGTTGGCCTCATAAAATGAGTTAGGGAGGATTCCCTCTTTTTCTATTGATTGGAATAGTTTCAGAAGGAATGGTACCAGCTCCTCCTTGTACCTCTGGTAGAATTCAGCTGTGAATCCATCTGGTCCTGGGCTTTTTTTGGTGGGTAGGCTATTAATTGTTGCCTCAATTTCAGAGGCTGCTATTGGTCTATTCAGGGATTCAACTTCTTCCTGGTTTAGTCTTGGAAGAGTGTAAGTGTCCAGGAAATTATCCATTTCTTCTAGATTTTCTAGTTGATTTGCATAGAGGTGTTTATAGTATTCTCTGATGGTAGTGTGTATTTCTGTGGGGTCGGTGGTGATATCCCCTTTATCATTTTTAATTGCGTCTATTTGATTCCTCTCTCTTTTCTTCTTTATTAACCTTGCTAGCGGTCTGTCAATTTTGTTGATCTTTTCAAAAAACCAACTCCTGGATTCATTGATTTTTTGGAGGGTTTTTTGTGTCTCTATCTCCTTCAGTTCTGCTCTGATCTTAGTTATTTCTTGCCTTCTGCTAGCTTTTGAATGTGTTTGCTCTTGCCTCTCTAGTTCTTTTAATTGTGATGTTAGAGTGTCAATTTTAGATCTTTCCTGCTTTCTCTTGTGGGCACTTAGTGCTATAAATTTCCCTCTACACACTGCTTTAAATGTGTCCCAGAGATTCTGGTATGTTGTATCTTTGTTCTCATTGGATTCAAAGAACATCTTTATTTCTGCTTTCATTTCGTTATGTACCCAGTAGTCATTCAGGAGCAGGTTGTTCAGTTTCCATGTAGTTGAGAGGTTTTGATTGAGTTTCTTAGTCCTGAGTTCTAGTTTGATTGCACTGTGGTCAGAGAGACAGTTTGTTATAATTTCTGTTCTTTTACATTTGCTGAGGAGTGCTTTACTTCCAATTATGTGGTCAATTTTGGAATAAGTGCAATGTGGTGCTGAGAAGAATGTATATTCTGTTGACTTGGGGTGGAGAGTTCTATAGATGTCTATTAGGTCCGCTTGGTGCAGAGATGAGTTCAATTCCTGGATATCCTTGTTAACTTTCTGTCTCGTTGATCTGTCTAATGTTGACAGTGGAGTGTTGAAGTCTCCCATTATTATTGTATGGGAGTCTAAGTCTCTTTGTAAGTCTCTAAGGACTTGCTTTATGAATCTGGGTGCTCCTGTATTAGGTGCATATATATTTAGGATAGTTAGCTCTTCCTGTTGGATTGATCCCTTTACCATTATGTAATGGCCTTCTTTGTCTCTTTTGATCTTTGATGGTTTAAAGTCTGTTTTATCAGAGACTAGGATTGCAACCCCTGCTTTTTTTTGTTCTCCATTTGCTTGGTAGATCTTCCTCCATCCCTTTATTTTGAGCCTATGTATGTCTCTGCATGTGAGATGGGTCTCCTGAATACAGCAGACTGATGGGTCTTGACTCTTTATCCAGTTTGCCAGTCTGTGTCTTTTAATTGGAGCATTTAGTCCATTTACATTTAAGGTTAATATTGTTATGTGTGAACTTGATCCTGCCATTATGATATTAACTGGTTATTTTGCTCATTAGTTGATGCAGTTTCTTCCTAGGCTTGATGGTCTTTACATTTTGGCATGTGTTTGCAGTGGCTGGTACCGGTTGTTCCTTTCCATGTTTAGGGCTTCCTTCAGGGTCTCTTGTAAGGCAGGCCTGGTGGTGACAAAATCTCTAAGCATTTGCTTATCTGTAAAGAATTTTATTTCTCCTTCACTTATGAAACTTAGTTTGGCTGGATATGAAATTCTGGGTTTAAAATTCTTTTCTTTAAGAACGTTGAATATTGGCCCCCACTCTCTTCTGGCTTGTAGAGTTTCTGCCGAGAGATCTGCTGTCAGTCTGATGGGCTTCCCTTTGTGGGTAACCCGACCTTTCTCTCTGGCTGCCCTTAAGATTTTTTCCTTCATTTCAACTTTGGTGAATCTGGCAATTATATGTCTTGGAGTTGCTCTTCTGGAGGAGTATCTTTGTGGCGTTCTCTGTATTTCCTGAATTTGAATGTTGGCCTGCCCTGCTAGGTTGGGGAAGTTCTCCTGGATGATATCCTGTAGAGTGTTTTCCAATTTGGTTCCATTTTCCCCCTCACTTTCAGGCACCCCAATCAGACATAGATTTGGTCTTTTTACATAATCCCATACTTCTTGCAGGCTTTGTTCATTTCTTTTTCTTCTTTTTTCTTTTGGTTTCTCTTCTCGCTTCATTTCATTCATTTGATCCTCAATCGCTGATACTCTTTCTTCCAGTTGATCGAGTCGGTTACTGAAGCTTGTGCATTTGTTTACTGAAGCTTGTGCATTTGTCACGTATTTCTCGTGTCATGGTTTTCATCTCTGTCATTTCGTTTATGACCTTCTCTGCATTAATTAGTCTAGCTGTCAATTCTTCCACTCTTTTTTCAAGATTTTTAGTTTCTTTGCGCTGGGTACGTAATTCCTCCTTTAGCTCTGAGAGGTTTGATGGACTGAAGCCTTCTTCTCTCATCTCATCAAAATCATTCTCTGACCAGCTTTGATCTGTTGCTGGCGATGGGCTGTGCTCCTTTGCAGGAGGAGATGCGCTCTTATTTTTTGAATTTCCAGCTTTTCTGCCCTGCTTTTTCCCCATCTTTGTGGTTTTATCTGTCACTGGTCTTTGATGATGGTGACGTACTGATGGGGTTTTGATATAGGTGTCCTTCCTGTTTGATAGTTTTCCTTCTGACTGTCAGGACCCTCAGCTATAGGTCTGTTGGAGATTGCTTGAGGTCCACTCCAGACCCTGTTTGCCTGGGTATCAGCAGCAGAGGTTGCAGAAGATAGAATATTGCTGAACAGCGAGTGCACCTGTCTGATTCTTGCTTTGGAAGCTTCCTCTCAGGGGTGTACTCCACCCTGTGAGGTGTGGGGTGTCAGACTGCCCCTAGTGGGGGATGTCTCCCAGTTAGGCTACTCAGGGGTCAGTGACCCACTTGAGCAGGCAGACTGCCCCTTCTCAGATCTCAACCTCCGTGTTGGGAGATCCACTGCTCTCTTCAAAGCTGTCAGACAGAGTCGTTCGCGTTTTACTGGCTTCTGCTCCTTTAGCTGAGCCCTGTCCCCAGAGGCGCAGTCTACAGAGACAGGCAGGTTTCCTTGAGCTGCTGTGAGCTCCACCCAGTTCGAGCTTCCCAGCGGCTTTAGTTACCCACTTAAGCCTCAGCGATGGCGGGCGCCCCTCCCCCAGCCTCGCTGCTGCCTTGCGGTTAGATTGCCGCAGACTACTGTGTTAGCAAGGAGAGAGGCTCCGTGGGCGTGGGACCCTCCCGGCCAGGTGTGGGATATAATCTCCGGTGTGCCGGTGTTACAGCGCAGTATTGGGGTGGGAGTTACCCGATTTTCCAGGTGTTGTGTGTCTCAGTTCCCCTGGCTAGGAAAAGGGACTCCCTTCCCCCTCGCGCTTCCCAGGTGAGGCGATGCCTCGCCCTGCTTCAGCTCTCGCTCGTTGGGCTGCAGCAGCTGACCAGCACCGATTTCCGGCACTCCCGAGTGAGATGACCCCAGTACCTCAGTTGAAAATGCAGAAATCACCGGTCTTCTGTGTCGCTCGCGCTGGGAGATGGAGACTGAAGCTGTTCCTATTCGGCCATCTTGCTCCGCCCCTCCCCTCATCACTTTAAATGTTTCATTGTACTGCTTTCTTTATTTTCCCCAATCTTTTACTACAGTTTGCTACACTCTATGCTTCGTGTAGATTTTGTTTTTGAGTGTTTTCTATTACACCATTGAAGATGAAATTTCAATCTTTTTTTGCCTTTTTCTTTCTTTTTGCTTTCATAACTGAGAAGAGGAATGTTCACTCTGCCAACTTATACCTGCAGGTCTATATAATCCATTGAATAGCTTCATCAGTATCTATTTATTTTATGTTTCTTTCCTATTTCTATTTTAGTATCTTTGTATTTCCCCCTTTTTATATCACAGTTGTTGAAAACATATCTGTTATTTTGCAATGTTCCAGGTTTTAGAAGTATGTATATATTTTCCTGTATACTGTTGAACCCTCATTCCTCACCACTTTACATTTTAATAACTTCTGATATTTTATCTTCATTATTTTCTCCACAAATTCAGTTCTGTTAGGTTGGGTTTATGTTTTTGATATTTTAAAATTCAACGCTTACTTTATTTTTTAATTCATTTTCTTGAATAGCTAAATATTTAATACTAATAAGTGCCTATGAGAAAGGATCAATATTCTATTCATTTGGAGATACTGTGTTATTATTATTCCTTTTTCAAAGTATCTTATTACAGTTTGAATTTGTGTTTAACAAAATAATGATATAGTAGCATTTTCCACATTATAGTCTATGCAACTAAATATTTTTAACTTAAATATTATTATAATATAGCTGCTTATTATTTAGCTTTTGCATTGTGCTAAAATAATATGAATGATTAAATAATTTTGAAATTGTTAGCTTTACTTTTTGGTAGGAGAACAGTGAGAGGGTAGTTCTAACATGAGGATACATTTTTCCCTTGATTATCTGCCCTTCTGTGGAACACAGTTTTCCTACAGTTTAAAAGGCAGCCATGTAGTGTTTACTACCTGATATGCCGCGCCCAGCATATCTTACATTTCAGAAGATGGACATCTCAATCAACATGAACTAATTCATCGATAAAAGAAAATCAGTAAGATTTGCATCCTTGGTAATTTAAAATTGGGATATGAAGTAGCTATGCCAGTGAGCTATGGCTTCTGAAAATGAAAGGTAAAATATAATGAGAAAGAATTTGAGGCTATCTCTATGGGGATTGTGAATAATCAACTATCCAATAACTTAGTATCTTCAAACAATATCCACGTTTTAGTGCTTGATTCTTTAGGGTCAGCAGATTAGGGGCTTCTTGGTTTGGCTTGACTCCCTCATGAAACTTTAATGAGTTATGAGTCAGATAGGCAGTTTGCTTTCTGGGATGGCTGGCTATCCACTGGATCATCTTGGTTCTCATTCCTTCATCTTATTTCTGAGTGTCGCTTAGATCCTTCCAGCAGCCTACCTTGGCATGTTCTGATGGCCAGGCTTCAGTGTAAGTGCAAGGGAGTCTAAAGGTATAAGAAAGCATGCTAAGCAGGCAAATGCTTTTGACCCTTAGGCTCAGAACTTGTACACAGTCATTTCTGCCATGTTCTATTAGCCAAAACAGGTTGAAAGGCCATCTGAGTCAGGGTATGAATGGGGAACACAAAGTTTCACATCAAATGATGTAGATATTGGAAGACTGTTAATTCACAACATAACAACAAGTTACTGCAGTCTTCTCTCCAGAAGCAATAATTGATATCCTTTTCATATGAAGAAAATGACTTGGGAATTCATCCTTAGTGTTATTTCCAGTAACTTGGAAAGTTCATGGCCATTATCTGTTGGAATGTGTGTTGAAGGGGGCCTGCCCTTCCACACCTGTGAGTATTTCTCGTCAGGTGGAGATGAGAGACTGAGAAAAGAAATAAGACACAGAGACAAAGTATAGAGAAAGAACAGTGGGCCCAGGAGACCAGCACTCAACATGCGAGGAACTGCACCGGTGCTGGTCTCTGAGTTCCCTCAGTATTTATTGATCACTATTTTTACTGTGTTGGCAAGGGGAGTGTGGCAGGGCAACAGGGTGATGGTGGGGAGAAGGTCAGCAGGGAAACATGTGAGCAAAGGAATCTGTATCATGAATAAGTTCGAAGAAAGGTACTGTGTCTGGATGTGCACGTAAGCTAGATTTACGTTTCACTTTACACAAACATCTCAGTATAGCAAAGAGTAACAGAGCAGTATTGCTGCCAGCATATCTCACCCCCAGCCACAGGGTGGTTTTCTCCTATCTCAGAATAGAATGAATGGTCAGCTTTACACTGAGACATTCCATTCCCAGGAATGAGCAGGAGACAGAAGCCTTTCTCTCATCTCAACCGCAAAGAGGCCTCCCTCTTTCACTACTCCCTCTCAGCACAGACCCTTCATGGGTGTCGGGCTGGGGGATGTAAGGCCTTTCCTTTCCTACGAGGCTGTATCTCAGGCTGTCTCCATCGGGGGGAAACTTTGGACAATACCCAGGCTTTCTTGGGCAGAGGTCCCTGCGGCTTTCACAGTGCATTGTGTCCCTGGTTATTACAGAATGGAGAATGGCGATGACTTTTACCAGGCATACTGCCTGCAAACATATTGTTAACAAGGCACATCCTGCACAGTCCTAAATCCATTAAACTTGATTCAATACAGCACATGTTTCTGTGAGCACAAGGTTGGGGCTGAAGTTACAGATTAACAGCATCTCAAAGCAGAACAATTTTTCTTAGTACAGATCAAAATGGGGTTTCTTATGTCTTCCTTTTCTACACAGACACAGTAACAATCTGATCTTCCTTTCTTTTCCTCACATTGTTTGTGCTCCGTTTTCATTTTACTTTCCTTCTGAGGGTTCAATTACTTACATGCCAGATGATTTGATCTCCCACAGACCTTAGAATCTGTTGTATTTTTTCATATTTTTTCTTCTAGTTGCTATTTGATAGGTTGTATTACTCTGTATTCAAATTCTGTAATTATTGTATATGCTTAGTGATATGGTTTGGCTGTGTCCCCACCCAAATCTCATCTTGAATTGTAATCTCCGTCATCCCCATGTATCTTCATGGCAGGGACCCCATGGGAGATAATTGAATCGTGGGGGCAGTTTTCCCCATGCTATTCTCATGAAAGTGGCTGAGTTTTCATGAGCTCTGATGATTTTATAAGTGTTTGGCATTTTCCCTGCTTGCACTCAGTCCATCCTGCTGCCCTGTGAGGAAGGTATCTTCTTTCCCTTTGCCTTCCATCATGATTGTAAGTTTCCTGAGGCCCTCCTAGCAATGCAGAGCTGTGAGCAAATTAAACTTATTTTCTTTATAAATTACTAAAGTTTTCATGGCTCTGCTAAAATTTTTCATATATTTATATATGTGGTACACGTTTTGAACTAGTTTCCTTGGCATTTTTATCACCGTTATTTTAAATAATATTATAGTTTTATTATTATTATTAATTATAATATTTGAGGTATCTCTGTATCTACTTCTATCAACTGTATTCTCTGTTGACTTAGTGCTCACCTTGTTCTCTCTTTCTCACACAGACACTTTCTCTTTCCTTTTTATGAGTTTTATCATTTTATTATATGTTGATCATTTGTGTAATAGTATAAGAAAAAATAAATTATATTTACACTTAGAATACAGAATATGACATTTTGTAATAGGCTGCTATAACTGGAAGCTCATTAAATCTGATCTGTATTAATGTAGGCTTGGGATTTATAGCGTACATCATTAGGGTGGCTTTAGTTTCTGTCAATTCATTACTCATTTTATATATTTAGAGATTGAGCTCAGGTATCTCTGTTCTGTGAAGCTTCATCTCTGAGAACTTGTGATATTCTAGAGACACCTTTGTGCTTTACAGATGAGCTATAAGTTTTCCAAATTGTGGACTACCTCTTTCTGCCTTCTACCAAGACAAATGGATTTTTTTTTTTTTTTTTTACTTTGCTCTGATTGGCCTAGTCTTTAAAATGCTGGTTTTTTAGTTTCTGAGAATTTTTCTTTGGTCTCAAAGCTTCCTGCAAACTTTCCAAACTAGGAAAAAGTAGTTTTAGATCTAGACCTTGCCAGGTTAATTTCAGTGTGCCTATTTCAGTGTGCCTTGCATTTATTATCTCAGGAATCCAGCTCTGTCCACATCTTCAGAAAGGCAGTTTCTGTGTAGTTGTGGGAGGCCATGAAAACCTGGAGATATCTTTCTTAGCTTTCCTGTTCTACATCTGTGTAATATTACCCCAATGCAACTGGTGAAGACTGATGGAAGAATCAGTAAATGAGTCCGGAATTGTTTTATGTATGAAATTCCATGGAATTCTAATTTGTCATATAAGCCAAGATGAGGCTTTTGAAAGTATTTTATCATTTCAGCTTGTTTGTTTCTACTCCCATTAATGGCAAATTATTCATGCTCTGATCATCCTATCAAAGACACAGCCAGATTCTCACTTGAAAAAAGACTCAACTTTCTAGAGTTTACATCATAGTTTATTTGCATCTAGAACTTTCTGATAGTCTCAGAAAAACAATGGTTTTTGTAGTATATTTTGCTTGTTTTAGTTTTTACAGAAAAAGAAACATTCTTTAGCGATGTTGCACACCCTAATAAGAAGTTATTTCTTGCACTTTGTTTATTTTCAAATATTATGCCAAATTAGCCTATATTGCCTTAGTTATAATATTAGAGTAAACAAATAGGGTAAAAATAACAAGGCATTCCCCCTTCCACAAAGGAATATAATATTAAATGCTGATCCTTCAAAAAAATGGCACTTTCTTTATATTAAGAGATAGTTACTTGTTGAATGCAAATGTATTCTATAGTTTTCCTCTTTTTACTTTGATAAATGTCAAATTTATAATAAAATTCTGGGTTCATGTTTCTCGATGATGTTGGAAACTCTAAAGAAACAACAGTGTGTAAAAACAAAACAGCTGAAAGAGAATCTTTTCACCTCCATATATGTCATTAACTTGGAGAATCAACTGAGAGTTGCAGGTATTTAGTAATGTGTGATGTGTTGTAACGCAACAAACACATTTTCTAGCATTTTAAAGACTAGACCAATCAGAGTAAAGTAAAACAAACAAACAAACAAACCAACAAAAATAACAATATGTTATTCATTACATTTGTAATTTATAGATAGCTTAGATTTACTAGTGTTACATTCATATCTACATAAGCAATCTCTATCTCATATTTCTGGAAGAAATAACAGGCTCATACAATTTAGAAAAGTTGCTATGATGTAGAGGGAATTGAATGATTAATGCAGAATCAATACCGCTACCAAAGAGTGTACCTAATTTATCTTACAATCAACATGGGAAGATCATTTTAACACTGTGAATCAGCAGCTGTCAAGATGTAAACCTCTCATAAAACAATTTCAAGGCAGGAGTTAACTTGCTTACTCTGCAGAAACAGGTAAGAGACAAAATGTTGGTAGATGTTTGCCCAAGGATGTGCTTCAAATGCATCAAATTTGCTTTGTCATTCTCTTTCTCCAATAATTTTCTTCAGTCATTGTTGCAGAACACAAACAATGCAGTCAGCAACAAATTGGACAGAATACTAGTGAACCAGAGAAATCAGGTAAAGTGTGAAATGGCTACGTGAAATCATTTTACCAAAATTTGCCTGGAATGGCTCTAAGCTGCTAAGCTAGGTAGGAGAGTATTACAGTCACTTGAAATTTACAACTACGAAGTTGTCTATCTTAAATAGAATCCCTCAAGACTCTGACTATCAAAGTACCCCCCACCAGAAACAGCCTTTATCCACCACAAAAATCTTAATCTCATAAACAATGAGAACCTATTGAAGTGTGTCAACAGATTAGTTTAGATAAAGCTGAGAAAATTCTAATGTAACTAACATAAAATCTCCAAGCAGAGGCAAATTGCCCAGCATTCTGGAAAACTATGGCCTCCAGTAAACATTTTTTTTCAGAAACACGATCCCATAAAATTTGACCCTGTTGCAATAAACATCTCTTGCATCTTGTTTGACATAATCATTTGCAAATCTTCCCCATATGAATTCACATACACTCTCTTTTTACCATAATCTCCACATGGACAGTTCCTTTTTATCCTTCAGGTTGAGTGTAAATGCCACCTTTTCTGAGAAGCCTTTCTCCATTACCTTATCTAGAAAGTTTTGCCCTGCTTCTACTCCATCTCAGCTTCTTGTTTGTTTCCTTCGAGACTCATGTCTGAATATGTTACTTAAAAAATATGTCTTTATGACTTTTTCCTGCCACAACTATAAGTAGATATAGGCAAATCCTACCTCTTGCATGTTCCATATTTAACAACTAAAACATTGCAAGCCCAGAGGAGATGCCCAATTAATATTTGTTGCATAAATAAGTACATTAAAATGTATATAGTTCCTGGAGTATCCTTTGACCCTTTCTTGTAGAGTTACTCTTTCTTTTTTAAGTCTCTTCCCTAAGTAGTAATAAAATTGTTGGGCTCTGATTGCAAGGAAAAGAAACCCAACACAAATTAAAACTAAAAGAGATATTAGTACACGCAATAAACACCCACGGAGTGACCTTCAGAAATGGCAGAAACCAGTATTTAAAAAGGCATCAGGAACCCAGAATTACTGCTTTTCTCTTCATCTTTCCCATTGAGTCATCTTATTTTCAGGAAAATTTTTTATATGTAGAAAATAGGGTTTCTAGCAGATCCAGCCTTACATTCAATCATCAGCTTAGCAACAATAGAAAGAAACCATGTTCCCTGATGCCAGAGCAAATGACCCACTAGGGGCTCTAATTAGTCTGACTTAAATTAGTCTGTGAGGCTAAGTGAATGAAGACATTGATTGATCTAATCTGATTCATTGTCTAACCGTAACATCCAACACCACTCCCTGAAAACTTCTTAGGATAAATGTTTTGCACTTGAAAGTACTAGCAAGAGCAAAAGTATAGCTAATCTGATCCACCACGCATTTTACTTGTTGCACACCACTTATTAAAGTGTCCAACATGCATGCCCGTCACCATAGACTGCTAGCTCTTTGCTTAGCATGCCTCAGGGTTTTTTGTTGTTGTCGTTGAAGAGTCCCTTGTTTACCACCTTCTCACAATAAATGTCTTATGAACGAATCCATAAATCAGTATTTTTTCTAACTTATTTGGCAGAAAAATTGGCTGAATATTCTTATTAGATTTAGAATATAATATTGTCTTATAAGAATCATTCTTTTGCTGGGTGGAAGGGTGGGCTAAGTGATGGTACAGAGAGATACTTTTATGGTCACTGACTATAATTTCAGACTAAGACATTCCCAAATAGAATTTGATCACATAATTACATCCTTAAAAATGGAATCAGTGTAAGGAAACCATAGTGAAATACTTTTGAAAATATAAAAATAAGCTGCCACCATCCTTGGCCCTATACTTCCTATTTTTAAATAAAAGAAAAAAAATTATGATCTGAGCTCTAAGGAGATACTGATAGGCTTCCATATATGAGGCAAACTTTAAGGGCATTACTATTATCTGTAGATTTCTTTATATCTGCAGTACCTGTTAAGGCAATAAATCATCAGTTTGTATAGAACACACATACAAGCATATTATTACAAAAGCCAATAAATAGTCAAATCATATACAATTTTGAGTGTGTCTGAAATTCTGTTATCATTCTCACTACTAGTTATAATTTTCTAAGGCTTCAGAATGAAACAAGTATCAAAAACCTCACAGGATCTTTGTTATTTAAAAAACTACTAAATCAGCCATTAATTACTTATAATTTTTGCTTTCTTTATTAAATACTACAAAGGGTGCAATATTCAAAACTAGTTAATCATATACTTCAGAAATGTCTGTTTACTTCCCAAATGTTTCTTGTGAAAGATGGTTAATGTAGTTATGTGTAGGAATCTAGAACTGAGATAGTTCAGCAGAGCTATAATTGTGATGTCCAGGTCTTTATCACTTAATTGCTATAATTGCTATGTCAATTTTCCAACCATTTTAAAAGAAATTTTCATAAAAAGTTGAAACAAAATTCACAAGAAAGTATAAAGACTTTTTAAATTAAAATGTTATAAAATAGCAAAGGGAGCCCTCATGCTCTTCCAGCTATCAAGATATACTTTAAAGATAAATACTATGTTTTGGTCACTTCTTTGGATCACTTAATTTTTTTGCCATTTCATCACTTCCTGTATCCAAAAGTGAAGCATCCATATTGTTTGACTGATTAAACTGACCTCAAGTCAACCAGTATTCTGTTGTAGTATTGGTATTAGTATATTCTGGTATTTAGTTTTGTGACAGAAGGCCTGGGAGTACAGAGCTCTCAGGCTGCTGAAAGGGAAGGGAGTCTCTAATGAAGTTATCGCAAAGAACAGGGTAGCATTAAGGTGAGAAATTGGGCCAGTCCCTAATCATTTCATCAAATCAATAAATCTCTTATTCTTTAAGCCATTTTGAATTGGATTTTCCATAATTTAAAACAAAGCACATTGATATATCTTATGAATAGGGTTATAAAAATTTAAGCAATACGGTTGAGGTAAAATCATCTTTTAAAAAACAGATGAGAAGAGTAGGGCAGACCCCAGAAATCAGCCCAAGAAACCATAAAGGAACTTTAAAAAATAGAGAGAAATCCTTGCCCATGCCTATGTCCTGGATGGTATTGACTAGGTTTTTTCTAGGGTTTTTATTGTTTTAGGTCTAACATTTAGTCTTTAATCCATCTTGAATTAATTTTTGTATAAGGTGTAAGGAAGGGATTCAGTTTCAGCTTTCTACATATGGCTAACCAGTTTTCCCAGCACCATTTATTAAATAGGGAATCCTTTCCCCATTTCTTGCTTTTGTCAGGTTTGTCAAAGATCAGACAGTTGTAGAGGTGTGATGTTATTTCTGAGGCTTCTGTTCTGTTCCATTCGTCTCTGTCTCTGTCTTAGTCCCAGTACCATGCTGGGTTTTTGTTTGTTTGTTTGTTTGGTTGGTTGGTTTTTTTTTTTTTTTTTTTTTTTTTACTGTAGCCTTGTAGTATAGTTTGAAGTCATGCAGCATGATGCCTCCAGCTTTGTTCTTTTTTGCTTAGGATTGTCTTGGCAATGTGGGCCCTTTTTTGGTTCCATATGAACTTTAAAGCAGTTTTTTCCAATTCTGTGAAGAAGGTAATTGGTAGCTTGATGGAGACGGCATTGAATCTATAAATTACCTTGAGCAGTATGGCCTTTTCATGATATTGATTCTTCCTATCCATGAGCATGAAATGTTCTTCCATTTGTTTGTGTCCTCTTTTATTTCATTGAGCAGTGGTTTGTAGTTCTCCCTGAAGAGGTCCTTCACATCCCTTGTAAGTTGGATTCTTGGGTATTTTATTCTCTGTGTAGCAATTGTGAATGGGAGTTCACTCATGATTTGGCTCTCTGTTATTAGTGTACAGTGATGCTTCTTTTGACTTTTGCACATTGATTTTGTATTCTGAGACTTTGCTGATATTGCTTATCAACTTAAAAAGATTTTGGGCTGAGACGATGAGGTTTTCTAAATATACAACCATGTCATCTGCAAACAGGGACAATTTGACTTCCTCTTTTCCTAATTGAGTACCTTTATTTCTTTCTCTTGCCTGATCACCCTGGCCAGAACTTCCAACACTGTGTTGAATAGGAGTGGTGAGAGAGAGCATCCCTGTCTTGTGCTGGTTTTCAAAGGGTATGCTTCCAGTTTTTGCCCATTCAGTATGATATTAGCTGTGGGTTTGTCATAAATAGCTCTTATTATTTTGAGATATGTTCCATCAATACCTAGTGTATTGAGAGATTTTAGCATGAAGGGCTGTTGAATTTTGTCAAAGGCCTTTTTCTTTATCTATTGAGATAATCATGTGGTTTTTGTCATTAGTTCTGTTTATGTGATGGATTATGATTATTGATTTGCATATGTTGAACCAGTCTTGCGTCCAAGGGATGAAGCCGACTTGATCGTGGTGGATGAGCTTTTTGATGTGCTGCTGGATTCGGTTTGCCAGTATTTATTGAGGATTTTCGCATTAATGTTCCTCATGGATATTCATGTAAAATTCTCTTTTTTTGTAGTGTCTGTGTCAGGCTTTGATATTAAGATGATGCTGGCCTCATAAAATGAGTTATGGAGGATTCAATAGCAACAAAAGCCAAAAAAGACAAATGGCATCTGATTTGCTTTCCAGGAAACTGATTTGCTTTCTAGGAAACCGATTTGCTTTCTAGGAAACCAGGGCGAGTATTAAATGACCGGCAAGTAGGCAAGGCTAGGAGCAAAACTGCACATTTATTTTTGGTCCCCCAGCTTCAGGAAAGAAGGTGTGGGGGAGGGGTGAGGTCCGTCGGTCTCCGGCAGGGGAGGCCGGGGGAGTCACCTGGTGGAGCTCTCCGGGGGAGTTCCTACAGTCCCCACAGGAATGAGGGCTGAGGAAGTGAGCACTGCCCGCCCACAGGGAGCAGCTTTTATGTCCTGGGCCTGGGAGTGGGAGGGCAGTGGGCGGGACATAGGCGGGTGGGGCCGTCAGTAGGCGTGGCTAGGTGGGTTCCGGTTTTTCTCTGTCGGAGGTCTGGTTGCGCCTGCGCGGTCCACCTGTGTCTTTCCCCGGCTTGGGAAAGCTGACTGTGAGGAAGCCAGAACTGCGCCATCTTGCCTCCGTTTGTCCAAACAGGATCTAGTTAAACTAAAGAGCTTCTGCACCTCAAAGGAAACTACCATCAGAGTGAACAGGCAACCTAAAGAATGGGAGAAAATTTTTGCAATCTACCCATCTGACAAAGGGCTAATATCCAGAATCTACAAAGAACTTAAATTTACAAGAATAAAACA
The DNA here is from genome assembly GCF_002776525.5 of Piliocolobus tephrosceles. Taxonomy (NCBI): domain Eukaryota; kingdom Metazoa; phylum Chordata; class Mammalia; order Primates; family Cercopithecidae; genus Piliocolobus; species Piliocolobus tephrosceles. Next base: position 41,156,720 of record NC_045449.1, on the reverse strand, counting down.
AACAACCCCATCAAAAAGTGGGCAAAGGACATGAACAGACACTTCTCAAAAGAAGACATTTATGCAGCCAACAGGCACATGACATGAAAAAATGCTCATCATCACTGGTCATCAGAGAAATGCAAATCAAAACCACAGTGAGATACCGTCTCGCACCAGTTAGAATGGCTATCATTAAAGTCAGGAAGCAACAGACGCTGGAGAGGATGTGGAGAAATAGGAATGTTTTTACACTGCTGTTGGGAGTGTAAACTAGTTCAATCATTGTGGAGACAATGTGGCAATTCCTCAAGGATCTAGAACTAGAAATAGCATTTGATCCAGTGATCCCATTACTGGGTATATATCCAAAGGATTATACATCATGCTACTATAAAGACACATGAACATGTATGTTTATTGTGGCACTATTCACAATAGCAAAGACTTGGAACCAACCCAAATGTCCATCAATGACAGAGTGGATTAAGAAAATTTGGCACATATAAACTATGGAATACCATACAGCCATAGAAAAGGATGAGTTCATGTCCTTTTCAGGGATATGGATGAAGCTGGAAACCATCATTCTGAGCAAACTATCACAAGGACAGAAAACCAAACACTGCATGTTCTCACTTGTAGGTGGGAATTGAACAATGAGAATACTTGGACACAGGGCGGGGAACATCACACACTGGGGCCTGTCGTGGGGTAGGGGGCAGGGGGAGGGATAGGATTAGGAGGAACACCTAATGTAAATGACGAGTTAATGGGTGTAGCAAACTGACATGGCACATGTGTACCTATGTAACAAACCTGCACGTTGTGCACATGTACCCTAGAACTTAAAGGATAATAAAAATAAGTAAATAAATAAATAAATAAATAAATAAATAAATAAATAGAGAGAAAAGTGAATAGAAATTCACTAAAGAAGAAGGGGATATAAAATATTCAAGGGTGAATATTTTCTATTGTAGTAAAATATTTCATACCATCAATAATGGTAGAACATTTAAAAAGTATTCTGCAATGGCAGTATAATGCTAATTTCACAATAAGAAAATTATGACCTAGAAAATTTATGAAGGTAATGGAGTTTAATTATACATTGTGAAATCTGAAGAATAACATAGGCAAAAAATGCAGATTTATATATATGTATACACACACATATAAAAATATGCCAGTATTAAGCTAGAATTTATTTTAGAAAATGGAAGATAGTTTGAAATTTGACAATCTATTATTTTGATTTACTGTTAATGCATTTAAAGGGAAAATATGAGATCATAATTCAGAAATTACTGCTGAAAGAATTTGCTAGAAATTAAAGAAATATAAAACAAAAATAAATGAAAATTTTATTTAACCAAGAAACATAATAATGTTTAGCAATATTCACCAATGTTTGAAGAATCTATTCAATATAATAAGAATTAAGAAAATATTTTAAATATTGAAAGGAGAAATATTATGTATTATTAAAATAGCATAAAAGTATATAATGGTATCCCAGGAGAACAAACATTTTTACAAATAATAAAACAATTTGAAAAATGTCCAGTTACAAGATAAGTATTTCAAAGTAATTCTTTTCCATGTGCAAATGCTAAACTAAACAAAAGAAGCCTATACTGTACAGCAGTATAAAAATGAAGAAAAATAATTTTGGCTAAACATGAACAGAAATAGGGAAACTCTGTTTCATATTATTGAATGAAAAGAGTCAATATTCTCCCAAATTTATTTATGAATTGAATTATCCTGTAGTAACAACAACAACAACAACAACAACAAAAAAAAAAAACAGCATTTTAAAAAAGAATTTATATTTGCTAAGCCGATGTCGTTTAGAATAGTAATGGTGTAAGTTTGCTGAACTATTTTGGGAAAAGAAAAGGAAAATTTTGTAGTGAGATTTGTAACAGATACAACGGTATAAAAAAATATTTTTTTAACACAGAAAAAGGCTGGGCATGGTGGCTCATGCTTGTAATTCCAGCACTTTGGAATGCCAAGGCAGGCACATCACTTGAGGTCAGGAGTTTGCTACCAGCCTGGCCAACATGGGGAAAACTCATCTCCACTAAAAATACAAAACTTAGCCTGGCTTGGTGGTGGGTGCCTGTAATCCAAGCTACTGGGGAGGCTGAGGCAGGAGAATTGTTTTAACCCCAAAGGCAAAGGTTGCAGTGAGCCCAGATTGTGCCACTGCACTCCAGCTTGGTTGACAGAGGGGAGGCTCTGTCTCAAAAATAAATAAACATAAATAAATAACAAAAAGGTACATATATACCTATATTGGTCAAATAAACCTACCATACATATGTGTGTGTATGTGTGTATATACACACATAAATAAAAAGTATATAGTAAAATAATAATTTCAATATTTTAATAAATAGAACCTTCAATAAATGGAACAGGGTCAGTTGGGTATTTATTTAGAGAGGTTTGAAGTACAAAAATACAAATATATTCAACATCAAAATATAAATATATAAAATTATAAAAACATGTGAAGATAAATAGAAAAGTTGGTCTTTATTATCTAGAAATATGGAAGGTTTTATTATGACAAGAATAAAAATCATTTAAAAATTAGCAAGTGTGAACAGAAAAAAAAATCTGTATGTAAATTCAATATAATTTGTACACACAAATTTAAGTAAGTAAAAAAATACTAAAGGTCCAATAGGTTAAAATTATAAAAACAAACAAAGGTCAGTATTTCTCACATTAAAATATCCCATATAAATATGAAAAATGCAAATAAACAAAGAGAAAAGTAGATTAAAGTTATAGAAAGGAAGTTATTGAGAAAAGAATACTAATGACTCTGAAGAATGGATATAAGTTCATAAAGTCCACAGTAAATAGAAAAGTTCAAACTAAAACAATGGGATAGCATTTGTAGCATATAGGACTGCAAAATACAAAATGATTTACATTTAGCATTAATAAATATGTGGGGAACATGATATTCTCCAACAATACTAATAGATATAAATCAGACAAAGATTTTCAAGGTCTATGTTATGTACCTGCTAATTATATATTTATTTTTGAATGAGCAAATCCATTTCTTTGGCAAAGATTACAAAGTAAAACATGTTCAAGGATGTCCATTATAGCATTACAAACTACCTAAATAGCTATCAATGCAAGAATAGTTAAATTGAGTTTAACACAACCATTTCCTGAAACACTATGAACTATGAAAAAGAATAATCTGTGTTCATATGCACTGAAAAGGAAAAATATCTATGATTGTTTTCATTTAAAATTAGAGATATGTTATACTGCAGCTCACTGTTTGTAAAAATAATTATATATATAAAATATTTCAATGTGTATATTTGATGCTTTGGCATAATAAATATGAAATTGTTAACATTTTGTTTTAGTTATGTGATGAGAAAGAAAAGGAACATAACTTTTTACCTATTAATTTTTGTATTTTAACATTTTAAGCACTCATACTATTTTTGTATTTTTAACATTTACTTTTAAAATCATATCTTTCTGATATTCTAATTTTTAATTTTTTCAGTTTGCGTAATTACTATATTTGATAGAAGCATAAACTTATAAAAATAATTAAGGAAACTAAATACATTTTTACTTCAATAATACTATCTGTACAATATGTTTATATTTGTAGTAATAAATCAAGTTTCAAATCTTTGCATTTGAGAAATGTTGCCTCTCAATTTCTGTACTGTTTAACTTATGCATATTCACTTGTTTATTGCAGTCTTCAACAACTGAAATTTCAATCTAATATAGATTATATCCCTTAATTTTTTAAATAATGATGCATTATGCATTGACTTGTTCTGTTTTGCCCTCTTACTCAAGTACCTTACCTCAAATGAATATAAATTTAAAAACGCTATAGACTAAAGTAAAATTTAGGGGTTTTCTCATACTATGCATCTCTTAGCCCAATTATATATTTTAAAAATCGGCTGTATACATAAGCTGTATAACTTTGGGCGAATTACGTGACCTCTTTAAACCTCAGCTTTCTCACCAGGAATACTGAACTAATAATAGTACCTTGCATAAAAGTTCCATTCAAAATTAAAAGAGATTTTTCTTGCAAATGTTTAGATATTATCCTGGTGTGTCATAAATGGTCAATATACAAATTTTCTAATTTCATGTTCTTCTAACATCCTGTTAAAAATCTGGTGAGTCAAGAACTTAGCAAAATTTTATTAACAAAGTAAGAAAGAGAGAAAGGTAAGAAGAGAGGGAAAGAGAGAGACAGAGAGAACATTGAGTTCAATTATCAATTTTTTCTAGGATTAATATATACTAGAACTATCATAATTATATTTTAACCAACAAGAGGGAAATTTTATCATCCCACAACATTTGTGAAGATATTTTCCCTGAGGCGTAATTCTGACAACAGAAACCCAGGTAGTATTTGAAGATCAGCAATAATAAATCTATTTCGAATTTTTTAAAAAAGTTAATGCTTTCTACAAACCTGAGATGAACTGGGTAGTCAGAATAGTCATTCCTCATTTTACATCTGGGAAATAAAATGAGTTTCTGGGATATGGTAATTTATTCAAGATATGCTGTACACACAAAGTTTCTCATGTAGTCTCTTGACTACATATCTAATCCTCTCATGGTGCTACCTTCCTTTTTCTGTGAGTCTGTGTCAGTGTATTCAATGGCAGAGTTTCTCTTAAAAGTCTGACAGAACAAAATTTAGCTATTGGTATAAACTCAAAACAGCTTTTTCCATTACTGTTGCTTATACCTCTTAGAGTCTCTCAACGTGTATTTAAACAAGTCTTATTATCCCCAGCCCAGATTGGGGGAGAATCAAACTGGCATCTCATATGAGCACTTTTCTCTTTTCAAATGCTGTGAAATCAGTTATAGCCATGGAATATGAATTTACAACAGCAATAAAAAGGATGAAGAGAGAAGGTTTAAAGATTAGGCACCCTAGAGCTGTAAAGTCCTTATTCTCTTAAATCTATGTCCACATGGCAATAATGGACATTTCAAGGTCAAAATAACAATGAAAATGACACTTGTAGAGGTTAAACTTAAGCCTAACACTGCCTATTGTTCTATAGTAATTAAAGTAAAAAACATTTATAGAGCTCACAGATTGGTAATACAGAAACACAGCAGGCATGTTTTCTGTTCTCTGTGTAAGCCTTTCACATAGATTTGTGGACCATGATAACAAAAGAAAATCTTTTGAGATGTAGTTATATTTTTATTGACATAGGGAACTATCCAGCATCCAAAATGTTCTGGCAGAGAATTGATCCCCCCTTAATGCTTTTTATAGAGCCTTGTTTCTTTTCATCACTGTGACTTACAGTAGTACATCTTGAAAAGTAAATAAATACTAAGACACCTTCTCTCTAATAAAAAAAAGGTTTAAAAATTATGAAAGCTACTTTCTTTCTTATACGTTTTACTTAGTACATGCACGATTACTGAATTCAACATGAACTTGCATGCAGCTATTTGACTGATAAAATTCTTAAATGGTAATGTTAAGTATTTAAAATAAAAACAGGTGAGGTCTACCTAAGTTTGTAAACCTGTCCAACTAGCACAGGTATAAACAGACAATTCTCCTAGTACACATTTCTGTTACTAATTTTTACATTTTCTATATATCAGTGGATTTAAAAAACTATCAGCCAACATGAAACATATCTTTATTTACTTTTTCTTCTTATAAACCAGTATATATTTAACACTTTTTAACAATAAAAGTTTTTTTTTTTTTTTTTTATTTTTTATTTTTTGAGACGTAGTCTCTCTCTGTCACCCAATCTAGGGTGAAATGGTGTGATCTTGGCTCACTGCAACCTCCGCCTCCTGAGTTCAAGTGATTCTCCTGCCTTGGCCTCCTGAGTAGCTGGGGCTACAGGCACATGCCACCATGCCTGGCTAATTTTTTTATTTTGAGTAGAGACGGGGTTTCACCATGTTGGCTAGGCTGGTCTTGAACTCCTGATCTTGTGATCTGCCCACCTTGGCCTCCCAACATGCTGGGATTACAGGGTGAACCACTGCACCTGGCCAAAAATACATTTTTAAAATTTATTAGATAGGGTTCCCTAACTCTCAGGCCGTGGACCGGTACAGGTCTGTGGCCTGTTAGAGACCAGGCTGCACAGCAGCAAATGAGTGCAGAAAAATTGAGCAAAGCTTCATGCATATTTATAGCTGCTGCCCATTACTTGCATTATGGCCTGAGCTCTGCCGCTTGGCAAATCAGTGATGGCATTAGATTTTCATAGGAGTGAGAATCCTGCTGTGAATGGCACATGCGAAGAATCTAAGTTATGCACTCCTTATGAGAATCTAATGCCTGATGATCTGAGGAGGAGCTGGGGTGGTGAGCTGGGGAGCAGCTGTAATTATAGATTAACATTAGCAGAGAGGTTTGACTGCACACAGGCCATAATAAATCAAATGCTTGCAGACTCATATCAAAACCCTATCAATGAGTGGCAAGTGACAAGCTGCATCTGGTCGTAGGCTTTACAGTGGCCAGTGAGTTGATGTACTTCAATTGTACAGCTGCATCTGGTAGCAGGGTTTAAGTCAGAATCTGACACATATTTTAGTCCACACATGGCTCACCCATTATTTTATTTACTACTGCCACTTGTGCCTCTTTGCCATGCTGTGCATTTGTCTCAGTCACAGTGTTGGTGTAGCTCACAAGCTAACCCTAGCCAAAATGAGAAAAAAACAAACGTCCTTGGATAGTTTCTTTGAAAAGGAGGAAAGACATAGTGATGAGATAGCAGAAAACTGAGACAGCCAACAAAATTAAAGCTGCATTTAAAAGAAAATACCAAAAGTTCTGTTTAAATTATGGGTTCATTGCAGTAAGGGATTCACATTCTCCAAGTCCGTCTTGTATAATATGTGGCAACAGGCTATCCACCAAAGCCACGAAACCTTCAAAACAGCTTTGCCACGTGGAGACCAAGTATCCTGCATTAAAAACCAAACCTTTGGAGTTTTTCAAAAGAAAACAAATGTAAACACGAAGAACAAAAGCAATTACTGAAGGTCACCACTGCATCAAATACGTCTGCACTGAGAGCATCATTCTTAGTGGCTAACTGCATTGCTAAAGCTAAGTCTCCCATTACTACCGGTGAAGAGTTAATCCTGCCTGCTGCTAAGGATATTTGTCATGAACTTTTAGGAGAGGCTGCAGTTCAAAAGATGGTACATCTTTTGGCTAGCAGCATAACTAAACTAATTGATGAAATAGCAGAGGATATTGAGCCACAATTGTTAGAGAGGATTAATGAGTCACCGTGGTACACAATCCAGGTCAATGAGTCTACCAATCTTTACAACAAGGAAACAATGCTTGCTTTTGTGCAGTATGCTTTTCAGGAGAATGTGCATGAGTATGTGTTAAGTCCACTTTTGTTGCCAACCAACACCACAGCTGCAGAACTATTCAAGTCTTTGCAGTATTACATGTAAGGAAAACAGAATTGGTCACTTTTTGTTGGTATATGCACAGATGGAGCAGCTGCCATGACTGGATGGCTTTTTGGCTTCACTATGCAGGTCAAAAAGTCACTTCTGGATGTGAGTCTACCCACTGTGTCATCCACAGAGAAATGCTGGCTAGCCGAAAAATGTCATTGGAACTTAATAACATTTTGCAGGATGTAACTAAAATTATCAAATACATTAAAGTGCATGCCCTTAACTTATGTCCATTCACGCAGCTCTGTGAGGAGATGGACACAGAACACATACATCTTCTCTTATGCACAGAAATGAGATCGTTTTCTGAAGGTGGATCACTGGTCAGAGTTTTTTAGTTACAGGAACCATCTCACAGATTTCTTTCAGAAAAACAGTCACCACTGGCCGCACATTCCAGTGACACAAAATGGATCACAAAACTTGCTTACCTGTATGACATATTCAACCTGCTTAACAAACTCAATCTATCACTTCAGGGAAGAATGACAGCTGTTTTCAAGTTGGCAGATAAAGTGGCTTCATTCAAACCCAAACTGAAATTATGAGTGGTGACGAATGAACACTGGGATTTCTGACATGTTTCAAACATTAGCAGAGATTTTGAAAGAGACTGTGCCAGGTCCTTCTTTCTTCCAGCTGGTGCATGATCACCCGTCTCAGCTTTCAAATTACTTCCCAACCACAAAAGATCACCAAATTGGGAAGGAATGGATCCAGGACCCATTTGTGAATAAGGCAGGTTAGTCAACTGTGTCCATGCTAGAAGAGGATCACCTGCACGAGATCACAAATGATGGTGGCTTTAAAAATATGTTTGCGACAACTTCAAATATCCATGCATTCTGGACTAAAGAAAAGGTGCAATATCCTGAGATTGCCAGAAAAGCACTGAAAAGCCTGCTTCCATTTCCAACAACTTATCTTTGTAAATTAGGGTTTTCTGCAGTGCAACCAAAACGACATTATGGAGTAGACTAGGCATAAGCACATGCTTCAGCTGTCGCTGTCTCCCATCACCCCAGATAGGACCATCTAATTCAGGAAAACAAACCCAGAGTTCCCACTGATTCTACACCATGGTGAGTTGCATAATTATTTCATTATATATTACAATATAACAATAATGGAAATAAAGTGTACAATAATTGTAATGCACTTGAATCATTTCAAAACCATCCTACCCTCCCCCAGTCTGTGGAAAAAATTGTCTTCCACAAAACTGGTCAGCCCCTGGTGCCAAAAAGGTTGGTGACTGCTATATTAGAGCATGCTGACTACCAACCCGACTTCTTAAAAGCATAAACTTAAAAGTTTAAAAACATACAATGTATGCAAAATACTTGCATATAAATCATGTGCTGAGCCTGGTTCATGTATACATTAAATTTTGACAAATTGTCCACCTCAAACGAAAAAAAAAAAAAAATGCAGGGTCATTTTAAAATTTGGCCTGGTGCCTCTGACTTTAGGTAAGAGCAATAAGGAACTGCAGCCAGCTATTTGAAAAGCTGTTCTGCTGCATTTCTCCATCTTTTCTCATATCAATTTTATTTCCAAACTCAAATGCCTCACAAATGCCTTTCAAAATGGTACAACATTTTCATTCATTTTGATTTGCACAATTGCACACAAGGTTTCACCCTCTCTATTAGTAGTAGGCCTTATTCAAAAGTGCTTTTTTTAAAAAAAAAAAATTCATTTGTTTTTGATTAGTTTTCTTCACCAAAGGTCAGAAATGGTATCTGAAGTGTCACTTTCCACACTGCACCCATGGAGTACCTAATACATAACCATAGATTCAAGTTAATACCAAGATTACCCCAATAAATATGCCCAAGGCCAACCGCTACCCACCCTTGAAGCACAAAGCTGGCTCAATTTTAGCCAAAGTCTGTCTGTGATTGGTACCTTCCATCAGAAACCTTAGGGAACAATGAGAGCTATTAAATACACATAGATTTAAAGTTAGCAGAGACCAACCGTAAGGGTCATTTACTTTTAGAATATCAAGTAGTGTGAGTAATAGGTTCACAGATCCTCTTTCAAAGAGCTTTGAGTAATTCAGACTTCTCTTCCGAATGTTGGCACTATACACTAGGAGTAATGTATATTTTTAAATTTAAATACAGTTTTATGTGTTTCTGATCCTATTTTGAGTGTGTTTTCTCTGTGTCCTGTTAATGGTAGATGATGAGCACACAAGGATGAAGATTATAATGATGATAATGATGATGACAACATTACCTTTTCTTTATAATATTATCAATCAGTTAATTACATACATTTATGCAAACTATGCCCCAAAGTAGACATGAATTTACCCACTTTACAGAGGAGTAATCTTATTCATAGTTAGACTAACTCAAAGCTCCAGGCTAACAAAATTCAAGATACAGGTTTTTGCACTATCTCAATTCCTTTTATATCTTTGGAAAGTCTCACATTTCAAAGCCAAGGCTCATGAAAACAATTTATATTCAAAATGTTGAACAAAAATTGATCAAATGCCCATTTGTGACTAATAGTGTACTAAGCATGAAGAAGAGTATTGATGAAATATTAGATATAGCCATATTTTGGGGAGTTAAATGCAGATTATTTTGTCTGGGGAATTAAAACATCCTATAAGCACCATATTGTGAAAATATCATTCATATTAAGAGAGCTCAGTTATTAAACTTTAAGCTCCTTGAGGACAGGGATTAAGATCAAAACATCCTTTTTTTATCACACGGAATACAGCAGGTACTCTATATAGCTCTGTTGAATGAACATATGAATGAATGACAGCTACTGTTAAATCCTCACTGAAACCATTCTTTTAACACCTCAATCCTGATGACAGCGTCTTCTCAATCTCTCTTGAATGTGTTCATTTTTTCTGTTAGTGATAGGCTCACACAAAGTAAAACAAAGGCAAAAATACATCAACAAACAAGTCAAGAGGATCCTACCAATAAAGAAAATTAACCCAAAAATTTATTTTTCAAGAATTCACATTAACGAAAAATGGGCCCATTCTACATTTTCTATTTCTGTCTACACCAGAAGTTATGTGCTGACAAGTGAGTGAGTCAGGCCTATCTATGAATCTCTGTAGTTTTAATCTAACTGATCTTAAATGTTTAAATCAGTTTCCTATTTTTAACATTTTTAGATTTCAAAGTGCATCTGAACTTCTGGCTCTCTTTTGTAAAATTAGAAGACAGAGGACGTCGCTTTTTGAAATAAAATTGAGTTGCTGCAGCCCTACCGACATGGTGCATTCACTGCACAACTCACTGAACTCAGCACTACTGCTCACTACTATCCACCACTCACTTCATCTCTAATCACTATAGCCAAAAGTCACATCTGTGCTCTTAAGTGCATTATCATCTAGTTAAGGCTAAAATAAAACATCTGGTCCATTCATTTGAATCTCTAACCACTGCTCTCCAGGAGATGCCCTTCAACCTCAAATGGATCCTGATTTTTGCTAATTCTGTGCTCTGGTTAGCCATCCATTCTATCATCTTATATGTGTGGGTTTAGGTAAATTAACATTGTTGAGCTTCAGTTTCTTGAACTATAAAATGAGCCAATAAGCCTGCCCATATTTTAACATTCTTATGAAGCTTGAGTGTGATGTTTTTCAATAAATACTAAGGACATTGCTGGACATTTAGTAAATGCTTAATATGTATTAACTTACTTTGATCATGCTGCTGATGATATTATGATCTTTATGTCTTCCATAGCCACCTGTAAAAATCAATCAGCATGAAAATGCCTTGACATTTCTTTTGTAGAGTAGAGTGGGAATAATCTGGGGTAAGAATTGAAGCATAAGGGAGGAATAAGGCTCACTGAAATAGATTATGTATTCCCAAATATAAGACACTAGCCCCAGATATAAAGGGCAGTTTCTAGATAAGAGAAGAGGGAAATTATGTTTTGACGTATATAGACAGAGAAAAAATAATGAAGAGGGGCAGAAACAGCTCCAAGAATTGTGAGGGGATGCTGAGAACAGCTCAGTCGGGGAGACCCTAACCCAGTGGCACTAGCAGAATTAAAGACACACACACTGAAATATAGAGGTGTGAAGTGAGAAGTCAGGGGTCTCACAGCCTTCAGCACTGAGAGCCTCAAACAAAGATTTACCCATGTATTTATTAACAGCAAGCCAGTCATTAGCATTGTTTCTATAGATATTAGATTAACTAAAACTATCCCTTATGGGAAACCAAGGGATGGGCCAAAATAAAGGGATGGGTTGGGCTAGTTATCTGCAGCAGGAGCATGTCCTTAAGGCACAGATGGCTCATGCTATTGTTTGTGATTTAAGAACGCCTTTAAGTGGTTTTCCGTTCTGGGTGGACCAGGTGTTACTTGCCTCATTCTAGTAAACCCACAGCCTTCCAGTGTGGGTGTTATGGCCATCATGAACATGTCACAGTGCTGCAGAGATTTTGTTTATGGCCAGTTTCGGGGCCAGTTTATGGCCATATTTTGGGGGGCCATTCTCAACACGGGGAGATGAGGCTTAAATACTTAACTACGATGAGAAGCCAGAGGTGACGGGGCACATTTCCATGAGCACAGCACTTCACAGAATAAGACCTTCAGTAACTGTAGCCAGAACTAGGGGAAACAAACCACAAACGATTCGGCTTCCTAGTAGAGTGTGCTCTCCCAGGCAATAAGGAAAACATTTCTAACTTCCTCACGTATCCATCAACTTTTTACATTTATATGAAATCCCTTTAATGAAATAATAGCTTACATTTATTTAGCACTATGGACTCATTCTTAGCCCTTTATGTATATTAATTATTTAGTTCTCACAACCCTAAGAGGCTTAACAAAGAAATAAAATGAATTGTCATGTAGTTAAAAACAACAACAACAACATGGTCTTGGAGTTTAAAGGCTGGAACAAAGGCAAATTCAGTGATGGTTGAGAGTCATCGATGATCAAAGCATATTTATTAACCACACTTGGAAGGTTCTGATATATTATTTGATATTGGGAAAGAGGTGTTGAAGAATACTAAGCTGAAGATGATTCTATGATTTTTAGTTGAGGTGTTAATGTGTGTACATGTCATTAACCAATTTCTATGGAATAGAGTAAAGTCAGTAGCAAAAGTAGGGTTATGAAAATATTATATTAATTCTGATATGAATACATTGAATTTAAAGTGCTTATAGGGACAATGGAAATGCAGATACCCAATATTGCTTTTAGTGGTTGATTTCTGACGTAAAGATAGTTTCTTAGTATAAATATTGTTTTAAAGTTTTTACATGCTGACCCTAGGAACCACAAGACTCTGTTCTCATGGGAATTGAGAAACTTGGGAAAGTTACCTAATTGAATAATAGTCATTATAACGCATCCTAATTAGGTTATTTTAAGAATAAGGTGGCATGGTAATGGCCTAGATAAGTGTTATTTCAATGTGTGATTATTTGGAGAATCATGAGAGATACATTGTAAAAATAGTCTCCAAACAGGTACCAGAAAACAGTGCTGAAATTATAAGACACATGTAAGATAAAACTAGGTATTTTGCCCTGTAAGCTTAAAATACAAATATTCAATATTATTTCTTACATTATATTCTTTGAGCCCTAAAGCTCTCAACTCTTGTTTTACATTAGAATCACAGAAAAGGTTTTTTTTTTTTTTTTTGGTGAGCCATATACACTCTCCATCTCAGATTTATTAAGCTAAAATTTCTGGGAGTGATTAAAAGGTGCTGTCATTGGCCCAGTCCATGTTATTAGCCAGTTTCAGATTCCACAAATATGAAGCAATTCGTGAAATTGCCTGTATGTCTATACTGTTTCCTTTTTATTAGTAATAAGCTTTATATAATTTGTATACCAAAATTTGTACCTAGTGATTTTCTGTTATTTTATGCCTCCTATTAGAGAACAGGATTATTCTTAAAAAGTAATGCTTAGTCTTTTGAAATTTGAATCTGATTTCTATTTCCAAGCCTAGTTTCCCAATTTTAAGGAAACATAGAACTTTATCTCTGCCTAATATGAAACATCCTTAAAATGTGCCTCGTTTCCATCTTTGCTCAATCAATCACTTTTAATAAAATGCAGATGCAGGCAAAGACCTTCCCAGAAAGACACTGAATAGAAGGATCATCCCGGAAATGCTTTCTTTGACAAAGCAGATTCAAGATTCCTTTTTGGCTAAGGAGAATAAAAAGAGAAGAATTTTCCTGGCCTTTAATTGGTTCACAACAACTTTGTAGCATCTAATCCCAAAGCACTGACCTTGCTCTAGTTTGTAGATATACGAAATAATTTATTGTAATTTTTATACTTCCTTAAAGATTTTTAAAATTTGCATGTGGCTCTTTTTAATTAGACACCTTTGTATAATATCCATTTTGTGCTCTGTAACTTATTCATGTAACATAAAACAAAACTGAATCTACATATTAGACATATATTTCACAATTACTCTATTTCAACTTAAATATCACAGAAATTCTTCATTCTATCATGAATCACACTTTTAATGTCTCATGCTGTTATAGATTTTACAAAGATCAGACATTTTAATTTTTTTCCTAAGATTTCCTTGGACCTCAGGTGATAAATATAAAAATAAGCAGATGAGAGTGGAAGCAGTTATCAAGCGGTGATTCTCCATCATATCTGTGCATTCCAAATCCTCCTCACCCCCACCTCCACCCTTCCCACATGGGAAAGCTTTTGAATTTACCATTGCTTAATCTTGCCTCATCTCAGATTAAATATGTCTTGGATGAGTCCCAGGCAAGTTTGTTTCACAAGTTCATTCCAGGTGATTTTAATGTGCATCAGTTTAGGAATCCCTGAAATAGACCAAGATTTCTTATAGTAATATAGGAGAAGGAAGGGGAAATACACAGAAAAATAGCTGGCATAGAGTTAGTTGCATAAGAACTGAAACACTTGGGGAGGAGGAACAGAGACTAGAGTACCGAAAGCATGATTATGGTATTTTAAAAAGTGTCATTGTGGTTTTGATAGAGACGGGAGTTCTATAGGAGACCATCAGATTTGGATAGCAAATGGTTAAGAGGATTAAGGAATGAGCTTCCCAGATTTAAAGCATAGACAACCCCAGGAAGTAAATAGTCCTTAAAAAGATTAAGGAGCATAGTCATAGTTCACAGGACATATGGAAAGACTTTCTTTTTTTTCTTTTTCTTTTTATTATACTTTAAGTTCTAGGGTACATGTGCATAACGTGCAGGTTTGTTACATATGTATACTTGTGCCATGTTGGTGTGCTGCACCCATCAACTCGTCAGCACCCATCAGTTCATCATTTATATCATGTATAACTCCCCAATGCAATCCCTCCCCCTCCCCCCTCCCCATGATAGGCCCCAGTGTGTGATGTTCCCCTTCCTGAGTCCAAGTGATCTCATTGTTCAGTTCCCACTTATGAGTGAGAACATGCGGTGTTTGGTTTTCTCTTCTTGTGATAGTTTGCTAAGAATGATGGTTTCCAGCTCTGTCCATGTCCCTACAAAGGATGCAAACTCATCCTTTTTTATGGCTGCATGGTATTCCATGGTGTATATGTGCCACATTTTCTTAATCCAGTCTGTCACAGATGGACCGTTTGGGTTGATTCCAAGTCTTTGCTATTATGAATAGTGCTGCAATAAACATACGTGTGCATGTGTCTTTGTAGTAGAATAATTTATAATCCTTTGGGTATATACCCAGTAGTGGGATGGCTGGGTCATATGGTACATCTAGTTCTAGATCCTTGAGGAATTGCCATACTGTTTTCCATAATGGGTGAACTAGTTTACAATCCCACCAACAGTGTAAAAGTGTTCCTATTTCTCCACATCCTCTCCAACACCTGTTGTTTCCTGATTTTTTAATGATTGCCATTCTAACTGGTGTGAGATGGTATCTCATTGTGGTTTTGATTTGCATTTCTCTGATGGCCAGTGATGATGAGCATTTTTTCATGTGTCTGTTGGCTGTATGAATGTCTTCTTTTGAGAAATGTCTGTTCATATCCTTTGCCCACTTTTGGATGGGGTTGTTTGTTTTTTTCTTGTATATTTGTTTGAGTTCTTTGTAGATTCTGGAAATTAGCCCTTTGTCAGATGAGTAGATTGCAAAAATTTTCTCCCATTCTGTAGGTTGCCTGTTCACTCTGATGGTAGTTTCTTTTGCTGTGCAGAAGCTCCTTAGTTTAATTAGATCCCATTTGTCAATTTTGGCTTTTGCTGCCATTGCTTTTGGTGTTTTAGACATGAAGTCCTTGCCCATGCCTATGTCCTGAATGGTACTACCTAGATTTTCTTCTAGGGTTTTTATGGTAGTAGGTCTAACACTTAAGTCTCTAATCCATCTTGAATTAATCTTCGTATAAGGAGTAAGGAAAGGATCCAGTTTCAGCTTTCTACTTATGGCTAGCCAATTTTCCCAGCACCATTTATTAAATAGGGAATCCTTTCCCCATTTCTTGTTTTTCTCAGGTTTGTCAAATATCAGATGGTTGTAGATGTGTGGCATTATTTCTGAAGGCTCCGTTCTGTTCCATTGGTCTATATCTCTGTTTTGGTACCAGTACCATGCTGTTTTGGTTACTGTAGCCTTGTAGTATAGTTTGAAGTCAGGTAGCGTGACGCCTCTGGCTTTGTCCTTTTGACTTAGGATTGTCTTGGCAATGCGGGCTCTTTTTTGGTTCCATATGAACTTTAAAGCAGTTTTTTCCAATTCTGTGAAGAAACTCATTGGTAGCTTGATGGGGATGGCATTGAATCTATAAATAACCTTGGGCAGTATGGCCATTTTCATGATATTGATTCTTCCTATCCATGAGCATGGTATGTTCTTCCATTTGTTTGTGTCCTTTTTTATTTCACTGAGCAGTGGTTTGTAGTTCTCCTTGAAGAGGTCCTTTACATCCCTTGTAAGTTGGATTCCTAGGTATTTTATTCTCTTTGAAGCAATTGTGAATGGAAGTTCATTCCTGATTTGGCTCTCTGTTTGTCTGTTACTGGTGTATAAGAATGCTTGTGATTTTTGCACATTAATTTTGTATCCTGAGACTTTGCTGAAGTTGCTTATCAGCTTAAAGAGATTTTGGGCTGAGACAATGGGGTTTTCTAAATATGCAATCATGTCATCTGCAAACAGGGACAATTTGACTTCTTTTTTTCCTAACTGAATACCCTTGATTTCTTTCTCTTGCCTGATTGCCCTAGCCAGAACTTCCAACACTATGTTGAATAGGAGTGGTGAGAGAGGGCACCCCTGTCTTGTGCCAGTTTTCAAAGGGAATTTTTCCAGTTTTTGCCCATTCAGTATGATATTAGCTGTGGGTTTGTCATAAATAGCTCTTATTATTTTGAGGTACGTTCCATCAATACCGAATTTGTTGAGCGTTTTTAGCATGAAGGGCTGTTGAATTTTGTCAAAAGCCTTTTCTGCATCTATTGAGATAATCATGTGGTTCTTGTCTTTGGTTCTGTTGATATGCTGGATTACGTTGATTGATTTGCGAATGTTGAACCAGCCTTGCATCCCAGGGATGAAGCCCACTTGATCATGGTGGATAAGCTTTTTGATGTGCTGCTGAATCCGGTTTGCCAGTATTTTATTGAGGATTTTTGCATCGATGTTCATCAGGGATATTGGTCTAAAATTCTCTTTTTTTGTTGTGTCTCTGCCAGGCTTTGGTATCAGGATGATGTTGGCCTCATAAAATGAGTTAGGGAGGATTCCCTCTTTTTCTATTGATTGGAATAGTTTCAGAAGGAATGGTACCAGCTCCTCCTTGTACCTCTGGTAGAATTCAGCTGTGAATCCATCTGGTCCTGGACTTTTTTTGTTGGTAGGCTACTAATTATTGCCTCAATTTCAGAGGCTGCTATTGGTCTATTCAGGGATTCAACTTCTTCCTGGTTTAGTCTTGGGAGAGTGTAAGTGTCCAGGAAATTAGCCATTTCTTCTAGATTTTCTAGTTGATTTGTGTAGAGGTGTTTATAGTATTCTCTGATGGTAGTTTGTATTTCTGTGGGGTCGGTGGTGATATCCCCTTTATCATTTTTTATTGCGTCTATTTGATTCCTCTCTCTTTTCTTCTTTATTAGTCTTGCTAGCGGTCTGTCAATTTTGTTGATCTTTTCAAAAAACCAACTCCTGGATTCATTGATTTTTTGGAGGGCTTTTTGTGTCTCTATCTCCTTCAGTTCTGCTCTGATCTTAGTTATTTCTTGCCTTCTGCTAGCTTTTGAATGTGTTTGCTCTTGCCTCTCTAGTTCGTTTAATTGTGATGTTAGAGTGTCAATTTTAGATCTTTCCTGCTTTCTCTTGTGGGCATTTAGTGCTATAAATTTCCCTCTACACACTGCTTTAAATGTGTCCCAGAGATTCTGGTATGTTGTATCTTTGTTCCCATTGGTTTCAAAGAACATCTTTATTTCTGCTTTCATTTCATTATGTACCCAGTAGTCATTCAGGAGCAGGTTGTTCAGTTTCCATGTAGTTGAGCGGTTTTGATTGAGTTTCTTAGTCCTGAGTTCTAGTTTGATTGCACTGTGGTCAGAGAGACAGTTTGTTATAATTTCTGTTCTTTTACATTTGCTGAGGAGTGCTTTACTTCCAATTATGTGGTCAATTTTGGAATAAGTGTGATGTGGTGCTGAGAAGAATGTATATTCTGTTGACTTGGGGTGGAGAGTTCTATAGATGTCTATTAGGTCTGCTTGGTGCAGAGATGAGTTCAATTCCTGGATATCCTTGTTAACTTTCTGTCTCGTTGATCTGTCTAATGTTGACAGTGGAGTGCTGAAGTCGCCCATTATTATTGTATGGGAGTCTAAGTCTCTTTGTAAGTCTCTAAGGACTTGCTTTATGAATCTGGGTGCTCGTGTATTGGGTGCATATATATTTAGGATAGTTAGCTCTTCCTGTTGAATTGATCCCTTTACCATTATGTAATGGCCTTCTTTGTCTCTTTTGATCTTTGATGGTTTAAAGTCTGTTTTATCAGAGACTAGGATTGCAACCCCTGCTTTTTTTTGTTCTCCATTTGCTTGGTAGATCTTCCTCCATCCCTTTATTTTGAGCCTATGTATGTCTCTGCATGTGAGATGGGTCTCCTGAATACAGCAGACTGATGGGTCTTGACTCTTTATCCAGTTTGCCAGTCTGTGTCTTTTAATTGGAGCATTTAGTCCATTAACATTTAAGGTTAATATTGTTATGTGTGAACTTGATCCTGCCATTATGATATTAACTGGTTATTTTGCTCATTAGTTGATGCAGTTTCTTCCTAGCCTCGATGGTCTTTACATTTTGGCATGTTTTTTGCAATGGCTGGTACTGGTTTTTCCTTTCCATGTTTAGGGCTTCCTTCAGGGCATCTTGTAAGGCAGGCCTGGTGGTGACAAAATCTCTAAGCATTTGCTTATCTGTAAAGGATTTTATTTCTTCTTCACTGATGAAACTTAGTTTGGCTGGATATGAAATTCTGGATTTAAAATTCTTTTCTTTAAGAACGTTGAATATTGGCCCCCACTCTCTTCTGGCTTGTAGAGTTTCTGCCGAGAGATCTGCTGTCAGTCTGATGGGCTTCCCTTTGTGGGTAACCCGACCTTTCTCTCTGGCTGCCCTTAAGATTTTTTCCTTCATTTCAACTTTGGTGAATCTGGCAATTATGTGTCTTGGAGTTGCTCTTCTGGAGGAGTATCTTTGTGGCGTTCTCTGTATTTCCTGAATTTGAATGTTGGCCTGCCCTACTAGGTTGGGGAAGTTCTCCTGGATGATATCCTGAAGAGTGTTTTCCAACTTGGTTCCATTTTCCCCCTCACTTTCAGGCACCCCAATCAGACGTAGATTTGGTCTTTTGACATAATCCCATACTTCTTGCAGGCTTTGTTCATTTCTTTTTCTTCTTTTTTCTTTTGGTTTCTCTTCTCGCTTCATTTCATTCATTTGATCCTCCATCGCTGATACTCTTTCTTCCAGTTGATCGAGTCGGTTACTGAAGCTTGTGCATTTGTCACGTATTTCTCATGTCATGGTTTTCATCTCTGTCATTTCGTTTATGACCTTCTCTGCATTAATTAGTCTAGCTGTCAATTCTTCCACACTTTTTTCAAGATTTTTAGTTTCTTTGCGCTGGGTACGTAATTCCTTCTTTAGCTCTGAGAAGTTTGATGGACTGAAGCCTTCTTCTCTCTTTTCATCAAAGTCATTCTCTGACCAGCTTTGATCTGTTGTTGGCGATGAGCTGCGCTCCTTTGCAGGAGGAGATGCGCTCTTATTTTTGAATTTCCAGCTTTTCTGCCCTGCTTCTTCCCCATCTTCGTGTTTTTATCTGCCTCTGGTCTTTGATGATGGTGACGTACTGATGGGGTTTTGGTATAGGTCTTCTTCCTGTTGGATGGTTTTCCTTCTAGTAGTCAGGACCCTCAGCTGTAGGTCTGTTGGAGATTGCTTGAGGTCCACTCCAGTCCCTGTTTGCCTGGGTATCAGCAGCAGAGGTTGCAGAAGATAGAATATTGCTGACCAGCGAGTGTACCTGTCTGATTCTTACTTTGGAAGCTTCCTCTCAGGGGTGTACTTCACCCTGTGAGGTGTGGGGTGTCAGACTGCCCCTAGTGGGGGATGTCTCCCAGTTAGGCTACTCAGGGGTCAGGGACGCACTTGAGCAGGCAGTCTGTCCCTTCTCAGATCTCAACCTCCGTGTTGGGAGATCCACTGCTCTCTTCAAAACTGTTAGACAGAGTCGTTCGCGTCTGCACAGTCCTCTGCTGCTTCCCCTGTTATTTTTTAGCTGTGTCCTGTCCCCAGAGGTGGGGTCTACAGAGACAGGCAGGTTTCCTTGAGCTGCTGTGAGCGCCACCCAGTTTGAGCTTCCCAGTGGCTTTGTTTACCTACTTAAGCCTCAGCAATGGCGGGCGCCCCTCCCCCAGTCTTGCTGCTGCCCTGTGGCTAGATCGCCGCAGACTGCTGTGTTAGCAAGGAGGGAGGCTCCGTGGGCATGAGACCCTCCCGGCCAGGTGTGGGGTATATTCTCCTGGTGTGCCCGCTTGCTTACAGCGCAGTATTGGGGTGGGAGTTACCCGATTTTCCAGGTGTTGTGTGTCTCAGTTCCCCTGGCTAGGAAAAGGGATTCCCTTCCCCCTTGCGCTTCCCAGGTGAGGCAATGCCTCGCCCTGCTTCAGCTCTCGCTGGTCAGGCTGCAGCAGCTGACCAGCACGGATTGTCCGACACTCCCTAGTGAGATAACCCCAGTACCTCAGTTGAAAATGCAGAAATCACCGGTCTTCTGTGTCGCTTGCGCTGGGAGTTGGAGACTGGAGCTGTTCCTATTCGGCCATCTTGCTCGGAAAGACTTTCAAATAGCTTGGGTTAAAAAGCCAGTCAGATGGTTATTTATAGTGAAATCATTAGTAAGAGAGACTACACAAGTCAGAGATGAGAAAACAGTTCTTTACATTTGATATGCAGCCCTATTTAGAATAAAAATACAATTGATTTGGTAGAACTTTAAATAATTTGCTACAGTAAGTACTAAAGAACTGAAAGCAAACTGTGCAAGCCATCTAGGTAAAGCTCATAGGGCCTTGAAATCCTTAATTCTAACACAGTTGATTTGAAAGTGGGAGATGCTGATTCTACAATACATTTCTTATAAATATAAAGTATAGAACCTTCAAATTCTTCTCCCTCACTATGTATTTAGTTCTTCATTTAAAACTGGAAAAGCCACTGGGGATAAACAAAATAAAATAAATGACAGAAACCTCTAGAAATATGAGAAAATGTTTCCAGTAAGGGGCATTTAATCTGGTGACCTGAATTCTCTGTACTAGGGGTTAAAACACCTGATTGTGTTCCTGTTTCTCTTAAACAACACGAAAGAAACACCAATGCTAGTTTTTTTACTATACTAGCTGTAATTCTTGTTAAAAGAAAAGCCTTAGACAAATCTAATTTAACTGAGTTTAGCTGAGCAAAGAACATTTGGTAAATCAGGCAGCCTCTGAACCAGAAGAGGTTCAGAGAGGCTACCCTGAAGCTGCATAATAGAAGATTATTTATGGACAGAAAAAGGAAAATGATGAAAGAAAAATGGAAGTGGTTACAGAAATGGCTGATTTGATCACCTTTGCTATGCTTTAGCATAGAGCTGGGTTAGATTGTGCCTCTGCCCATCAGGTCTGTGGAACATTGAACTTGAGAATGATGATTTAGGTACATGGTAGAGAAAATTTCTCAGCAGCAAAACATTCAAGATTCAGCCCCACTGCTTCTAACAGCAAATGCTCATGTGTGTGAACGAAGAAATGACCTTAAACGGGAACTTACATTTAAAAAAATCGCAGCCTGGCTATATGATAGTAAAGAAAAGCCTATTTTCTTGGAAGGAATTCAAGCAAGCTGCAGAAATTTGCATAATTAAAAGGAAGATAAGCACTGATAGCAAAGACAATGGGAAAAAGGCCCAGATGGCATTTTAGAGAAGTTCCTTGCACCCTCTCCCATCACAGGCCTAAAGGCCTAGGTGGAAAGTATGGTTTCATGGGCCATGCCTAGGATCTGCTGCTCTGCACACCTCAGGACACTGCTCCCCATATCCCAACTGCTCCAGATCCAGTTGTAGCTCAAAGGGAACCATATATAGCTCATGCTACTGCTTCAGAGAGTGTAAGTCATACGTCTTGGCAGCTTTCATGTGGATAAGGCCTGCAGGTACACAGAGTGCAAGAGTTGAGGCTTGGGATCCTCTGCCTAGATTTCAGAGAATGTTTGGAAAAGCCTGGCTGTCCAGGAAGAAGTTTGATGAAGGAGGGAGCCCTCATGGAGAACCTATACTAGGGCAGAGCAAAGGAAGAAGGTGAGGTTAGAACCCCTACACAGAGTCTCCACTGGGGCACTTCCTAGTGGAGCTACGAGAAGACGGCCACCATATTCCAGACCCTGGAACGGTAGATACAGCAGCAGCTTGCACCTTGCACCTGGAAAAGCTGCATGAACTCAACCCCAGCCGTTGAGAGCAATTGCAGGGGCTGAAACCTGGAGAACCACAAAGGCAGAGCTGCCTTTGGCTTTGGGAGTCCACCCCTTGCACTAGTGTGCACTGTATGTGAGACAAAGAGTCAAGGGAGATTATTTTGGAGCTTTAAGATTGAATAACTTCCCTGCTGGGTTTTAGACTTGCACAGGGCTGTAGCCTCTTCCTTTTGGGCTATTTATCCCTTTCAAAATGGGAGTATTTACCCAATGCCTATACCTGCCGTATATCTTGGGAATAACTAACTTGCTTTTGCTTTTACAGGCTCATAGGTGGAAGGGACTTGTGCTGTCTCAGATGAGACTTTGGACTTTGGACTTTTGAGTTAATGTTGGAATGAGTTAAGCCTTTGGGAGACTGTTGGGAAAGCATGATTGTGTTTTGAAACGTGAGGAGGACATAAAATTTGGAAGGTCTCAGGGGTGGAATAATATGATTTGGAAATGTGTTCCCCCCCCAAAATCTCAGGTTTAATTGTAATCCCAAAAGTTGGAGGTGGGGCCTGGTGGAAGGTGATTGGATGATGGGGGTGGAGTTCTCACGAATGAGTTAGCACCATGCCCTCAGTTTTGTTCTCACGATAGGGAGTGAGTGAGTTATCCTGAGATCTGGTTGTTTAAAAGTGTATAACACCTCTCCCCTCACTCTCTCTCACTACTGCTCCAGCCATGTAAGACATGGCTGCTTCTCCTTCACCTTCTGTCATGACTGTAAGTTTCCCAAGGCTTCCCCAGCAGCAGCAGCCACTATGTTTCCTGTACAGCCTGCAGAACCATGGGCCAATTAAACCTCTTTTCTTATAATTTACCCAGTCTCAGGCATTCCTTTACAGCAATGTGAGAACAGACTAATACTAGCTGAGGCTTTGGTATAACCCCAATATTGTCTCCCAGCGAGCTAGATAAGGCAAAATATGCATCACAAAAACTTAAGTGAACCTATCTGAAGATTTACCAAAAGTATACTTGATTCTTTGTCTTTATGACCCATACTTCAAGTTTGTTTTTTGGTCAGGGAGGAGGGATAAAAGCAAAGAAAGTTAAAACTAAAGGAAGCATATTAGGAGAAAAATGAAGGAAAGTAAAATGGTTTCCTCATAAGGCTGAGAACATATCTGGTTTTATCCACTCCACTTTGACTTTTTGAATAAATAGAGAATGATATCCCAAAGAAGGAAGTTATCATGAGAGAATTCAGAGAGCAAACAGGATGTTGAAAGCAAAGCTTTAATTATTTCCTCCTATTACTCTGGCATTAATACTTTTTTAGTATCATGGTGTCAAAATGTCCATGGAGTTGATTCTTACAGTAATGCTGTCACTGCTCTGATTGAAGTGGGAGTTGTGATGAGGATCTCTTCAATGGTAAGATGGAAGGATTTATATTTCTTTTCTTATTTCTGATGGCTCCTTTTAGATAGATTGTCAACTTGAATTTTGGCCATTACTCGTCAGGTGCCATGGTTCTTATTTATCTTACCTTAATTTATGTAGTAGTATTTAATTGCACGTATTTATTTGCACATCTATATCAAACCATGTTTTTTATTTCTTTATGCCCATTTTCTCTGTGCTTCTTGACTCCGTGCCTGTTACACAATTATTCTGTGCTTTTTCATGTCCCTAATAAGACGGAATGCCTCTCATAGAATTCTAACCTTATCTTTTAGAAAATCTTACATCAATGTTTCCCAAGTATTTCTTAACCCAATTCTCTCAACATCAAAGTACACTGACAGGGTAGAGGGATCAAGTAGAAAGACTGAAGTTGTCATTACATTCCTCTTAGTATTTCAAATTATATTAATCTTATATTATATAAACATTTGCCTTAATATAAAAATTAGTTGTTTTGTGTGTTTGTGTGTGCCTGTTTTTTTAACAACGAATAGCTTGAAATTGATACTGCAATGGATTTATCATAGCATGCTATAGCTACTTTAACTGTAGCACTTAGTTGCACTTGTATATTTGTGTTAAAGTGATGGATTGTTTGTTAGCATGTCTTCTTTATATTGTCTTTTCCATCAGATAATTTAGTTTGTTGAAGATAGTCAGTAATACCAGTTTAGAAGGAGGACTAAAGAGATAATGAGGAGTATAAATAAATAAAGGAGAAAGAAGTGGAAAAACAGGAAAAGGAAAACAGACATTTCCATAATGCAGTCTTTGCCACTCTGATTGCAGAACATCTGTGTAATTGTTCAACCTGTGCATAGCAACTCTATAAAAACCTCTATTGATATGCATTGAAACAAAAATACTCTGTAATAATTTCATATCATGAACAAATAATTCATTTACATTTAATAAGACAGCTTGTATGTTATTCAGAGAAACTGGGTGCTACAATCTTAGAAGACAAATCTAGCTGATTTGTAATTAACTCAGGTTTATATCAATAATAATTTATTGCATTAAAACTGAAAAAAATGAAAGAGCAATAGCAGTTATCTTGTCTGCATTAAACATGTTTCATTTTTCCTGGTATACATCCTGTAGATTTTACAATACTTATGAGATAGTGTAATTGTCAGGTCTCTTAACTTATGTCTTGTTTTCACCACACAGGATGATTTTCTTCACTACTACACAGACCCTTACAGATAAGACAGCTAAGTTTCAGAGGTGTGGGACCTGGTTTCCTTTGCTGAAGGTGTTTTCTGATGATTTGTGAGTTTCAAGGCTATAGACAGAAGTTTTGAAGTACTTGAGCACATGTTCCATCCAGGGTATATATGGCAGTCAAGGTCCATTAGCTTTAAGCAAGATCTAGAGGATCTTTCAGGAGAACTCGAACTCAGAGGAAATGCAAATACATGAATATGAAATAAATTTTTTAAAAAAACCTAACTTAGTGATGAAAGGGAATTTTAGTTTATGAGTTTCTGAAACTGTTGAAGAACTATAAATGAATTGCTGACAATTTACAGATGGATCAAGTGATGCCTGTGACCTGCTTGAGAAGGCTGAACACTAATGCTGTGGGCTTGAGGTTTCATTGGGATTCCTTATATCTCAATGTAAAAAATCAAAATGTAAGTGGAGACTGACTTCATGAAAGATATCTCTGAGCCACTGGAAAATGTTGTGTTTCATTAGAAAGCGAAAGTCATCTCCTGGTAATAGTAATGGTAGAGCCAATTCCCATCATGGATAAAGAACAGACCTTTTCTCCCCCAAGTTTTTCGAACCAGGTGGTTCTAGGTTTCTCGTGTGGACTTAGGGAAAGGGAAGGTTTCCACAGAGATTGACAACTGTTGATTACATTGATGATTAGGCGTTCTGATTCCATTTTAATTTACCCTAGAAAGGGTAGGTGACATTTTATTTTCTTGCCGGGTTCTGAAAAAGCTTCATATTCACTATACTTATTTTGTATCTTATATGGCACATGAAGCCAAGAAGAGGATTGAAGAATCATTTTTTCTAGGAAAAAAAAAAAAAAAGCATTTCTCAAAGACATTTTGAAGAGCTTGGCAATCCCTTTTATACCAGTTAAGATATTCAAGCATCACAGTAGATTCCTAATCTCACCATGGTGAAAAATAGTTGTCAGTTATCAAAGTAAGAGTCTAGAACTGCAATAGTCACACACACGCAGCTTGCTTCTTTTCAATTCATTCACGAATAATTTGTATTCATCTGCAAAAAGTGTATACTAATTGATGGAATATTTTGTTATATTAAAGTTGTCGGTCTTTCTATGGCTTTTGTTGCCAAACCATCACGATGTCTCCTTTCTTAAACCTTTATCTATTTTCTTTCTGCAATCCAAACAGTCCTAAAGATATGTAGGAAAAGAAAGCATTTTATTTCTGAATTGCACTTCTGATATGCACAAGCCCTATTATACTCCTCATCCAATGCTTTAGACATACCATCCTGGCTTAGCAGAGATGCTCTCACTATCTAAGTTCAGACTCCTCCTTAGAGTGACATCTTCTCCATTAGAAACTGACATAAAGAGATAGAAAATAATGTATTGTTTTCATTATTAGGTATCTGATTTAAGTTTTATGTACAAAAAGTGTTTAGTGTAATGGTCTAGCCATGAACAAAATGTCAGTGTGCTTTTGTCTTTTAATAGGGAAGAGGTAGATGGAGAGCTAGAGATGTGGTACAACACTGCTTCACAATCTTTATGAATTTGTGTAGCGCTGAAGGAAACCATCTATGCTACAGTATTTAACAACAAAGATCAATAGCACAGAGTCTATATGATATACTGCATAGCTTCATACAGAAAGCATTTTAACCTAAAGCTTTTCAAGCTTTTTAACCAATTTTATAAAATTCTGTGTGCATGCATACTAAATTTTCTCCACTTCCTTGGTGTTTTAAAAGACTCTGGTAAATAGCATCAGCGTCCAAAGAAAATAAAAATACTAGAGGAAACAAAAAATACCTACTGGTTATGCCTACTGAAATAAAAATGCTTCATACTATAAGCACATGGGTCTTTAATGAAAGTTTAAAGTTTCTGTTGAAGTTTCAATACAGCACATTTTGAAAACTATTGGTTTTATGTACATATTTGGGTTTGCTTCCACATCAAATTTTCCCCACATTAATTAAACTTGGGTGTCTTTTGGACTATCATTGCATATTCTTCTAGGATTTATTTAAAATTTCAAAATAATTTTACGTACAGAGTAATGGCATTATTTAAAACAATGGGGAAAATAGAATTTTGAATTTGTGAAGTTTGTTTAACCATTCATTATGCTGAAAGAGAAACAACAACTGATTATGCTAAAGTACCATCATGAGAATTTTTAAATTTGTTTTCATCAATGAATAAGAATACTTTGTACTTGATATTATTAGTACTGAAATGACTATTTGTAATTTTATTTATTTATTAATAGGATATGTTTTTCATCTTCTCCCTAACAATCTTTTAGGTCTTCTTACTTAGTAATTGTTTTTCAACCTAAAATGCAATTGTTAACAATAAAAATTAGTATTTTCTAATCCAAAAAACTTAAATTAAAAAATTACTGGAGGGAAATTAATTTCATCCCATTGAAAAAAAGTCTTTATTATAGATAACCACTGGAGAAGAAAACAGGGACACAGCATTAATAACAGGGAACTTAAAATAGCTTAAAAGCTTTCAGAGAATTTTTGATTTTATGAACAACAACAGGATAAATGTTATATTAATGTCATAAAGGATGTGTTATACCGGTATACATGTGGACTCATTTTGTTTTAACGTGGTACTGTATTACAAAATGGATTGTTGCAAGAAAAAAATAATGTCATCAGTGGCCAAAAACATGAGCAGTATTTCTGCAGGAAGAATTTTTCCATTTCCAAACCATGGTGGTGCTGGTCCAGGGTTTGCCAAGGCGGCGCATGATGCTCAGGCCCACCAGGAGCTGAATGAATTCCTGGAGGACCTTGAATTTGAGGCCGCGGTGCGGCAGGCAGAACTGGCCATTAAGCGTGGCATCTTTCCCAAGCCTCATCTACCAGGGCCCCAGCAGAAGCTACTTGTCAAGGACCCTCATGGGTTTCTGGAGGATTACAATGAACTCATGAGTTGTGAGCCTGTTGCTACTGCTTCTTTGTTGTTCAGAGGTTGGGGTTCCAGGGGAGCAGAGACAGAGAAGACCAGTAACTGAGGTGTCTTGCTAGCCGCTTTGGATAAGCAAATAATTCTGAAGACCTAACAATATGAATATATGCATTTTGCTTTTTTTTTTTTTTGCCAGTAAATAAAAGATCACTGTTGTCTTCAAACCCAAGAATGAAGAGCCCCTATGGGCAACTTAATCCTAAGTGGACCAAGTGGTTGCAGAAACTGTGCCGTCCTTGCTGTTTTGGCCATGGTGCATACCTTGTCCTCAACCAGGGTTATCTCTCAGAGGCAGAGGGCAACCTGGTGGACCGAAAACTAGAATGCAAGATTGTACTCCTCACAAAGGTGGTATACCTGGCCAGTAAGATATTCAACTATAGTGCCGTTGACAGAGTGATGTCCAGGGGCAAGCAGCTTGTGCTAGAGAAAGTGTCAAACGTTGGGCAGTGGTTTAACTCCATCAGACAACCCACCAACGGTTGGCTCTTTCCAGCTCTTTGTTGAAGGCTACAAAGATGCAGACTATTGGCTGTGGCGTATTGAAGCAGAACCGTTCCCTGAGAATATCAAACAGCAACTACTACTGCAGTTCCAGCCACACTGGTGGTGCTGGATCACATCATCTGCGACACCGACAGAGGCAATGACAACTGGTAAATGTGACTGTCCAAAGGATAGTTCTGGCTCTCAGCCTACAGACTGGGTGGTGGTGAAGGAGCCTGTTATCAAGGTGGCTGCCATAGACAATGGGCCGGCCTTCCCACCAAAGCACCCTGACTCCTGAAGGGAATATTCTTTGCACCCGGCCTGGCTGCTCCAGACAAAAGTCCCATTCTCTTAGCAGTTCAAAGATCTGATCATTCCAAAGATATCCAACCCTAACTTCAAGGACTTGGAAGAGGACTTATGTGAACTCTTCAGGAAAGCTCCTGGGTTGGGTGTGGTGGCTCATGCCTGTAATCCCAGCACTTTGAGAAGCAGATCACTTGAGCTCAGGACTTGGAGACCAACCTGGGCAAATGGGGAAACACTGTCTCTACAAAAACAATCAAACAAAAAGTAAAAATTATCCCAGTATCATGGTGCATGCCTGTAATCCCAGCTACTTGGAAGGCTGAGGAGGGAGGATTGTTTGAGCCCAGGAAGTAGAGGTTACAGTGAGCCAAGATCAGGCAACTGCACTCTAGCCTGGGCAATGGAGCGAGACCTTATCTCAAAAAAAAAAAAAAAAAAAAAAAAATTCTAGTTTTGACAAAGACCAGTTTGATAAGCAGATTACTGTCATGCTGAGTCTGATCCTAAATCTGAGTCAGATCTTAAAAGACCAGAGTCCCCTGCACCTTGTCCAGATGCCACCTGTGGTTGTTGAGAAGAGATGGCCCATTCCCACCGGTGGCTTTCTAGCGAGTCCTACACAGAGTTTTCAGAGCTTCAAAAGTCAGAGGCAGTCAAAGGAAGCACTGTCTGAGACTTGTGGGAGGAAACCTGGGGAGTAGGGTGCAGGAAAAGCTGGAGAAGCCAGTGGGGAACATCTTTAAGATCCCTCTCTTTCTGCTTGCCACCGCCCTGGGGTCTTTCCTACCCACAAGGAGAAGCACAGTCAGGAAGAGTGAGTGCCCCTCGGACCTTCTTAATGCCAGGGAAGCCTGGGAAGAAGCATCTCCCTGCCTGGTGGCAGGATTGGACAGTCCCTTCCTTCCCTGACACCTTGCTCTATTGTAATTCCCTATTCTGCATCAGAAGAAGCAAACAAACAAGAAAACCAATCTTTGTAGCACAGCCCCAGATCCCCTCATGCCAGAAACCTTTAATCTAGGCCTGAATTAGCATAGACCCAGACACTCAGCTGCCTTGCTGTTGCTTACTCCCACGAGCCAAGACTGTCTATCAGAGGGCAACTGGATGGCTCACAGTGCTGGAACAGACAGAAGCCACACCTTTCCTTTGGGTTTTTGCTAAGCCTTCTTCCTCATCTCCCACCAGTGCTGTAGGGTGGCTGCAAACCTCCAAACAGTTCTCCCAGAAGGGAGGTTTTTGCTCTACACCTCCCAGCAGTTCTGCGCACAATCATGGGGAAACTCTCTCCTCCCTGCCCTGCTGCAGCTTGTCTGTCTCTCAAGCAAAGGCAGGAAGAGCTAGTCTTAGCATTTATATTTTAATAAGAAGTTGACTCCCAGCATGTAAAAGTGATCCACATGGCTTAAGTGTATGCTGGGAGCTGTAAGTGCTCTATGGGTGAACTTACCAGCTTTGTTTCCTGAGTTCTTGGTCCCAACCATCTAATTTGTTCCTTTTGTTTTAATTGTTTTCACCCAACTCTTTTGACTTAAGAGTTGAGTTTGTCTTCTGAGTGGGTGTTTGTGAGGGTTCTGGGGTGAGTCTTGGTTTACAAGAGCACAGGATATTAGTTATTGGATTTATTTCTATGCTACCACTGCTGATTGGTGGAAGTAATAAGACTTGTATTCTGCCTC
This sequence comes from Piliocolobus tephrosceles, assembly GCF_002776525.5. Lineage (NCBI taxonomy): Eukaryota > Metazoa > Chordata > Mammalia > Primates > Cercopithecidae > Piliocolobus > Piliocolobus tephrosceles. The sequence continues at coordinate 41,126,093 of NC_045449.1, read as the reverse complement.
CTAATTGGCAGTTTTCCTTTACTCCCTGACTTGTCTCAGGCCAGTTTCTTCATGGTTTCTTGAGAAAGGTCCCAGAGGAGAGAGATCTTCAAACTGTCCTTCAGTTCCTGCCCAGCCCAGTGCATCTTCTTGCTTCCTTGTAACCTTTTCCCCTGCTACCCAAACCCCCTTGCCAGGTGTTTGAGCCCTTCCTACACCAAAGCAAAGAACGGCCTGAGGAGGAAGTAAAAAGGGTGCCATCTGGGGATGAGGGGCAGCTGTGTTCATATGTCCTGTGCTACTGAACACTTCACAGTTCTGGCACCTTGAGATTTGTTAACCAACTTAAAAAGAATCTATCTTGAAGGTTTGAAGAACAACCAAAGAAAGGGAGTGAGGACCAGGGCTGTGTATATTCTGCTTACCCAGCTTTGGAGCAGAGATGTGTCAGCTGGTCCCGGCTGGTCTCCTTCCAGTCCAGCCACCAGGAGTCTGCTTGTCACCTGTGATTACTGAGATGACTGGCAGAGAAATGGCCATTCCATGAGTGCCACCCAGCAGACAAGAAGAGTTTCTGTGCATGCCCTAGGGACAAAGGCACAGTTCACCTGCCTTCCTCAGCCTTGACAATCCCATGCAGCTGACTTAGACCCTGGTCTTGGGAACAATGTTTGAAAGAATATCTGTGCCCTGACTGTAGGAGCCAGTAGGGGATCCAGGTGTGCATAGCTCTCTGTAGACATCTTTACACAAACCTGTTTGTAATGCTCCCCACTTAGTGCTCAGGAGAGCCTGGGGATCTAACAGGGAACCTGGCTGCCTTACCTGGCCACATCCTCCATGCCAGATCTGCACCTTGTCTTAATCAAGACCAACTCTGTGATCAGAAGGAAATCGGGCCCTATGTAAGAGGGAGCTGGCCCTGGGCCTTGCAGGCAAAAGAATGTGGGGTGTCTTTTCTTGGCCTGTTTCCATTCTCCCTAGAAGCCTGTGCTCACATTGCATTGAATGTGGACTCTTGAAAAGCCAGTGGTCCAGAGTGCCACAGAAGGCTTCTGGGTGGCACTTCATGGAATGGCATGGTACGTCTGCCAGTGGTATAGGTCCTGCCCCCAGCATCAGGGAATGGAGGTTGGACTGTGAGAGTGCTTCTGCCCTCTGTGTTGTTTTTCTGATGCAGTGTAGAAATTGCACAAAATATGTTTAAATCAATGAAAACATATGAATAACAAATCAAATTCTGAAACAAAAAAAGAAATTTTTAGTAATGATTATCCTGGAATGGAAAGAAAACAATAAAGAAAATGGAAAGCTGACAGCATGTATGTATTAGTCCATTTTCACACTGCTATAAAGATACTATCTGAGACCAGGTAATTTATAAACAGAAAAGAGGCTTAATTAACTCACAGTTCTCCTTGGCTGGGGAAACCTCAGGAAACTTACAGTCATGTTGGACGGTGAAGCAAGGGTCTTCTTCACATAGCGGCAGGAGAGAGAAAGAGTGCAGGGGAAACTCCACTTTTAAAACCATCAGATCTAGTGAGAATCCTCTCACTATCAGGAGAACTGCACGGGGAAAATCGTCCCCATGATCCAGTCACCTCCAACCAAGCCCCTTCCCCTACATGTTGGAATTACAATTTGAGATGAGGTTTGGGTGGGAACACAGAGTCAGGCTCAGTCCAGGGACACCAGCTACAATGCAGTACCTTACTTATTAGCAAGATTTATGAAGAGAGTTATGGACACATCATAAACACTTTCAGAGTGGTTTCATCAAGCAAAGTATTCAATACTATGATCAGGGTTTCCAAGACCATCCTCTTTATTTACCTGTAGAACTCAGATGAGACCTATTATACAGTCTGCCCACAAGGTTCTGTGTGACCTCTGCCTCTTAAACCCAAACTGACCACACCAATGTGCAGGGATGCCATCCATTTTATATCAGCCACAATGAGTGGTACTACTCTATCCTTTCACTTTCTTGCTAAGCTATTAGTAAACATGCCTTTATTTATTTGACTCCACAAGATGGTAGCAAATGAGTTACAGTTCCCTTTTTTTTTGCTAGTGCATGACCTGCTGCACTCACCAACAGGTATAACAGGAGTTCCAGGCCTTTATCTGTCTGAGCTTGTCCAGGTCTTTGATCCAACAAACAAGGTAGTAGTGTGTGACCCACATACCCACTGCTCCCTAACTCCTGGAGCTGGTTTCCACCCACAGATGAACACGAAGGGAGTAAATGAGCAGATCTTGAGTATACAAACAAAGAACAGTAGCCACTTAGAACTGATCCTCTACATAGTCAAGATATCAGTCTCTAGCATACTTCATCACCAACAATATTGGTACCCAAGAGTTATGTAAGCACTCTGAGTAGTACACTACCAAGTTTCACGAGTTTCAACCTTCTTCCACTGATACACATAGCAGAGGATGAAGAAAATGATATTCATGGAAGGTTAAAGCACTACTAAAGAAAAAACAAAACTCTTCTTAAATCCAGTGATTCTAGAATGCTGCTTATAAGAGAAGGAATTTGATGAGGAGGAGTTCAAAGAGATATCAGAAAAAGCTGCATATGTCATCTTCAATTGCTCCTTTACCTCTCTCAAAATTTGCATCCTTTTTTGTTTTGAGACAAAGTCTCACTCTGCTGTCCAGGCTGGAGTGCAGTGGCACAATTATATCTCACTGCAGACCAAAAAACCTGGGATCCTTCTACTTCAGCTTCCCAAGTAGCTAAGACTATAGATGTACCACCAAACCTGGGTAATCTTATAATTTTATTTGTTTATTCTTTATTCTTTCTAGAGATGGGGCCTTGCAATTTTGCACAGGTTGATCTCAAACTTTCGATATCAAACAATCCTCCTACCTCAGTGTCTCAAAGTCCTGGGATTATAGGCATGAGCCACCATGCCAAGACTAGACATGGCATCTCTTCTATCATTTTATTTCCAATTTAACATGGTTTCTGATACATGATAAGGACTTAATTAATAATAAATTGTTGTTTTGGAAGGAAATACAGTATCTTTCTGCCCCATACCAAAACACAAACACTCTCTCTCCCACCCCACACACACCCATTCCCCCTCAACATACACACACACACACACACATACACACACACACAATTGTTGTGGGCAGGGTCAACTTATTATGACAAGAACTCTGAATATTTAAATATTTGGAAAATCAAAAGAGGAAGCTATAGTGGAGTCACTGGCAATCAAATTCTACTGGCTATTTATTGTGATTATCTTCTACCCTGGGTTGAAGATATTTCATTAATAGACCTTAATTATGCTAACAGGCATGTCTTTGTCTAATTTACTTTTCTCTTTGCTTTATGCTCCATCCACTGAGAGGATTTTCTGTGACCATTGACCTTAATGACCATATCGAAAGTTGGCATAGGGAGTATGCACACCTTGGGAGAGGGCCACACGCACATGTTTATAAGAACAAACCTGAGGGAACTTTTGAGGTTTACAGAATGTATTAGTCAGGGTTCTCTTAGAGAGACAAAACTAATAGGAGATATTTATATGTATATATACATACACACACACACAAACACACACACACACACACACATATATATATAATGAAGGGGAGTTTATTAAGTATTAGCTTACATGATCACAAGATCCCATAATAGGCTATCTGCAAGCTGAGGAGCAAGGAGAGCCTGTCCAAGTCCCAGAGCGGAAGAACTTGGAGCCTGATGTCTGAGGGCAGGAAGCATCCAGAATGGGAGAAAGATGCTGACTGGGAGGCAAGGCGCAGCTCTCTTTTTCACATTTTTCTGCCTGCTGTATGTTCGCTGGCAGCTGATTAGATTGTGACCACCAGATTAAGGGTAGATCTGCCTTCCCCAGCTCCCTGACTCATGTGAATCTCTTTTGGCAACACCCTCACAGACACACCCAGGATCAATACTTTGTATCCTTCAGTCCAATCAAGTTGACACTCAGTATTAACCATCACACAGAACATGGAAGTTTTTTGTTTGTTTCTTTTGTTCATTCATTCATTTGTTAAATCATTCATTTTGAAGAGAGGCTTTTGGTTCACATTGACAAAATATTATTATGGAATGTTGGTACAATGTATGCAAATCAATAGCTGTGACTCATCACATAAACAGAACTGACTGAAGAAAAAAACAAACAAAAAATCATGATCAAATCAATAGATGCAGAAAAGGGCTTTGAGGAAATTCAACATCCCTTTGTGTTAAAAACCCTCAACAAACTAGGCATTGAAGGAATATGCCTAAAATTAATAAGAGCCATCTATGACAAACCCAGAGCCAATCATATGAATAGGCTAAAGTGGGAAGCATTCCCCTTGAGAACCCAAACAAAGCAGGGATGTCCACTGTTATCAATCCTATTGAACATAGTACTGGAAGTCCTAGCCAGAGCAATCATGTAGGACCAAAAAATAAAAGGTATCCAAATAGGAAGAGAGGAAGTCAAATTAGGCCTGTTTGCAGGTAACATGATTTTATACCTAGAAAACTCCATAGTCTCTGCCCAAAAGCTCCTAGATCTGATAAACAACTTCAGCAAGGTTTCAGGATACAAAGTAAATGCACAAAAATCAGTAGCATTTCTATACACCAACAACATCCAAGCTGAATATCAAATCAAGAATGCAATCCCACTCACAATAGCCACAACAAGAATAAAATACCTAGGAATACAGTTAACTGGGGAGGTGAAAGATCTCTACAATGAGAATTACAAAACATTGCTGAAAGAAATCAGAGACGATATAGACAAATGGAAAAAACATTCTATGCTCATGGATAGGAAGAATCAATATTGCTAAAATGGTCATACTGTCCAAAGCAATTTCAATGCTATTTCTAACAAACTACCAATGACGTTCTTCACAGAATTAGAAAAAAAATTCTAAAATTTATATGGAACCAAAAAAGAGCCTAAATAGCCAAAGCAATCCTAAGCAAAAACAAACAAACAAAAAACTTGGAGGCAACACATGACTTCAAACTATACTACAAGGCTATAATAACCAAAACAACATGGATGGTACTGGTACGAAAACTGACATGTAGACAAATGCAACAGGTTAGAGAGACCAGAAAAACAAAAACAAAAAAGACTGCATATACACAACAATCTTATCTTCAACAAAGTCAACAAAAACATGCAGTGGGGGAAACGACTCCCTATTCAGTAAATGGTGCCGGCATAACTGGCTTGTCATATGTAGAAGATTGAAACTGGGCCCCTTCCTTACATCATATACAAGAATCAAATCAAGCTGAATTAAAGAGTTAAATGTAAAATCTAAGAGGATAAAAACCCTTGAAGAAAACCTAGGAAATACCATTCTGGACACAAGTCTTGGCAAATATTTCATGACAAAGATGCCAGATGCAATTGCAACAAAAACAAATGGGACTAATTAAACTAAAGAGCTTCTCCACAGCAAAATCAACTATCAACAGAGTAAAGAGACAGCCTACAGAATGGCAGAAAATATTTGCAACCTGTGCATCTAACAAAGGTCTAATATTCAGAATCTAAAAAAATTTAAACAAATTAACAACAACAACAAAAATCCCATTAAATAGTAGGCAAAAGACAAAAATGGACACTTTTCAAAAGACATACAGTTTTCTTCCAATCAGTCTGTTTTCTTCCAATCAGTCCCAACTGCTTGCCTGCACACCCAATTTATTTTCTAAACATAGTATCAATCATTTTTTTCTTTCTTTATTTTTTCATGCACCAATAATTTATGAAAAACTGCTCAACACCACTAATTTTTAGAGAAATGGAAATCAAAACCATGTCATTCAGAATGAATGTTATTAAAATGTCAAAAATAACACATACTGGAGGATTGCTGAGAAAAAGCATGTTTATATACTGCTGGTGGAAATGGAAATTAGTTCAGTCACTGTGGAAAGCAGTTTGGTGATTTCTCAAAGAACTTAAAACAGAACTACCATTCGACCCAGCAATCTCATAATTGGGTATATACACAGAGGCATATATGTTGCTTTGCTATGATCACATGCACATGTATTTTAATCACAGCACTATTCACAATAACAAAAACATGGAATCAACCTAAATGTCCATCAGTGGTAGACTAGATAAAGAAAATAGGATGCACATAAGACCATGGAATACTACACAACTATAAAAAAGGAAGTGATCATGACCTTTGCAGCAACATGGATGGAGCCACAGGCCTTTGTCCCAAGTGAACTAACACAAGAGCGGAAAACCAAATACAGCAGAAGCCAACCATAGACACTGGAGCCTACTTGAGGGTGAAGGATGGAAGGAAACTGAAGACTGAAAAATTACCTATTGGGTACTATGATAATTACCTGGATGATGAAATAATCTGTACACAAAACCTCCATGACAGGCAATTTACCTATATAACAAACCTCCACATGTACCCCTGAAATTAACAGAAAGGTTAAAACATGTTAGAAATGACAATCTGTTCATTTCCAGGCTCAGACCTTAAGAAACTTGAGAATCTTTAAGAATCGTGCACATACAGACTTATTTTCCCTCATGTTCTTAGGTTAAATTTCAATTACAGAGCTACATGGATATGTTCATTTTAGGAAATTGTATCTGGACACTTTAGCTTTGCTCAATTTCCTGTGTATGCATGGTAAACAGAAAAATTTCAATTAGAATTAAACATTGAATAAAGTTTGAGAATTATGTGAAAAATTCAGAAAAGTAATAATCTAGCTCATATACGTTATATATATATAATATAGCATAGTATATTATCGATAATATATATTATATTATTATATATATATTATCGATAATATATTATAGCATCAATGGTATCAATCATTTTTCCCACAATTATGTAAAAATTTCAGAAAAATAAATAATATAGCATATATATATATATATTACATATATATATAATGTCCACAGATTTGCAGTTTATCTGGGGCATCTCTGCTTCAGGCTTATGAGGTAGCGGGGTTGAGCTGCAAGCTGAGTTGGATTCAGGTTTTTTCAATGCATCTTCATTTTCCTTGGACTAGCAGTTACCCAGTCATGCTATTCTCCTCACAGCTGGCAGATATCCAAGAAGTCAGCACAAACTATGCACACATATGTGGAGACTCTGTTCATATAATATCTGCTACTATTTATTATATTGTTTAGCTCAAGCTCAAAGTTAATGGGGATAGGGATATAGACTTAACCCACTTTATTACAAGGCACTGGAAGATCACTTAGAGAAGGCAAGAAGAATCAAAATGATAATCGAGGTACCGCAGTGCTACATAGAATACTATAGTAATAGGAGATGGTTTTAAATGAGTCATGATTGTCAATGATGTAGCGACGTGCGGAGAATTGGAAATGTATGATTTTTGTTATAACTTACTCCTGTGGGCCAGGCGCGGTGGCTCATGCCCATAATTCCAGTACTTTCGGAGGCTGAGATGAGAGCATTGCTTGAGTCCTGAAGTTCCAGACCAGCCTGGTCAACATAGTGGGGGTCCATCTCTTAAAAAAAAAAAAAGAAAAGAAAAGAAAAGAAAAACTTACTCCTGTGAACTATATTTAAAACATTGCACCTCCTATTCCTGAGACATTAAGTGCCTTTCAAGGCTTATGTAATATTCTCTGTGATATTCAGTGTCTATTTTCACTTATTACACCAGTAAACCCAGAAGGGTCATGTTTGCTAAGTGGCGACTCAGTACCATACCCTGCCCTTAAACATATCTTATATCAAAGCAACAAATTTGCTCAACATGGTGTAGCAATTAGATGTAATAGGAAGAGATGAGACAAAAGAGCGTTTTATATGGTTCAGTTTTGTTTTGCTGGGGTGGGAAGAATAGAAATAAAATATTTGGTTTGGACATATTGAGTTTGCAAGTGCTATATGACAAAATGAAATAAGACATTATATTTAATATTAGAAAAAAGATAAAATAATCAGGAGTGGTATGTAAAAAAATGAATAGAAGGATAGATAGAAATATTTATATCTCTAAAGACTGTTTTCTTAATTTAGAAGTAAAAATCAACATATTGTTTTTATTCCAACCAAATAGACACTACACAAAGGATAACAACTCACCAGATAGAATTAAAATGAAAGCACTGGTAACATCCTTTCTTTTCCCACTGTGTTTAGTGATGGTGAGGAAGAGTAGGAATAATCTAATGGAGATTAAGGGTTTCAGGTTTTATCATTCCAGAAAGAGTACAGGACACACTTATGGCAAAGAAAGTAAGTATGTAATCCCATCAGCCTACAGGTCATTGAGAAAATTATTTGCATTGATTAGTTCAGGGATACAGAGAAAGTATGCCATATTTCTGTGCAATAATTTCTAGTCTACAAAAGAGCAAAATAGAGAACTTAATATCGAGCTCATCTTATTAGATAGTTGTAAAGAGAAGGCAAATGGACCTTCTTTTTTATGAAGTTAAATGAATGCTGTTATGACATTGTTGAGAGTGGAATAGCATCCCTCTACACCTTATTTGATACACTAATTCTTCCAAATTATGTTAGCCAATGCCAATAAAAATCTGATAATTCAAATATATGATTTCTGCCCATATTAAAATTATCACACTATAACAAAGTTACACCAGCTCTTTTATAACTTAAGACATTCTGATTTTATTTAATATATTTGATAATTTGTTGATTAAAGAAAAAGTCTCCCTAAATTTGGAGAAATTAGAAAACCGTCTCTCACCACAAGAACTTTGTCCACCTAAATAGGAAATGATAAGAAAGTGGGTTATTTTTAGAGTCCAGACAATGAGATATTATTTTTCAAGGAGAATATATGCTCAAAATTTTATAAACATTCTTATTTACAGCAAAGAAAAATAAGCAAAATTGTTAACAATGGATAAACTAGGATTTACACACACACAGGCACACACACATACACACAGGGATAATCAATACTGCCAAATGAAGTTAAGAGGTTAGGTAGATTTAGGACTAACAATAATTCATGAAATCTGGTAATGACTAAATAATAAGTGATCATTGAAAGAAAATGTTTATTAGAACAATGTTTCTAGAAATTAGATTATGGCAGTTTGATGAGATGATAGGAGGTGAATAAAGGAAGATTATGATGTCAATATTCAATAATACTGGTTCTTTCTGTCTGGAATATGCTGCTCCTATTGTTCTTCCTAGGAAAGTTTTACTCATATCAAAACTCAGAGGAAAATGGAGTGAAGAATATATGTGTCCTTGATACATGTATATGTGTGTGTGTGTGTGTTTGTATATATGTGTATGTGTGTGTATATATACACTTGTATACATGTGTAGTAATTCGTATACACACATATATATATTTAATTTGTATGTAACCATCTATATCTAGATTAAGCTAGACATAAGCTCACAGTGATGTCTCAATCTGCAATACATTACCTCATAGTTCATTCTACCCTTCTCTCTCTTATCTGTAACCTTCCACTCAAATAGTGAGATGCGTATCTCCTGCAATCTATCATCAATTTGATTAATTGTTCATATTCTATATATATGTATAGCAGTAACAGACTTATGTAAATCTATGGTAAGCTATTTTATCAAGTATATTACAGTGTCTACATACAGTTTCTTTTGTTTCTGGCCTTTTAGACTCCTCCGATTTACAAAGCTATTTAGGTCAGCACCTTTTCCCTCCACCTCCTTCAGTGAGATGGTTTCATAAATTTGTAATATAGTTAGATCATTTTGTCAGTCAACATTCCATCCTGGCATTACACTAAGCTCCTGCATATATTTTTAAATTCCATGCATTAAGTCATTAAGTTTCACTGCTTGTAATGAAAGTCCTATAGGTTCTAAAAAGTCCGTCTTGGCTGACCATTATTGTCTCAGGAAAATAGATTATATTGTGTGCTGTGAGAGAGAATTACCTGGGTTGAAGATACAGTTGAAGATTCGAAGTTAGTTTTGAAAGTTTAAAATCACTGCTATGTGGATAAGGAAAGGGGGCTGAGAAAGAAAGGTCAAACAAAGAAAAATTGCTGAGTTGCTTCAGTGCTTAAGCAGAGCTGCTATTGTAAATGTATAATAGATATAATTAAAGAGAACATGAGGTTTTTCCAGCAGCACTTTTCAGCCCAGGGAGAAGTGAGATGATTAGATTGGTCAACATTTTGGCACTGCCAAGGAGAGGTCATCAGCAGAAGGTGAAGGGGACTGAATAGATGGAAAGTAGTAGGGAGAAAGTCACTGAGATGATTAACCATGAGATTGGTCCAGGATGGCCTGGGAGGGAAATAAAGTCAGATAGGTTCCATATTGTAATAGACTAAGAAGAACTCAAGTGATTAGAGGCCAGGGATGACTGTAACAGCAGGTTTGGCTAAGTGGAAGAGCTGAGATTATAGGAAACTAACTGGTTAAGGGGTAACTTCAGACTTCAGGAATATGATATATCAATATATACTTTCAACCCACTGAATTTAACGAGAAGGAAAAAGCATATGTTTGCATGATAAGGAGACAAATAGAACATCTCAGTCTTCGTAACAATTGAATTTGGGAAACATAAACTTGATTTATCACTCATTTAGTTTTATTGTAACCACATTGCTAAGTCTAAAAGCTATAAATCAACTTCTTGAATAGATTTGTTAGTGGCTGCAATTAATTAAAGCTAATTCAAATATAAAATTATCAGAGGTTAGAAATTTATATTTAAATTTAGTAATTAATTGATGCATGGTTAGTGTTCCTATATAAATCTTTCCAGGTTTTAACTTCAGACAGATACATAACTATATCAGTTATTTGCACACTGACGTGTTCCAAATCTCAAGTCCTGAAAAGTATTAACCTTTGATTCACCTTGATTTCTGCTAAAGAATGTAAAGAACTTTAGAAAGAAAACGTACCACGCTGATCAAAAGTTATTAAATTAACTAATTTTTTTCTAACCTTAAAGTAACTGAATTAGTACCTATGAAAGATAGGAAGCATGACAAAAAATAGATAAATGGTTTCTGCGATCCAAAACTGAAAAATTAAGGAAGTTATTGAAAAGAAACCTCTTCTGAAACAACTCTTATTTTCAATCAAATAGCTCAGTAAGCTTCTCAAAAAATATGTCTCATCTCTATCTGTGATTTTGGCTGCGTTTATGCCTTCGTATACATGAAATTCTATTCACTTATATTAAGTTCAGCTTCTTGAATTTGTCTCTTTACTACCATTTTTGGCTGGAAATAATACACAACAGACTTCATTTATTCTTGGATGATGATAATAATGATGAGCAGATAGCAATTAAAAATGAAAGAAAACTTTCTCAATTATTATTACTAATGAACTGAATTTATATTATATTACAAATAACATTTTTACAAGATTTGCTTGCCCTTTAAGGTTTTGTGCATTCTAGTTATTACCTTTAAAATAACCAAGAATATCTGAAATGTTGACAACGCTGTATGGTACAATATGAAACTGCTGGCAAAACTGCCTACATACAGTTCCATAGAGTAGGAGCTTTTCCATGTGGAAGATGGTTTCATAAAACCTCCCCAGACTAAATTTGCACTTTGTCTTCTATTTTCAGATTCTAGATTAATTTGCACAATTAGTAATCATACTGACTGAAAGGATTATAATTTATCATAAAGAGTTTACCAACTGAAATACATTAATTCTTTAATATGTAAGCATATCACAATGTTAACAACATCAGTGATTAAATAATTGATGGGCCGGGCACGGTGGCTCAAGCCTGTAATCCCAGCACTTTGGGAGGCCGAGACGGGAAGATCACGAGGTCAGGCGATCGAGACCGTCCTGGCTAACCCGGTGAAACCCCTTCTCTACTAAAAAAATACAAAAAACTAGCTGGGCGTGGTGGCGGGCGCCTGTAGTCCCAGCTACTCTGGAGGCTGAGGCAGGAGAAGGGCGTAAACCCGGGAGGCGGAAATTGCAGTGAGCTGAGATCCGGCCACTGCACTCCAGCCTGGGCGACAGAGCGAGACTCCGTCTCGAAATAATAATAATAATAATAATAATAATAATAATAATAATAATAATAATAATTGATGGTGCTAGAATTAGTAGGAATGATTTATTACACTATTTTCGCGTTTTAAACAAGTCTAGATGCTCCTTCATTAAAGTGTATATCTGTTAGCTCAAGACATTTGGTTTAAGACCAACATTTTCACAGATTAAAAAAATGTTAAAATAGAACATGAAATGACTACAATGAGTAGCACAAAGAGACAAATCAGAGAGTTATACAATGATGTCATATATGGAGTGAAATTATTTCTTGATGTTTTACTTAAACTGTAGAAGTGGAGTTATTAATTAAGAATTCTGCAAGAACTTTTCCCTAATTTTAAAGGCAGAGTATTATCTTATAAGAAATATGTAGCTTAAAAGACTTCTAACTAAAGCACATTTGAACGGCCAATATCATGAAAGATTTGTGAGCATTGTGTTTCCGTTTTTAAGCAACCACTCCTGAAAACGGGTTTCTAGTTTGCAGCCATCAAGAAGAAATGTGTTCGGGCATATAGAAAGTGCTCTTTACAGATCTGTTATACTCGGGAACTTTGAAAGTTATTTGAATGGCTAAAGAAAACTGTCAAACAGATTATTTAAACTTTACGAGTTATAAATTCAGGAGAAATCAGTGGATATAGGGTACAACTCTAGGGGACCATTGATACTTTTTGAGTTTGCTAATTCAATTTGGTGGTTTAATATTGTGTGTTTAAGAAGTGTTGGTCCAGAAAATCAGGCCAATGATAAAATAATTTAACACTTAATGATTGCCTTTCAATGTGTATTTAGAATGTATACAACTCTAAAATAGAAAAATTGCATCGTTTCCACCAGGAATTAAAACTCATTTCCTAGTAGCATCCACAACAGTAAATTCTCAATTTGCTGGAACCAAAATTTCTGGAAACCAAATTTTATTTCTTAGCACTAGCATTAGGATAGTCATGCACATCAAAAGAAAATGGGATTAGTCCAAAAACTGTTTAGTGTTTAACTGCCTTCTAAAACATTTAGCCTTCTGATCAGATCTATATGTACACAGCTATATAATGAAAACAACTGCTCAGTACACTTCCTTTTCCTCCCCAATAAACTAAGAAAATTGATATTAGGCATGTATCTTAATAAAATGGACATGAGAAACAAAAATAGAAAACCTCAAAGTTATACACTTACTGTGTACAATGAAGTGTGCTAAGTATTTTTAGGTATTTTAGACTTCACAGAATATAGATTTTTTTCTCAAGCAATCTAAGAGATTAGATGGACAAGAAAAAATACATATATTAATAATTATAACTTAAGGTTGAAAATTATAAGTGCTCTAAAAGGTAAAGGTAAACTAGTATCTAATTTCTGAGATGGAAAAAGTTACTTTTGTAGAGGACTACAGGAGGTTTCGTACACTGAGTGTCATTTACTGTGGCCTTCAAGTAAGTATTATGTTGATACGTGGTGAGCAGAAGAAAATATACTACAGAGAGTGAATAGTAAGAGCAAAGACATTGTCAAAATCAGAGCACTCTATGGAAATACATCACTCATGGTTAAATAAATACCTTGTTGAGCCGGTTGGATCAAGATTCAATATCCTTTCTCAATTTACAAGCTGTATAATGCTGGATCAATTATTTACTCTACTCATTTGCAGAAATTGACACAATAATATGACACTTTTATTATGGTTTGTTTTCAGGGCAATGAGAAGACACATGTAAAATTCCTGGTACGTCTATTATTATTATTTTCAATACATATTTTGCATTGTGAGTTTTTTCAAAAAGTTACAGTTTAATCTATGTTTCAGTATTTACATTGCTGTCCCATGAAATAGCTAATACTGATCTGTTAATCTCAGTTAGTATACTCTTATCTAATAAGTAAGTTAGAAAACTAACCTTGATGTTGTTACCAAGTATTCTATATTTAGATTGCAACATGTATAAGTAATGATATCTAATACATATGGTGCACTGTGTGCCAGACAATGTATTTTACAGGTGTTGACTTAATGAATCTTTACAATAACCCTATTAGGTAGGTACCAATATATCCCCATTTTATAAATGAGAATAAGAAAGGGAGTTCATGCTTCTAGATTCACTAATGAGTATGAGAAACAACCCCAAGAACAAGGAATATAGAATTTACCTTGCCTTATTACACAACTAGGAAATCCCTAGTAAGATACAGAATTAGTCGGTGTAATGTGGATTAATTATTTGCACAATTTAAAAGAGCATGATGCAAATGATTTCATTTAATGAATTCTGCAGATATTTACTGTGTACTTCTATAGACATTACACCAGGCACTCTGGAGGGTGCAACAATTAAGTTTCTCTCAATCTGTTTAGGAAGTCCTTTATTTGTATGCCTTTCTATACAAAATTGCCATAATAGAAACATAGGTGTGGTGCTACCTGAGGAAATTTAAGAAAAATATGAATTCTGCTCTGCTTTAATCATGCAGAACAACATAAGGAAAAAAAATCATCTTTGAACTAGACCTTGAACTTGATTAGACTAGAACTTGTATAGAACAGCCTAAGCAGAGGGAATAGAATTAGCAGAAGTATGGAATATGAATAAAACAGTTACTACAAAAAGATGTAGGATTAGATGTGGCTGTAACTATAGTTAGGAAGATTGTGGAGGCTTTTGGAAACCTTGCAAATCTGATACTTTTCTACAGGTAATCAAGATCTAAGAAAAGCCTCTCACTACCCATTACATGATTACATATAAATTATCTTTATATTAGAGAGTGGTAACTCTGGTGACTTTATAAATGACAGGAGAAAAAGGAATTGTGAGAAACATTCCAGCCATTATTTCACAAATCAAGAAAAGAGATGATGAGGATATGCTCTCAGAAGACGGCTTGAGAAAGAAGTTGAAATGTTACAGTGACATTTAGGGCATGATAGGGCATTGGAATCTGCAATGAAATCAAATATTTCAAAACCATGTAATTGGGAGGAAAGGGTCAAACAAGGAAAATGGAAAGGGTATCTGTTGGCTGAAGTTGAGTGAGTATAATAGTAGCAGGATAATATTTATTATCGTAAATAAGTATATATGTATCTATAAAGTATACTCAAGTATTTTGTTCAGTAAAATTTGGGAAAGATGAATGCAAGGAATTGTAAATAAGCCAGATGACCTTAAATAAAATAGGAATTATACTAAGATTGAGAACGATTGAAGAACATAATTGTCATATAAAAGTCAGGTAAAAAGAGTGTTCAACACTGTTTTGATCAGTAATGAACCGGCCAGGGGTCCCAGCTGGGCCCTATTTTGGGGAAGATAAAACTTCTGTCTGCTCCATAAATTATGAGATGACAAGACCTAATAATTTGTAAACTGGTGTGAGACATTTAGTAATAAGGGCTTGATAGAAACAGAGGGCAAATGAAGGGCACTAGGGGAGGAGTTGTAGACAAGAGACTTGTTTTATATATACTAGGCTCCCAAGAGTATTTTCGAGTGTAGCTAAGGCCATTTCTGGTGATGGACTCCCTAGGAAAATAAGGACACTTAAAGTGGAATAAAATAAAAGCATTCTCCGCTTATTTCCAATTGTTTCTAAGAAGATGGCTGACTACATATGAGGAACCTAGAAAATAACCAGTCCAGAATTAATTAATCACGAATACTGTTAGTGATATACTAATGGCAGGTGTCTGGCATTGTTCTTTGTGTATTAGAGGTATCATCTCTTGCATTCATTACATAAACCTAGGAAGTAATATAGATTTATTTTCTATAGAGGGATTCTGGTCTACTAATGAAACAGTCATGTACTCATACTCATCACATACACAGCAAGTATTTTATTTTTCTTTTATCAATTGTGCATAACTTTTTAAAATGTTTATTTCCATAGGTTTTTGAGGAACAGGAGGTATTTGGTTACATGAATAATTTCTTTTGTGGTGATTTGTGAGATTTCAGTGCACCCATCACCCAAGTAGTATACGTTGAACCCAATTTATAGCCTTTTATCTCTCACCCCTTTCCCACTCTTTCTCCCAGAGTCCCCAAAATCCATTCTTATGCCTTTGCATCCTGACAGCTTAGCTCCCACTTATAAGTGAGAACATACGATGTTTGGTTTTCCATTCCCGAGTTACTTCACATAGAATAATAGTCTCCAATCCCATCCAAGTTGCTGTGAATGCCATTATTTCATTCCTTTTATTGCTGAGTTATTATATATATATGTGTGTGTGTGTGTGTGTGTGTGTGTGTGTGTGTGTGTATGCCACAATTTCTTTATCCACTTGTTGATTGATGGGCATTTGTGGTGGTTCTATATTTTTGCAGTTGTGAATTGTGCTGTTATAAACATGCATGTGTAAGTATCATTTTCATATAATGACTTCTTTTCCTCTGTGTAGATACCCAGTAGTGGGATTGCTGGATCAAATGGTAGTTCTACTTTTAGTTCTTTAAGGAATTTCCACACTGATTTCATACAGGTTGTACTAGTTTACATTCCCAACAGCAGTGTAGAAGTGTTCAAAACTGACCATACTACCAAAAGTGATCTACAAATTCAAGGCAATTCCCATCAAAATACCAGCATCATTCTTCACAGAACTAGAAAACAAAATCCTAAAATTTATATGAAACCAAAAAAGAGCCAGCATAGCCAAAACAAGAATAAGGAAAAAGAACAAATCTGGAGGCAGCACAGCATACATACCAATGGAATAGAGAACCCAGAAGTAAATTCAAACACTTACAACCAACTTATCTTTGACAAGACAAACAAAAAACATAAAGTAGGGAAAGGACACCCTATTCAACAAATGGTGCTGGGATAATTAGCAAGCCACGTATAGGAGAACGAAACTGTTTCCTCATCTCTCACCTTATAAAAAATCAGCTCAAAAATGGATCATGGAGTTAAATCTACGACTTGAAACTATAAAAATTCTAGAAGTTAACATCAGAAAAATCTTTCTAGACACTGGCTTAGGCGAAGATTTCATGACCAAGAACCCAAGAGCAAATGCAACAAAAACAACAATCAATAGGTGGGACTTAACTAAAAGAAAGAGCTTTTGCATGGCAAAAGGAATAGTCAGAAGAGTAAACAGACAACCCGCAGAGGGGGAGAAAATCTTCACTATCTATACATTCAACAAAGAACTAATGTCCAGAATCTACAAGGAACTCAAACAAATTAGCAAGAAAAAGACAAATAACCCAATCAAATAGTGGGCTAAGAATATGAATAGACAGTTTTCAGAAGAAGATATACAAATGGCCAACAATCATATGAAAAAATGCTCAACATTACTAATGACCAGGGAAATGCAAATCAAAACCGCAATGTGATACCACCTTACTCCTGCAAGAATGGCCATAATAAAAAAATAAAAACATAATAGATGTTGGTGTGGATATAATGAAAATGGAACACAGCAAGTACTTTAGTTTATTTTATTCTAATTCAATTTTTATTTTTAATTTTTGTGGATATGTAATAGGAACAAATATTTATGAGGTACGTGAGATATTTTGGTATGGACATGTAAGGTGTAATAATCACATCACGGAAAATTAGATATCCATTCCATAAAGCATTTATCATTTGTGTTACAAATCATCTAATTATACTCTTTGGGTTATTTTTAAATGTACAATTAAATAATTATTGATTGTAATCACCCTGTTGCCCCATCAACTACTAAGTATTACTTATTATTTCTTTTTCCTTTGTACCCATTAACCATTTACACCTCTCCTCAACTTCCCCACTACTCTTCCCAGTCTCTGATGACTATCTTTCTACTCTCTATCGCCAAGAGTACAATTGTTTTAATTTTTAGCTCTCATAAATAAGTGAAAGCATAAGTTTGTCTTTTAGTACCTGACTTACTGCACTTAACATAATGACCTCCGGTTGCATCTACATTGTTGTAAATGGTAGTATTTCATTATTTTTTATGGCTAAATAGTACTTCATTGTGTGTAAGTAGCACATGTTCATTTTAAACAATTTTTATTTATTTCTCACTCTGTCTTACGGTGCTGAAGGTACCACATTTTCTTTAGCCAGTTATCTGTTGATGGACACTAAGATTGCTTCCAAATCTTGGCTATTGTGAGTAGTGCTGCAATAAACATGGCAGTACAAATCTCTTCGATATAATGACTTCCTTTATTTGGGGCATACACCCAGCAGTAGGATTGCTGAATCATATGGTAGCTCAATTTTTAGTGTTTTGAGAAACCTTCAACTTGTTCTTCATAGTGGTTGTACTCATTTACATTTCCATCAACAGCGTACCTAGATTCCCTTTCCACATTTGTTATTGCCTGTCTTTTGAATAAAAGCCATTTTAACTGGAGTAAGACAATATCTCATTGTGGTCTTGATTTGCATTTCTGTGATGATCAATTATGTTGAGCACCTTTTCATATGCCTGTTTGCCACTTATATTTTTTTCAAGAAAGGCCTACTCAAATATTTCACCTACTTTTTACTTTCTTGAGACAGAATCTGACTCTCACTCTATCACCCAGGCTGGAGTGCAGTAGCATGATCTCGGCTCACTGCAACCTCCGCCTCCTGGGTTCAAGAGATTCTTGTGCCTCAGCCTCCAGGGTAGCTGGGATTAGATTTGTACCATCATGTCCAGCTAACTTTTGTATCTTTAGTAGAGACAGGGTTTCACCATGTTGGCCAGGCTTGTCTCAAACTTTTGGCCTCAAGTGATCTGCCTGCCTTGGTCTCAAACTTTTGACCTCAAGTGATCTGTCTGTTTCGGCCTCCCAAAGTGCTGGGAATACAGGCATAAGCCATGAAGCTTGGCACTTTTGCCTACCTTTTAACCAGACCTTTAAAATTTTTCCTGTAGAGTTTGCGCTCCTTATATATTCTGGTTCTTAACCACTTGTAAGGTGGTAGTAGTTTGAAAATATTCTTCCCATTCTGTGAGTTGTCTCTTCATTTTGTTAATTGTTTCCTTTGCTGTGCAGAATTTTTTTAACTTGATATAATCACATCTGTCCATTTTTCTGGCTCTGTGCCCCTACTCAAATCTCTTCTTGAATTGTAATCCGAATTGTAATCCCCATATGTTGAGGGAGGGACCTTGTGGGAGGTGATTGAATCATGGGGGTAGTTCACCTGTGCAGTTCTTGTAATAGTGAGTTCTCATGAGATCTGATGGTTTTGTGAGGGGTTTATCCCCACTTTGCTCTGCACTTCTCTCATTCATCTCCTTCTTACTGCCAGGTGAAAAAGGACCTGTTTGCTTCCCCTTCCACGATGATTGTAAGATTTCCGAGACCTCCCTGTCCTGCAGGACTGTGAGTCAATAAAACCTCTTTCCTTTGTTAATCACCTAGTCTCAGATATTTCTTCATAGCAGCATGAGAAAGAACTAATACAGTAAGTTGTTACCGGTAGAGTGGGGTGCTGATATAAAGATACCCCAAAACGTGGAAGCAACTTTGGAACAGTTTAGAGGACTTAGAAAAAGACAGAAAAATGTGGGAAATTTGGAAACTTCCTAAAGACTTGGAGGGCTCAGAAGACAGGAGAATGTGGGAAAGTTTGGAACTTCCTAGAGACTTATTGAATGGCTTTGACCAAAATCCTCATAGTGAAATGGACAATGAAATCTAGGCCAAGGTGGCCTCAGCCGGAGATGAGGAATTTGTTGAGACCTGGAGCAAAGGTGACTTTTGCTATGCTTTAGCAAAGAGACTGGTGGCTTTTTGCTCCTGCCCTAGAGATCTGGGGAACTTTGAACTTGAGGGAGATGCTTTGGGGTATCTGGCAGAAGAAATTTCTAAGCAGCAAAGTGTTTAGAGGATGCAAACTGTAAAATCTTAGAAAATGTGAAGTCTGATAATGCCACAGAAAAGAAAAACTCATTTTCTGGAGAGAAATTTAAGTCAGCTGCAGATATTTGCATACTTAACAAGGGGCCAAATGTTAATCACCAACACAATGGGAAAATGTCTCCAGGGCATGTCAGAGGCCTCCACAGCATTCTCTCCCATCACAGGCCCAGAGGCCTAGGAGAGAAAAATAGTTTCCTGGGCAGTCTGGTCTCTGCTGTTCTAGCCATTGCAGAAAGGGGCCAAGATGTAGCTCACGATGTTGTCTCAGAAGCTGCAAGCCCCAGCCTTGACAGCTTCCATGTGGCATTGGTCCTACAGGTGCACAGAAGATAAGAATTGAGGTTTGGGAAACTCTGTCTAGATTTTAGAGGATGTATGGAAATGCATGGATGTCCAGGCAGAAGTCAGCTGCAGGGGTAGAGCCTTCATGGAGGACCTCTGCTACAGCAGTGCAGAAGGAAAATGTGGGATCACAGCCCCCACACAAGGTCCCCACTGGGGCACTGCCTAGTGGAGCTGTGAGAAGATGACCATAGTCCTCCAGACCTCAGAGCAGTAGATCTGCTGACAGTTTGCACTGTACACCTGGAAGAGCCACAGACACTCAAAGCCAGCCACAAGATCTGGGGTGGAGCTTCCCAAGGCCATCAGGGCCTACCTCTTGCATCAGTGTGACCTGGATGTGAGATCATTTTGCAACTTTAAGGTTTAATGACTACCCTATTGATTTTGGACTTACACAGGGCCTGTTACCCCTTTGTTTTGGCCAATTTCTCCAATCTGGAATGGATGTACTTACCTAATGCCTGTATCCCTACTGTAGCCAGGAAGTAACTGACTTGCTTTTGATTTTACAGGCTCATAGGCAGAAGAGACTTGCTTTGCCTCACATGAGACTTTGAACTTGGATTTTTGGGTTAATGCTGGAATAAATTAAGACTTTGGGGAACTGTTAAAAGGGCGTGATTGTGTTTTGAAATGAGAGGGCATGAGATCTGGGAGGGGCCAGGGTGAAAGAATATAGTCCGGCTCTTTGTCCTCACTAAAATCTCATCTTGAATTATAATCCAAATTGTAATCCCCGCATGTTGGGGGAGAGATCTTGTGAGAGGTGATTGAATCATGAGGGCAGTTCCTTGTGCTGTTTTCATAATAGTGAGTGAGTTCTCATGATACCTGATGGTTTCATGAGGAGCTTTTTACCCCCTTTTCTTTGCACTTCCTTCATTTTTCTCTGTCCTGCTGCCACGTGAAGAAGGATATGTTTGCTCCCCCTTCTACCATGATTGCAAGTTTTCTGAGGCCTTCTGAGCCCTTTAAAACTGCGAGTCAATTAAACCTCTTTCTTTGTAAATTACTCAGCCTTAGGTATTTCTTCATAACAATGTGAAAATGAACTAATACAGATGTGTAGTTTGAAAATATTTTCTCCCATTCTGTAAGTCATCTCTTCACTTTGTTGATTGTTTTCTTTCTTGTACAGAAGTTTTTTTAACTTCATGTGATCACATTTGTAAATTTTTGCTTTGGTTGCCTGTGACGTATTGCTTAAGAAATTTTTGCCCAGATCAATGTGCTGGAGAGCTTCCTCAACATTTTCTTGTAGTAGTTTTATAGTGTGAGGTCTTAGAGTTAAGTCTTTAATCCATTTTGATTTGATGTTTTTGTATGTATGGCAAGAGATAGGGGTCTAGCTTCATTCTGTTGCATATACATATCCAGTTTTTTTGGCACCATATATTGAAGAGACTGTGTTTTTCCTAAAGTGTGTTCTTGGTACCTTGGTCAAAAGAAAAGTCACTGTAGGTCTATGGATTTGTTTTTAGGTTCTCTATTCCATTCCATTGGGTTATGTGTCTGTTTTTATGCCAGGACCGTGCTGTTTTGATTACTATAGCTCCATAGCATAATTTGAAGTCAGGTAATGTGATTCCTTCAGTTTTGTTCTTTTGACTCAGGATAGCTTTGGCTATTCTGAGTCTTTTGCAGTTCCATACACATTTTAAGGGTTTTTTTTCTATTTTTGTGAGGAATATTACTGGTATTTTGATAGGTATGCGTTGGATTTGTAGATTGCATGGGGTAGTATGGACATCTTAACAATATTGATTCTTCTAATTCATTAACATGGAATATTATTCTACTTTTTTGTGTCCTCTTTAATTTCTTTCATTAATGTTTTATAGTTTTCATTGTAGAGAGCTTTTACTTCCTTAGTTAAGTTAATTCCTGGTTATCTAATTTTACTTGTAACTACTGTAAACAGGATTACTATTTTTTATTTCTTTTTCAGATTGTTCAGTGTTGGAGTATAGGAATGCCACTGATTTTTACAGGTTGATTTTGTATACTGCGACTTTCCTGAATGTGTTTATCAGTCTAATAGTTTCATGGTGGAGTCTTTAGGCTTTTCCAAATATAAGATCATACAATCTGCAAACAAGGATAATTTGACTTCTTCCTTTCCAATTTGGATATCCTTTATTGCTTTCTCTTATCTGACTGCATTAACTAGAACTTCTAGTACTATGTTGAACAACTGGTGAAAGTGGACACCCTTGTTTTGTTCCAGATATTAGAGGAAAGTTCACCAGTATTTTAAAATGAGGACTTGAAGCTGGACACAGTTTCTCACACTTGTAGTCTCAGCACTTCAGGAGGCCCAGGCAAGAGGATTGTTTGAACCTAAGAATTTAAGACCAGCCTGGGCAACATAGTGAGACTATGTCACTACAAACAAGACATTATTAGTTAGGCATGGTGGCATGCACTTTTAGTCTTAGTTGCTTCGAAGGCTGACATGGGAGGATCACTTGAGTCCAGGAGGTGGGGGCTGCGGTGAGTCATGGTCATGCCACTGCATTCCAGCCTGGATGATAGAGTGAGACCCTGTCTCAGAAGTAAATAAATACATACATTCATAAGTTAATAGATAAAAATAAAAATATCTAAAATGGGCCCATGAGATACAGAGAATTTAAAGTTAAGAAAAATATCTCCAGATGTTTGAATCAAAATCAGAGAACTTCTAGTTGAACCCATGATGTTAATTGAGGAGATAATATAGAGTGAGAAGAAAACAGGTCTGGGGGTAGAGTCATGAGGAAGCTTCAATTCTTCTGAAGCTTTAGAATATATTGTAAAATACAATTAGATTTTTACCATGAAATGTAAATACATTTTGTTGAACAGTTCAGAGTTGTTTATTCACTATCGTTAAAAACTTTGCTTATATAAATATTATCCTTCTGAAATTCTTGAGTAGATGCTATGACCATGCAATTTTCTTGATAATGCTCCATCTGCCACAAAAATTGGTTAAATGGCATGGTTATAGAAAGGGAAAGCAAGAGAGTAAGAAACTTCCTGAGAGATAAAAGGAAGCATGGAAGGGACCAACTTCCCAGAACCTGAGGGAAGAGTGCTTAAAGAAGAAGGAAGTCATCATCAATTTCAAATGTTGCAAAGAAGTGTAGCAGGCTGAGGATAGAAAAGAGACTTCTGCACCTTTTAAAAGAAAGCTTCAGTGGAGTGGTGGAGGATGAAGCCGAGTAAAAGTGGTTTGGAGAAGGAATGATTTTAAGTATCGTCAAATACTATGGGCAGTGTGTTATTCTTTATTTTATTTTAATTCTTAAGAGGAATGATTTGTATTCAACCATGTATAGGAATTGAAAAAATGTTTCTTATAGATATAGAGTTTCTTAGGTCAAGACACGTACACACGCGCACATACACACACACACACACACATGCAAAGAGAGAGAGACAGTATTCTCATCAATATCTAATGGCAGTTCTAAAACATCTGGATTGATATAAAAATGTGGCAGCATTTTCTTTTTGCCAGAAGGAAAAGCCAAAAGAATGGTTTCTAAGGAGTAATCTGTCCCTCTGCATCCCTCAAAACATCATCCATGACTATCATTTACCTTTCTTAAAGAGAATGCCTGTCTATATATACTTTACACTTATATTTTGTTCATGGATGATGGCAAAGGAAGGGCAAGTTAAAAGCAATAAAAATAGTCCTGGTACAGTGGCTCACACCTTTAATCACAGCACTTTGGCAGCAAGAGGTGAGGGGTTCAGTTGAGGCCAGGAGTTTGAGACCAGCCTAGGCAATATAGTGAGACCCTGTCTCTATGAAAATTAAAAGAAATGTTGTGAGGCAAGGTGGTGGATGCCTGCAGTTCCAGCTACTTGGGAAGCTGAGATGGCAGGATAACTTGAGGCTAGGAGGTTGAGTCTGCTGTGAGCTGAGATCACACCACCACATTACAGCCTGGGCAACAGAGCAAGACCCTGTCTTTAAAACAAAATGGGAACAAAACACAACAACATAAAATACAATAGAAATACAAAACAGTAACATTTCAGAAAATTAAGAAAAGAGTACTCACCAAAAGCGGGAAGAGTTTTTTAAGTTAAGGGAAGGTTTAAAAATTACAAAGGTGTACCAAAGTTGGGTATGCAACAATATACCCTCTGTTATCATACAATTAAATACATGATGGTTAGAGCACAGAATTCTGAGGTGAGCAGGCATATATTCTACCTGACTGACTTTCCAACTGAGCAAATGTTTCTCTTTTCATTGTGAGTCGTTTTCCTAGAAGTCACTGTTGAATAAATGGTGCTTCCCTGACTCCTGATCAACTCAGACAGCCAAAATCAGTAAGTGTTCAAATGAGCTCAAGAAGAACCTTTTTTCCCAAGATATTTCCTGTCAATTTTCTCATCCTGGACTGTGAAATGCTCTTTTCATAAAGATCCCCAGATAGTAGTCATGGAATTAATCTTGATTATCTCTCAGTATTGCATTTATTACTCACATAACCCTGTATTCCAGATCTCCCTCGAATCTGGTGGGAAGATCTCATTCACTCTATGATCTGACAGCTTATGTTTTTCCTTCTACTCTTCTCACCCAAAGGCAGAACCTGAAAGGATGCCATGGACTTCTAGAGAAATGCAGAAAAAAAATAAAAACCACTACACAAACTTGAGGGCCAGACAGAGATATTAGTACAGCCAAAAAAAAGTTTTTTGTTATTTTATTATAAACATTTCTTATTACATTTTATTTATCATAAAATTACACAACAGGGGGTGAAGGAAAAAGACTCAATTGTTGACTAACTGTTTCTGGAATGTACTATTATTGGTAACTGCTGGTTTCCCTTTTTGTAAGCATTGGTAGTAACTAAAATTTTCAGAATAACCAATAATTTGACGTGTTTTGTTAATTTTAATAAAACTTTACATACGAAATTAAAAACATGAACAGATCGGTGAAATTGTGTGAACTATTGATTCATTTGAATCACATAATGCCAGATTTAGAAGGAAGCTTCCAAGATCAAGCCTCAATCTTATTTTACAAATGAAGAAAAGAGGAATGGCTTGTCCACTGTCAAATACTCATATTATTTGAGACAAACATGTATCTCTTGCCCTATAATTAATCTCAAACTTAGGACTATCTCTATTCTCATAGAGTTCAAATCTCAGTTACACAGTAAGAACTGGAAACTCCACAGGTCTGAATGATTTTGAACCACCTAAATATCACCTAATATTTGCCAGAGTGCTTGACACATAATCAATGCCCAGTGCTGAAGGTGTAGTTGAGTGTTGAATGAATGCATTATAATAAAAGCTATTCAAAAGAACTGCTATGAATCATTGTCACATCATGATGTATTTGTTGAAGGCAGAGCTCCTTAACTGGTGGGGAGGGTCATCAATTTGGAAACTGAGGGCATGCACTTTCTTTTAGATGCTGCCTAAGATGAGTGATGTTACTTCAAAATGGAAAAAAACAAAAGAAAAAAGAAAATAAAGAAAAAAGTACATCATGAATAAGAGATTGCTAACAAATTAGTAATTATGTCAAACAAATAAAGCTGCCCAGTGTTATGCTTTAGCCTTATTTGACCATTTTCAAAAAATTAAAAAGGAAAAAAGAAGAGGCAGAATGAGGAAATACATTAACCCACAGAGGCATTTCTCGTTCTGAATCTCCATCTAATTCTCGTTTTACAAACTATCCAGCATAAATTGTCTCTTTCAGCATATTGGAGGATGAAAACACATGCTAATACCAATAAACTGGATCTGAGTTCGGAAAATCTATGTGTCCATGTAAAAACTATTTGCATACATCCCCAGATGGAGAAGTCAACAGAGCATGAACCTTAGTTGTGAGGATAACAATGTATACATTACATTGGGAGATGCAATTTGTGTGTAAAACAATTCAACTGCTGATTATGAAAGCGACACATTCTAGGATGATGTGCCTTTAAATTCAGCAGTAAACATGAATATGGAACTCTTGCTGTTTGCCAGCACAAGTTTCCACATCTGGTTCATTTCCACACATAGCATCTTAAGGAATCAAAGGTATATTTTATTTAGTAGTTGTTAATCAACTTTAAAAATAAATATCATACAAGGTATTTATAGTATATAGTTTTAAGCATCCTATAGACTGTGTTACATGAATGATAATGATGAAAGCAAAATGCAAAACATGTTAAGAACCAGTAAGATAGGTCAGTAATCTAGCTATGTGACCTTGGACATTTATCTAACTTTTTTGTGTGTGTGTGATGGAGTCTCGCTCTGTCACCCAGGCTGGAGTACAGAGGCGAGGTCTCGGCTCACTGCAACCTCCACCTCCTGGGTTCA
This sequence comes from Piliocolobus tephrosceles, assembly GCF_002776525.5. Taxonomy (NCBI): domain Eukaryota; kingdom Metazoa; phylum Chordata; class Mammalia; order Primates; family Cercopithecidae; genus Piliocolobus; species Piliocolobus tephrosceles. The sequence goes on along the minus strand of NC_045449.1, from coordinate 41,099,460 downwards.
AGTGATTCTCCTGCCTCAGCCTCCCAAGTAGCTGGGACTACAGGTGCTTGTCACCACATCTGGCTAATTTTTTGTATTTTTAGTAGAGACAGGTTTTCACCATGTTAGTCAGAATGGTCTCGATCTCCTGACCTCGTGATCCACCTGCCTCGGCCTCCCAAAGTGCTGGGATTACAGCTGTGAGCACTAGGCCTATCTAGCCTTTTTTCATGTAAGTTATATCAGATTTTCATGGAAGTTAACATCAGTTTCCTAAGCTGTGCATCGGACATAACAACTCTCTCTCTGTCTCTCTCTCTATATATATATATATATTCATGAGGATCTAATCAGCTAATGTACATGTATAACTAATTCTAGCATCTAGCAAGCAGTTAGCTCTCAATAATCATTATTATTTTCAGTCCATTTTTAGAAGCTGTTATGTTAAAATTGAGTGCTGTCTTCATTGGGGCTTGCAGTTTCAAAATATGGTATTAGGCATTTGCTCAATATTGAAATCCACTGGTATGTCTCACAGGAGAGATAGTGCTGATAGTCTGAGGTGAAGCTGATTGTCCAGAAGGCTGAATGTTACTAATTACAGAAATAGTGAGTACAAACTGAATACAGGCACAGCACGAGAATAGTCCATTGAAAAGAGAGCCTGAGACTCTTTTCCAAGAGAAGACACTGGGAAAACAATTTCAAGCCAGTTTTAAAACCTCAGGGTCAGAGAATGCTTTTTTGTTGCTGCCTTTTTATTTGTTTTCATCCCTGAATATATCCTAAGTGTTTCATTTAACTTTGTCCTTGCCCCGGGTCCCACCCATTCAATCACATTTACCCCCTCGAGTGAATGAAGACTAGAGGGAAGAAAGGAAGTAGCTAGGTGATGAAAGATTCTGTAAGATTCTTAGGCACAAACAGCACTGCTTCTCTACTTTCTTTACTGAATCGATTACAAAAGAGAGAGAGACATAGTTTTGTCCTTTTCCTGTTGACCCCATGTATCCCAGGAATCTGAAAGGCACCCATGTACTAGTGGTCTAGCTGCTCCCCAAGAAGATGGTAGAGGGACTGTGGCGCTTGGTAGGGAGAGAAGTACACAGGAATAGGAGTGGCAGTGACAATGCCCAGTTGGAGAGCTAAGACTGCCCCGCACATAGTAAGCTCTCAAGAAATACTTATTTAAGATGTCCTGGTTCCTGTATTGGGTTCAGTTTTGTCCCTAGAAAAGATTACTATAATTACGAAGCATCAGTAATTGGAATGTAATATTTTTTAAGTATAGTGTTGCAGATATAGTCAAGTTAAGATTAAGTCACTGGGTTAGGGTGGACCCTAATTCAATGACTGGTGTCTTTAAAAGGAGGTTTGGCTTGCAGTAAGCAGAGATTGTGCCACTGCACTCCAGCCTGGGTGACAGAGCAAGACTCAGTCAAAAAAAAAAAAGAAGGAGATTTGGATACAGATGCATAAACAGAGGAAGGAAGGTGAAGTGGCATATATAGTGGCAATGAAGTGGCAACAAACAGTGGCAATGAAGGTGAAGATTGCGGCGATGTGTCCTTCTACAAGCAAGGGATGCCTAAGATTGCCAGCAATGGTGAAAAGCTAGGAAGACATGTGGAATGATTCTTCCTGGACTACTCAGAGAGAGCACAATCCTGCCAACACTCGCATTTCAGATTTCTAGTCTCCAGAACTATAAGAGAATATGTTTCTGTTTTATTAAGGCACCCATTACATAGGGCTTTATTATGGCAGCCCTGGGAAACTAATACAGTCCCCAAAGACAAAGTATTTTGTGAATGCCTAGCAAGGTCAAGGATGCTCCGTGGGAGTTAAAACACCTACTAGAAGGGTCCATGCTGCCTAGTAAAATGGCCATAGCTAATAGCAAGGCAGAGCTTAGCAGAATCTACAGATAGTAGAATTTACAAGATCTTTCTGCTGTTGTCATGGGAAGATTGTCCAGAGGAGTTAAAAATGCACTTGCCAAGATGACCCTCAGGGGGCTTTAACTAGGGATTTGAACAAAAAGGGGATGACAAGAAACCTTGTAGGGAACTGGTATTTATAGATAGGTGAAGGCAAAATTTGTCTCTCAGTGGCCACATTTTTCAGCCCTACATTGCGGAGGCCTGACAACATCCAGGTTACAACAATATAGAACAGTTTCTCCTTGATTATATTAAAAAACTGCATTAGATTGTCTCTTCCTGCATGAGAGTCTCTTTAACTTGTAAATGTTTTAGGGTCACTTATTACCCAGAAATGTGCCTTTTACTAAAATGATTATGCCAGCTGTTCTATTTAAAAGGCTCTTGATCACTGAACACAGTGAAAAGTAATTCATAAATGCTGACTCTGGAAAAATGTTTTGATAACAAAAGTTGCCGAAGCAAGCCAGATTGAAAGCATTCCTTAGCCTTAAATTGAAAATAGTTGAAAGATCCGTAGTGAAAAACACTAATAACAAATCTTCAGAAGCTGATGATAAACATACATTAGATGTTATGATTAAATACATTTTGACTAAACAAGATACATGAAGCTCTTATTACAAGGCCTGGCTCTATGATAGGCAATAAAAATAATTCATAGCAATAAGAGTAAGAAAAATATTAATGATGAGTTGCGTAGATGTATTTTTTTATATCGTGTTTCTATGATTGAGTGATTTGCAGTAAATACTGTCAGCTAATACCAAAAGCATTACAAAATGTGAGGACAGCCTTCGCAGGTGGTTAGAAAGGTGACACGTGAAGACCATGACACCTAAAAACAACTACTACATTCACGGGATCAATTTCAGTAATTTCCAGGTAAACCCAAGTACATTGGTAGAAATTAAAGCTATGGGTACAAGCCTAACCAAAGGGTGTACCAAAAATAACATTACTATTTTAATGCTTTGATTAACCAGGGCCAATGTGTTCTTTACATGTATTGACTTAACCAAATTTGTGTTACCATAAAACCCACCAGCACACAGAAGTTAGTAATGTGGGGCTGGATGTTAGAGCCATACATTTTAGCTCTAGAGACCCGCCTTTCATCAGTACACATGCTGCTGTTCAGGGTGGAAACAGGCCAGATGTTAATGCCAGCAATTAGCTGGTGTCATGAAAGTGCTCCAGAAGTTATTTTGAAAATTTTAACGGCTTTTATGACAACAATAAGCATGCAGCTTACCCTTTGAAAGACAGCTTGGGCCAGGCGCAGTGGCTCACATCTGTAATCCCAGCACTTTGGGAGGCCAAGGCCGGCGGATCACAAGGTCAGGAGTTTGAGATCAACCAGGCCAATATAGTGAAACCCCGTCTCTACTAAAAATACAAACATTAGCCAAGCATAGTGGCATGCACTTATAGTCTGTCCCAGCTACTTGAGAGGCTGAGACAGGCGAGTAGCTTGAACCTGGGAGGTGGCGGTTGCAGTGAGCCGAGATCACCCCATTGCACTCCAGCTTGGGTGACAGAGTGAGACTCCATATCAAAAAAAAAAAAAAAAAAAAAAAAAGGCAGCTTGGTGGACAGTCATGAGATTGAAAATTAAATTAAACAACATCTTTTAAATGTTGGGGTTTTAAAAAAATAAATTTCTGCAAAGCAGAAAATAAAGAGGAAAATTAGCAATTCTGGCAGATGCACACAGCATGTGATGGGAAGATTGTAAGCAAATGTTAGGCAGAAAGACAGTCAAGCAGGTATTTCGTTTCAAAAAGATTTGGGAAAAGATAGTATTTATTTATTAAATAGGCAAAAAAGTGTTTTAGTCCTTCAGGAAGAAAAATAAGAAAAAACAAGAAAGATCTCAATTTAACGAGCATTTAGACGTTCTTAGAAAGGATTTGGGATGGGTATATGTGGTGGTCAGGATAGAGGCAGAGATTATATAAATGAGATATAAAATAAGGACCTGAATTTAGAAACAAAAAACAAGGGTAGGTACATGAATTATCGAACAAAGTGAGTGATATTCATATCAATAGAATTTAATGCAAGTTAATGAGGTAGGATTTCTTAAATTAATTCACTTAGTAAATATTTTTGATAATTTATAGTGTGATAATATTCTAATACTAAAGGCAGATTATTTATCAGAGTTACTCTGGTAAGTTCTGCTTCAATACTAATCCCTCCTGGGGGAGTTACACTTCCTGCCCTAGATGACCATGTGCTAAACACTAAAATCTATGACATGTTACCTTGCATTGCAACCAGGACTTTGCAGATGTGATTTAGTTAAAGATCTTGAGGGGGAAGATTATCTTGGATTATCCAGACAGGTCCAATGTAATTACACAAGGGTTCTTTTAAGACAGAGGCAAGAGAGTCAGATTCAGACATGTGATGATGGAAGTGGAGTTTGGAATGATGTGGCCAGGAGTCAAGCAGTGCAGGCAGCCTGTAGGGGCTGGAGAGACAAGATAAAAGATTCTCCCTTACAACCTCCATAAATGCTACAGACTCATTTTGGATGTCTGACCTTCTAACTGTAAGATAATTATTATTTTTTGTTTTGAATCACTAAGTTATGGTGATTTATTATAGCAGCAATAGAAAATGAACACACCAGCAAATTTTGATTGTTTGGGGAAAAGGGAAGCTGTATAGGCACTGTACTGAGTACGGGAGTTAGAGAAATAAATAATAGTTACAGCCATCAATGGCCTCATAACATAATGTGACATGAAAGTTGGATTGTGATATGGTGGGGAAGTGTAAGGTTGGTTTTCATATTCTAGGTGACTTAACTATGTGGAGTGGTGGAATTTATGAATACAATTCCAGTCAGATCTATAAATTCAGTTATAGTTTAAGGATAAGATGAGTAAATTTTTTTAAATTTTAAAAAGAAAACAAAAAAAACTTTTTTTTTTTTTTAGTTTAATTGATTTTAAAAGACATCAGTTTAATTGATTTTAGTAAGCTGAACAAGATATTTCTACTAATGTCCATCTTATCTACCATACCATAGTCCAACCTATCATGAGGTCTAGCCCGGGCTATCACAAAAACGTCCTTACAGGGGTCCTCACTCGAATCCCCACTGACCTAGTCCAAACAGGCTTTGCAGTTATGGTGAAAATGACCACTTTACAATTCAAATCTGATTTTTTTTAACTTTCTTGATAAGTATCTTTAATGTCTTGCTTCTGCCATTTGGACAATATTCCAAACCCTTACCTAACCTAAAAAGGTTCTCCCTGAGCTAACCCTACTTACTATCCATATAGGTATCTGGTCTTCCCATGACCTGTCTTTCAGATCTTCAAAAGCTCCAAGCCTTCTCTTTTCTCAGAGCCCTCCTGCACGCTGTTTTTCCCACTCCTTAAAAGAGGATTCATTCCAATTTACACCTATTTAAAAATAACTAACACTTATAGTGACACTGTTATGATTACTTGACGTGTGTTACCTCTATTAATCCTCTCAATAGCTCCATTTAGCAGATATCATTATTTTTATTTTATGGAAGAAGATACAGTGGTACAGAAAACTTAAGTAACTAGTCCGAAGTCACAAAGCTAATAATATATCTCAGAGTAGGCAGTCAACCCTATGCTGTATGGTTTTAGAATCCTTTAATTACTAAACCAGTATGCCACACTGCCACATGCTTTGATTGTCAACTTAGATATCATTCTACTAGAAAGCCTTCCCATAACCCTAATCTTGATAGTGCCCTGCCTTCCCCTTATGTAATGCTGAGCACACATGATCACCCAAGGAGAAAAGGGTGTGTGAGACCTACAAGTACTGTATACTGAATCTCTCTAAGATATCCTTAAAATTATGTTAAAGAAAACCAGGTTAGCAATTCATTTATAACACCTGAAAAAAATCAAAAGCTTCATCTCCTGCAGAGTTTTCACCTTATTTGACTGTACTATTTCTCATGCTAGTGGTTATACTGGTCTACATATATGTGATGGACTTTCAAGGTCATGGATATCAGTTTGAGCTGAGATGTAAACACTCCACATCCCTGCTTTATCACTGGTTGCTGCATACACATACAATACATTTTTTCTTGGAAAACAAATCTGAAATTTTTATCAGGCTTTATTTAGATGCAACTCATATTGAGCATTTTTAATACAAATGTGATTTTTCTATCCCTGACCCTCTTACCAGCCCTGTGTTGTCCAGGGATCCATGAACTTTCTACAAATCATTGTAGTGAATCATCTCTATCCATTTGGAGAAAACAGAGTTCTAATGTACTGTTTATTCTGACTCACAACTTGAGGTTAAGTGGAAATAGCTTTTGAGTGTTTAATTCCCATCCCTTCTGATTCTGCAGCATTGGAGGAACGTCCTTCTTAATTCTCAGCTTTTCCTTTGTTTGGTTTCTTTTGCTACAAAGTGCTAGACAAAGACTGCGTGAGGTACCGAGAATCAAGTAGGCTTAAATGGGGTTGAGAAAAAAACGACTCCCAGCTTTGGATTATGTCTTCTTTCAACTATCTTTGTCTTGTGGACTACCGGCAATTTTATTTTGTTGTTTTTACAAAGAAAATATCTTGATTGCCTTTTCTAAATTAAAAAAGTATATACATTGCAATAACAAAAACAAACTATGAAAATAATCAAGTAAAATTTATTTCAAATCTCACTTTACTAGATGACCATAGTTAACATTTTGATAAATTTAAGAGAGACAGGCCGATATCTTTTTTTCTTGTGTGTGAATGTGTGTGCACATGTGTGTCCATGTGTATGTGTACATATGCTACCATGGACATCTTCTCTGTGTGTCCGTGAGAAGGGATAAGAGGGCTGAATATTTATTTCTCTAGTCCCATCCTTCTTGGTTTACCTGAAGCAGGTTGTGTTTCTCTATGAATACTCTCAGAACAAATCTCTCCATTAGTCTTTCCATGTCTGGGTTCTGGTTATTGCTGCCTGCTGCCTTATATCAGGCCTAGAAATCAAAAGGGCTCCACAGAAACTGGCCCCAGAGTATGCACTATTCTTTGTGTCCAGATACTGTGCTCACTCCTTGAAAAAGTCCTTTTATCAAATACTCTTCAAATTATCCTATTTTGAAGGTGCCATCTGTTTCCCGAGGGAACTCTTATGGACAATTTCCTCTACAAAACATGCAAACACATGCATGCACGTGTGCACGCACATACACGCATACACACACACACCACATATTTAGTGGAATGGGTTGATGCATGCAACTCAAACATTTTTTATGATGTATCATAATTTGTTTTTCTAGTTTCACCTTGGTAGATATTTAGACTATTCAGTTTTTTATCATACCATAAGCAATGATATCAATATCCTCGTGTATGTATTTTGCCAACTTTTTGCAATATTATTTTATAGTACATTCCTAACAATGGAATTTCTATGTCAAAGGACATTTGCATTTTGAAATTTGATACTACTTTTTTCTTTTCCTTTCAAATGGCTCCATCAATGTTTATTCCTACTGTCTTAGTCAGTTTGAGCTGCTCTAACAGGAATATAGCGTCGTTGGCTTAAAGAAGATTTATTTCTCGAAGTTCTGGATGCTGGAGAGTCCAATCTCAAGGCAGATGTGGTGTGTTCATAGATGGCCATCTTCTTGCTGTGTCTTCACATAGTGGTAAGAGCTCTTTATTTTATCGAACATTTTAACTTTTACTAATGTAAAATGTGAGAAATGTCATTACCATTTTAATTTTTTCTTTTAATATGAGAAATATTGGACATGGTTTATATATTTATTTAGCCATCTGTATTTCTTTTCCGGAGAAGTTCCTAGTCACACCCTTTACTCAGATGAGTTACAATATTTGTTTTCAAGACAAAGAGTAGGACCTATAGAGGAAAGATATAAGTAACCTTAGAGCTCTCTTGACTTTAACAGATATCTTAAAGTCATATTAATTCATTGAACTTTACCTTCAGGCTTCTAAGTTGTGTATTGCTAAATTTAACATAGTTGGCATTCCAGGACTGGGAGTCACAGTTGATAGTCCCTCTCATTGGTGGAGGCTGCCTTGCTTCTTCTTAGATTGCATGATGATCTCATCTTTACATACTAGTCAAATTCTGTGTTGTTTTTGTCATATTAGGCTTCAGGTTATTGTCTTGCATTTCTTGATAAGTACTTTATATTTCTAAAATGAACTTTAATTGACATAGATTGTGACAATCTTTCCTGGCCCCAATCAGTTAATTTTACACGTGTATCAACATAATACAAGCGAGGAGTAAATAAATATGTGAACATTGGAGTCTATATTCAGAAATATCTAAAAATGTATAGAAAAAGTGGGCAATCCTGATAAGTTTTAATCAATCTGATACATTTGAATTTTATTCACGTTTTCATGTGAACTAAGTAGTGGTTCAGAGCAAAAGGGATAGATAACATTATACCTTTACTAATGCTCATAGCTTGATTGGAAGGAAAAATAAAGTTCATGGAAATATGTTAGGAAGGATTTCAGAAGACCTGGTTGGTGTTGCATTTATTTGACTCTGATAAAAAGATGATTGAAAGCTGAGCATGGTGGTTCACACCTGTAATCTCAGCACTTTGGGAGGCTGAGGCCGGTGAATCACTTGAGTTCAGGAGTTTGAGACCAGCCTGGCCAACATAGTGAAATCCTGTCTTCACCAAAAATACAAAAAGTATTCTGGCATGGTCCGTGCCCCTGTAATTCTAGCTACTTGGGAACCTGAGGCACAAGAATCACTTGAACCCAGGAGGCGGAGGTTACAGTGAGCTGAGATTATGCCACTATGCTCCAGACTGGGTGACAGAGTAAGACTCTGTCTCCAAAAATAAAATAAAATAAAATAAAACAAAATATGACATAAATGTTAAATTCTTTATTTACATATAGACAGATATGTAGTATGCTATGGTTCCTCTATTATTGTACAAGTAATTTTAATCTAGAGTTACTGACTATCGCACCTTACTGATTCCATTATAAATCATGTTGTTTTTCCAAAAAAAAAAAACTAGATTTAGCCATCCTGGGTAGGATAGTGTTATCCTCCTCAGTGGAAAAGGAAGTGTGGGAAATAAAATTAGTTGGATACCAAACAATTACTGGTGAATAACTGTGTTATTTACAGTCAAATTATTCCATATGAGGATCTCAATGATCCTCTGAGATAAATATTACCATCTTCATTTGTAAATTTAAGAAACTCTTTCATGATCACGTGAGATTTAAAAAAATGTAGTGTTAGATTTGAATCAAGATCTCTATGATTTCAAACTCCGTGCTATTCCTAGTATACTAGTACTTTTCAAACTATATATAATGCAGACATATTTTTTTCTTTCCTGGCACAGACAAATACATGGTCCAACTGTGCATGATTAGTATGTAATTCTTGCTGTGTGGAACTCATCACTTAACTTCAACAACCCCGAATTGGTCTAGAACCTATTCAAGAGGAGTCCACTGACGACAGGCTTAGCTATTGTGAGAATGTCCAATTGCTAGATAAGTTTTTTAAACTTGTAATTTTTGTACTAACCGCATCCTGGTAACAAATAACTTGCAGAGCTGCCCTAGTCTGTACACCACGCTCTGGGTTGCATTATCCTGGAAAATCCTGGGGAATTTTTTGTTTTGTTTTTTTTGGAGATGGAGTCTGACTCAGTTGCCCAGGTTGGAGTGCAGTGGCATGATCTCCGCTCACTGCACCCTCCGCCTCCCGGGTTCAAGCAATTCTCCTACCTCAGCCTCCCAAGTAGCTAGGACTACAGGGTCACATTGTCATGCCCAGTTAATTGTGTGTGTGTGTGTGTGTGTGTGTGTGTTTTAGTAGAGATGGGCTTTCACCTTGTTGCCCAGGCTGGTCTCGAACTACTGAACTCAGGCAATCTGCCCGCCCTGGCCTCCCAAAGTGGGATTATAGGCATGAGCCACAGAGCCTGGCCTGAAAAATACTGTTAAAAACTACTTTATCATCTGCGTTTGTAAAAGACTGCACATTATTATTGAATTAAAAGTATGGAAGCTAGAATTCTGCTATTTTGGTGAAGTAAGCATAATGCAAAATGGTCATTCATAGCTTTTATGGGAATAAATTATTCCCTGAGGAATGTGCTTGATAAGTAATAAACATGGAAAACCATTTGTTCTCCATTAGGCAGAGGAAAACTAATTTCACAGTTTGTTGTAGCTGAATGTTTGGCATTTGTTTCTTTATTCTTATTCTGTGTTAAGGATATTTAATCTTTCCCTTGGAAAACTACTTTTTATTTAAAGAAACACTTTTCTCAGTCCATTTGTAAATAAAGCAAGCATACTTAAATGATTCAGATTCCTGTGGTTCCCATTTACATCTGATTTCCTTCCTGACTGATCTTCTAGTCTATGTGGCTTGATTATCTTCCCAAATTATCTTGCCAAGAATATTCCACAGGGTTTTTCCTATGGAAACTATATTAAACCTTTTATAATTTAGCAATATTGGCACTATTGTACTTTCTCCAAAGTGCACTTATCTCGAGTACATTCTCCCATGAAGATCATCCAAAAAGCACTCTAGTGTCAGCGTGTCAGCATACGAATGATCCCCAGGCATTTGCAGAAATGCCTTTAACTAATTAAAAAGATGTTTTAATATTTATCTTCAAATTATGACTCTTCAATATGTCTGACCTAAACAACATGCATATTTAGCAATGTACCCCCACTTTGAAAATTATTTTCTAAGTATAATAATGCACACTTTCTTTCTTTTGTGAGTTTTTCTGATGGTGATGAAGAATAATAAAGAGGGGAATGCTATAAAACATCATATCTTTATTAAGATAGTAAGTTTTATAATAAACGTATTGCCAGATGCAGTGGCTCAGGCCTGTTATCCCAACACTTTGGGAGGCCAAGGTGGGTGGATCACAAGATCAGGAGATCAAGACCAGCCTGGCCAAGAGAGTGAAACCCCATCTCTACTAAAAATACAAAAAAGTAGCCAGGCATGGTAGTGGACACCTGTAATCCCAGCTACTCGGGAGGCAGAAGCAGAGAATTGCTTGAACTCAGGAGGCAGAGGTTGCAGTGAGCCGAGATCGTGCCACCTGGGCAACAGAGCAAGATTCCATCTCAAAAAAGTAAATACATTAAAAAATGTATTTATTGTTCTTTTTGGTGATCACCAGAACCATTAATTTTTATTTATTTTGAAAGTTCTAAATTTGGAATGTAGGATGAGTTGAGCCATTGTCTTTGAGGAAGCTATAATCAAATATTTTAAATTGGCCTAAATCATCATTTGGACTGAATAATAGTCATGATAAGAAATAAGAAAGATATCTGAAACCAGTATCTAATTAGTTAAATGATAGGGAGAAAACAGAAAAAAATTAAAGAAAAATACCCAAAACTAACCAAATTCCACAGGCTTTACATCAGAGAAATGCTATAATCTCTGTTCCATGTGGGATATATTTTGTGTTTGCAATTGTCACCTCCTTAAATGGTGGGGGACCATGCCTATGTGAGTGATTCTGTACAGCTAGGCAGAGTGCTAAAAGATATTTCCCACTGATCTCTACTACTGTATTTGTATCTAACCTTTAGGTCCGTATTGGTTTCCTAGGGATACCATAACAAAGCATCACAAATGGAGTGGTTTAAAACAACATTTATTATTTCAAACATTTATTATTTCAAAGAGTCTAAAAGTCCAAAATTAAGGTGCTATCAAGGTCATGCTCCCTCTGAAATGTGTAGGGAGAATCCCTCTTTGCTTCTCCCTAGCTACCAGTAGTTGCCAGCAACCTTTGGTATTATTTGGCTTGCAGCTGCATTACTCTAATCTTCATCTTCATTATCACAGGGTGTTCTCCCTGTGTCTGTCTTCACATAATCATCTCCCAGGGATGTTATTCGTAGTGGATTAGCGACCACTGCTACTTCAGCATGACCTTATCTTAACTAACTATATCTGCGATGACCCTATTTTCAAATAATATCATATTCTGAGGTACTGGGAGTTAAAATTCAGCATACCATTTTTTTCTGGAGACACAGTTTAACCCATAACAATGCCTAAATGACATACTTGTAATTTCAGATAAACATTCTAGCAAAACAAATGATTCCCGCTGTTAAGTATTTTTAAAAGACTGTATAATTTCCAGAATGCCAGATTCTCTCCTTCTGTTTTCTCCCACTTATTACAGCATTATCAATCTATGTGTTTTAATTTATTCTATTCCTAAGTCATAAATGACCATGATAAAGCTTGAGTGATTTTCCCAAGGTAAAATTTGGGACACATTGTATATTGTTTGGACACTTCGCTGGCCATATTCATTGTCCTGTTTTTATTCTTGCCAAAACACTAGAAGGCACTATAATGATGAAGTTACGCAGATGAGAAAAACATGACTTAGATGTAGTAAATTAACTTGTCCTGGAGAGATATATGGATGAGTCAGTAACCAAACTGTACCATACTACCTTCTAGTTTTCTGGAACCAGGGAGAAAGTGGAAAGAGAAATAGAAGAAATTACATCTAACATGATAGATAGTTCCTTTTCAACAAAGTTTGCTGTGCAACAGTCTACTAAAGCTAATAATTTAATGGGCCACTCAACGTTGCCCATAGCACAGTAAGTGCGACATTTTCTTAATTTATCATTGGTATATATGCTGGTAAATTTTGTTTACATAGTAATGAATTGCCTTAGTTTAACATTTTATATCAGAATTGAATGAGGTTAATTGAGGTTCCAGAGCACAGATGACGTTACAAGCTTAAACACCAAAACCTTTACCCCACCTAAAGCAATGAACATATAGTCAAATCAATAATAAGATAATGATTGCTCTGCAGTTCCACCTGTGTATTAGTAATTATTTCAACAAGTTTTATTGACTATCTAATAAAAAAACATCAATACGTCAAAGGGTGGTTGTGCTGTATAGCCTTCATAATAGGCAGCTGAGGCCACAATCTATAGCCACTATGTGGCAGTAGTAACAGATCACCACAGCCCTTGATCTCCAAACATTTTTGCTTCCACCTGACTTCGTTGAATGTCACATGCAAATATGCATGCTACCACATACTGTGGTTTATTCATCCCCATTTCTCCATAGCAAAAAGGTTATCTATCATTTCTCAAGTATATGAAACACCCAATCCCAGAATCTCACTTAAGGTTTTTCTTGGTGTTGCCCCTAATACCACTTGCTGCATGCTATGGTTTCAATGTGGCCCCCAAAGTTCATGTCTTGAAAACTTGATCCTCTATTCAGTGATATTGGGAATTACGACTTAATGGGAGATGTCTGAGTCATGGAAAATCACCTGTATAAGTGGCTTGGCACCATTATCACGAGAGTGAATTTCTTATAAAAGGACAAATTTGGCCTTCTCCTGTGTGCACTCATGCTCTCTCTCTCTCACACCCTCTTTTGCCTTTCTACCTTCTGCTATGAGATGATGGGGCTCTAATGTCTTCACCAGATGCCGGTCCCTCAATTCTGGACTTCCCAGCCTATAGAATCGTAAGCCAGTAAAGGTCTGTTTATTGTAAATTATCCAATATGTAATGTTGTGTTATAGAAACAGAAAATAACTATGGTATTGCATTTACCATTCTTCTAATAGGAAACACTATACTCAAATTAAGTAACTTAAGAAAACTATTTGCAAAGCTGTATGCAGAGTGTAGGGAATCCACAATGTATAATACAGTATTCCAGGACTAGAAATAGTAGAACATATGAACACCTGGTGGCTTGAAGGAACAAAGGCAAGGGTCAATTAGCAGATAATGGAGAGTAAAAAAGCTGTGTATAGAAGGCCAAATAATAGATTATGTGTTCTTCAGTTATGAGACACAATCACTCATGCAGAACCCATGGGAGAGTAACAGGGAAAATAAAACTGTGGGCTTGTTTTCCTCTTTGTCTCCAATCTTCTGTTGGCCAAGCCCAGATAGTATCTAGAAGACAAAGGATATAATTCATGCAAATCAGCCACTCAGGGCACAGAGCATGGTGGGAAAAGAAGAAAAATATCTGCAGGGGCAAAAGGGATGATCATGCACATTTTCCAACAAGGTAAAGTATTTCCATTGTTATCAGCGAAAGTCAAGGACTCGGACTCCATAGAGAAATATATGTTCTCTCCTTCTCAGATTTCCCCTAACCTTAAACCTTAACAACATCTACAATATAGACTCCAAGTGATCCTGGTGAGATCGTCCTTCAATTTTTCTTCCACCAATATGCTCCCAGAAGGATTGAAGGAGGTTGCCTTGGTTCCACAGATATAGTAATGCTTTTTACTCAAGCCCGAACATTTCACAGATCAGTTTTTAAAGAGTTCCTCAGAGCTACTAGTGTTCCTTGTAAGCTCTCCAACCTATCTTTCTTGTCTCCTTGACCCCAGTAATTTTCATCTGGTGTCAACACATTGGCTATAGACCAATCCCAAGAAAGTGCCAACCTACTTTTGGCAAAGAGTCCAGCAAAGACTAATCACATTGGACCTTACATTCTTATTTATCTCAGTCACTACAAGAGGTCAGACACCTTCATCTAGATCCTCATTCCTATGTGACTTTGCATAGACACTGTTCTGACTCATTTCCCATTCCTAACCTAAGCAAAAGCTTTTCTCCATACTTCTGGGACCCCTGGTTTGTCATTGGTGAAAGTCCTTGTATCATCCCTTTAGCACATTTGTATTAGTTGGAAGCCTTTCAAGAGATGATTTGGTTTCTCATATTTCTATTGTATCTCAGGGCCCAGATTCAATGTGTTTCTTGATCCTAGCTTATGTTTCCAGGCCATTGTTTATTTTTCTACTCCCTCCATTCCTCTTAGAAATACCTAACATTAGGTATTCCTCACTGACATTATCAGCCATCCTTCATTAAGGAACACGTATATTAACCTCTTTGTTAACATACATGTAATATATAATAAACGCCAGGGAAGGTTTTAGTACATGGCTTGCTGTCTTTGTGTCTATACTACTCCTGTTTAGCACTTTGATCTCTTAGTCCCTTAACCTCTTCAGTTCCAACCCTCTTTATCTCACCATCACGACCAGACTTTGCATCACTGATTACACCAAAATTCCTGACATGTTAACTATGCCAATTTTAAGTATCTTGTTCTCCACCTATTTTTTCTATATTTCCAATCCATTTGCTCTACTATCCCTAGCTCCATAATTCTCTAACTTCACTAGGACTTTCAACCCACTTATCTAGTGTGTTAGCTCCATTGTAAGTTTGGCATCGTTTTTATCCAGAGAAGATTCTATATTCCAACATTATCATCATTAACTTGCATATTCTCTCAACTCCCTTGACATCTACCCTCCTTGCCCTGCGTAACTTTTACCCTGATTGCACACATTCCTTTTGTTTACACTATGCCTCGACTCATATATCCAAATGCAACTAAAGCAGTATACACAGCCATTCTGAAAGGTATCACTTTAAATTCATGACTACAAATCTCATCAAGTCTCAGCACTGCCTAACAATCCCTCCATGTTATCTAAGTAAAATCACCCCAAGCTTATTTCTCCTATCTAATGGTAAATTTTTACCCATTGACCAACTTGTCCTCATTCTCACCATTTCCTCCTCCTAGTCTCTGATAATCATAGTTCTATGACACGAACTTTTTTGGTTTTTTAGATTCCACATGTGATTGAAGCCATGAAGTATCTGATCATGAAGTATACAAAAGTGTGTTTCTGTATCTGGCTCATTTCATTTAAAATAATGTTCTCCAAGTTCATCTATGTTGTGACAAATGACAAAGTTTCTTTTTTATGACTGAATAATATTCCACTGTGCATACATACCACATTATCTTTATACATTGTTGTGGTTTGGTTGTGTTCTCACTCAAATCTCATCTTGAATTGTAGTTCCCATAATCCCAAATCATGGGAGGGAGGTAGTTGTAGGTAATGAGTCATGGGGGTGGTTTCCCCCATGCTGTTCTCATAATAGTGAGTGAGTTCTCAAGAGATCTGATGGTTTTCTAAGAATCTGGCATTTCCCCTGCTGGCACTCATTCTCTCTGCTGATGCCCTGTGAAGAGGTGCCTTCCACCACGATTGTATGTTTCCTGAGTCCTCTCCAGCCATGCTGTGGTCAGTTAAACCTCTTTTCTTTATAAATTACCCAGTCTCAGGTATTTCTTCATGGCAGCATGAGAATGGACTAATACATCCATTTACCCATTGTTGGACACAGGTTGATTTCGTATCTTGGCTGTTGTGAATATACTGCAGTAAGCATGGGAGTGCAGCTATGTTCTCAATATACTGATTTCATTTCCTATGAGATCCAACAATCAGCCCACTACTGGGTATATATGTAAAACATCCTCGTTTTGTTTTGTTTTGTTTTGTTCCGACGGATCTCACTCTGTCGCCCAGGCTGGAGTGCAGTGGCGCCATCTCGGCTCACTGCAACCTCTGCCTCCTGGGTTCTAGCAATTCTCATGCATCAGCCTCCCGAGTAGTTGGGACTACAGGTGCACGCCACCACGCCCGGCTAAATTTTTGTATTTTAGTAGAGACAAGGTTTCACCGTGTTAACCGGGATGGTTTCAGTCTCCTCACCTCGTGATCTGCCTGCCTCCGCCTCCCAAAGTGCTAGGATTACAGATGTGAGACACCACGCCCGGCCAAGATCCTCCTTCTTTATTGTTTCATTCCCACAAAATTCTGCCTTCAGATTTTATCTTTTATCTGTCTACATTTATTCTTCAGATTATCTCATCTATCCACATGGCTTTAAACACCATATATTCACTGACGATTCTTAAATACGTACATTTCCAAAGTGGACCTCCACCCTGCATGTTCAAACCAAAACTGCTATGTATTTGCTATCCCATAGTCAAACCACTCCTCTTCTTAGAAAATATTAACACCACTTATTTCGTTTTCCAAACAAAATTCTTTTCTTTCTGTTATTTATAAAACTTGAAATCAAAATTATGTCTGTTACATGTTGTTGACTAAAGGAATGATGATGCTCTATTCTAACTACTCTATGGAAGGTAAGATAAAATCAAGTGAGCAACCAAGATTATTCCATTGAAGTAGAACAATGATTTTTATTTTGACCATCTGATACCAATTTTATATCTAGCTTGTTCCTCAAAATACCACATGAAGAACTAAGGAGCATGCATTACAATTATCTATACAGTCATATAAAGCATAATAATTATGAAAATTATAGTATGCATTTTGTGGAGTCAGATTTGTATATAAGAGGTAAAATATGATAACCACTTCTTCAGTTATTGTAACACTGAAGCTATGTTGCTATTTATTTGAGTTTTGTTCTTATAGGTCCAAGCCATGCTTCAAAAGAGTAGAATATTTCACCTTGGGTCTTAGTTTTACTTCCAAAGGCAATCAAAGCACTGAAGCATTTATGAATGGGTTAAAAGTATAAATCATCAATCATTGTCAGAGTCTTATCAATAATAAAAATAATCCTTCCAAAACATATTTTTGTTGAAATACTATTAAAATTGAGGCTTATGTCAAAATAACAGGCATGAAAAATATACCCACTTTTGAAACTGTAGAAAACGCATGCAACATGTCTTACTCTGCAATGGCAGCAAAAAAAATTATTCAGCTGCTGGATGCAAGGGTCACTTAATCTGGGGATGCTTAGCACAAAAATAATGAGGCTATTACTTTTTTAGCTTTGCCTATAATCCAATCAACATGGTCTTGTTTTATACTCTCAGGTGTCTTATTGTTAGATCACTAACATTTTCAAAAATGTTTCTACATAAATATGAAGTAAAAGCAATTCACACATAGCCACCAAGCTTTCTAGTTTCAATCTATGAGAGACAGAAATGAAAGTTTAATAGAAGCATTTTCTTCCCTTTTTTGACTCCATGACTTTGCATACTGATAGCTATTATAATTGGAATAAAACTACGCTTTAGAAGAAAAACATAAAAGTAGACACAACTTTCATATTTCAAAGTAGCTCTAGGCTAAGGAAATGAAAAATTGCCTAGCAGGTAAGAATGTGTATTTTAATTCTTTCATATTTCATAAAAAGTCACCCAGCACAAGTCTATAAGACAGACCTTTGGTAAATGTATTTTGTTATTTTTTTGAATCACAGATTTTGAACTTGGATACCTTTTCTTATAGATCTGAATCTGCATGTGATCAGTAATAAGTGGCTCTCCATGCTGTGGGCTCCTATTCCGTCATTTACTTCAGTCAGAATATACCGGGCATATGATGTGTGCTCAACAATAATTTGCCAATGACCTTATATTTTTACCCAAAATAAATTTCAACCACAAAAAGTGATCAAGTAGATTATTTACAAAGCATTAGGGATCCATTGGAAACTGTAGATTGTATACTGACCAATTACTTTTGTATCATTTTATAAATTTTTACTTATCTCAAAATGTATTGAAGTACTCATCACTCCTCTTAATTTATGGTTATTAAATGTACATATATTTATTAACTATCAAAATTGAGTCATTGTAAAAAAGATTAAAGCTTACTAAAGATCAAAGTTGTATGCACAAATGGCACAAATATAAAACACTGTGCCTCTCTTTACTACACCCATGTTGACCAATGTTGAATTATATTCAAGTCAACTCATTTACTAGCCATTCTGTGGGCTCTTAATAGGTATAAATTATTTTGCCAAATGTATAAGACTGCACTTGCATTGAAGTAGTTTAGAGTCTAAGATAGAAAAAGAGGTGTACTTTTGAGTATTTCAAGAGTTCCAAAAAATGTGCAAACACAGTTCTCCGGTAGTTAAGAAGAATTAGAAATCATATCCAATTCAAGGATATTAAGAAAGTCTTTACGGGGGAGGTAGCAATGAAGAGAAACTTGAAACAGATAGTCTCACCATCTGGCGTGAGATGGAAAAGGCACATTCCAGACAGCAAAAGACATAAACACATCACTTGAAGTCATTCTCAAAGAAGGGAAAGTCATCTTTAAATACCACAGTGGAGCCAAGGGGAGATTAAAAGTACTTACATTTCTAGAGAGGGGCAAAAAATGACACTTTACTCATTACAGCAAAATTTGTCTTAACTGATATTTTGCAGAGACCTTATTTTACTTATCTGGTATCTCTTCTTTGACTACAGAGACATTTTTTAACATGAATGATTCATTTGAAATCTATACTTGGAAATGTCATATTTTCTAAGGCTCAAGAGGGATTTGCTATATTTTTAAAGATTAATTTCTAGAGGAAAGGGTTTTTAGATATAAAAATTAATCCCCTAACATACTACACAAATACAAAAATCCTTTAGTATTTATGAACCTTGTTTCTAATTCTGATATTTCTATCTTCCAAGGTTGCTTCCTTAGTCAGACTAGTGTGAACAGCCTCAGTATATCACCACTAAGTTTTAGTAGCAAGTAAAAAACCAAAAACTCTTCTGACCTTTAGCTGCAGAGTTTATACCTGAGATTCTTGACAAATAACTGCCAATTGATAGATTTTTTTTAAAATTTCATGTCTGTTTTCATTTTCCTGTGACTATATCTTGGGTACGCGTGGATATTATACAGACTCTAAGCTAAATTGCATTCCATTATTAATAGCTTTAATCTGTTTGTAATAATCTCTTGTTAATGTGATACATTGGATTTACTGAGAATATAGATTTTTCCAAGAGATCTATTGACAAAGTGAAATTCTCCTGGAATTGTTTCTACTTACATATCCCACCAACAACTGAAGTCAACAGGCAGTGAAACCAGCACTTACTTTACAAAGCTTGCAATATTGAATATAATTGGTGGATTCAAAATATTTTTTTTACTGCTGGTTATCCTGAGACTACATACACTTAGCCAAACTGTGCTAAGAAAAGCACTAATTCTTGACAATTTCAACCAGCTTTTTAGGTAACTTGAGGAAAATACTGCACATACTATTTTTTAAAACAGATTCCAAATATAAATTAACTTATATAAAGAATTATTGAGAATTTCCGAAGTTTAATATGTCATTATTTCACATATAAAGGGGACGGTATATGTTAAGATCCTTGTTCTCACTATTTCCAGTAAAGTTTTATAGCTATATATCTTTAAAATTTGAATCTCCCATTCCGTAAATCAATTTATGAAGGCACTATTAACATATTTACTTACATGCAGCTTTTCATCCATCCAAAGACTTAGAAATGAGACAAAAGAAAGCACAATCAACAAACAAAAAATAAATATAAAAGTTGGTGTTTGTTGTGAAAATCTGCATGTCTTAAGTAATCTTTAAGCTTTGTCAAAGACAGAACAATAATAAATACAATCTGACTTAGAAATATAGGAGGGATCATGAATAACAGAAACGCAAATAAAATGAGCCTAGGAATGACAATATTGAGAGTTGTTTAAAATAATAGTGTAGTTTTCTACTACTGAGTAATGAAGAAAAATAAATAAATATATACTGGTTTTCTCTCATATTTGCACAAAGAAAAATTGAAAATATGTATATATAACCTAATACAATTTTTTTTTTTTTAGACGGAATCTCGCTCTGTTGCCCAGGCTGGAGTGCAGTGGTGAGATCTTGGCTCACTGCAAGCTCCGCCTCCTGGGTTCACGCCATTCTCCTGCCTCAGTCTCCCAAGTAGCTGGGACTACAGGCGCCCACCACCACGTCTGGCTAACTTTTTGTATTTTTAGTAGAGACGGGGTTTCACTCTGTTAGCCTGGATGGTCTTGATCTCCTGGCCTCGTGATCCGCCCACCTCGGTCTCCCAAAGTGCTGAGATTACAGGCATGAGCCACTGCGCCCAGCCTACAATTCTTGTCTGTAGAAAGCAAGGGGCAGGGTCAGACACAGTGAAAAGGAACAAGACTTGCAGCAAGACGTCTCGATGTACAGACTTTCTAATATCTTGATTTTTGAATCACATGAATGTTTCAAATTAAACTTAAAAGTAAAATGCAAAATTGTTATTGCAAATAGAGTTTCTTCGGTTGCTCATAGGAGAGACTTCAAAATTGGAATATGTAATGATGTGTTCTCCTCACTGTATAGAAGAGCAATATATAGAAAGAAGGAAAGTAGAACAAGACAAAACTGGCACAGTGTTTGTGAGCAAACATTGCTAATCGATAGGGAATGAACATGTAAAATACCTGTTCAACACAGAAGATTTTGCAGTGGTTTATTGCAAATGGACAGTCACATGCAGACATAGTTGAGAGACCTCATAGAAGCAGCAAACAGATAATAGAATCAATAAAGACTGATGAAAATTATTCTCCTTTTCCAATATTTGAGCAGATACGGTTTTGAACTGATATCACTCTTAAAAAATTGCATGTAAAAGATGAACCCTCTTCCCAAAAGGCCAAAGATGCACATATATAGGTGCACAAAACTATTAAATACAGACAATTTAGAAGTTAACACAGATGTAAGAGGACGAGCCTCCAAATTTTAATGGGCAAGATACTTGGATTAAAGCTCGGTACTGCCACTGATGTCTAACAGACCTTAGATAAATTACTTAATTTCTCTGAGCCTCACTTTTCTTGTCTTCAAAATGAAGATAATGATCCTTGTATTACCAGCATAAGGAACAAATTCAACATATATGAAATATTATTATTGTTACTGTAATTATAATGGCTGTCAAACAGGATTAGGAACTCAAAAGCTGGGCAAAGAGATAGTCTTCCCTGTCCCTGTCAAGGTAACTGATACGTCCTGCTTCAACAAACTGCAATTCTGTTGATATTCAGAGGTACTCTGAATCATTTTGTTATCACTCACAGAATGTATTTTCATTTTCTCACTCATACGTCTTTCCTCCCATAATAGTTTCAGAGAAACTCGAGCATCTTTACTCCAGTGGTGTTAGGCCTAACTTCATTTGTTTCAAGGAGAGAAAACTATAGTGATCACTCAGTCAGGGAAGGAATCTCAAGTTTTGGGATTTTGTTTCTATTATAGCTTTATGGAGTGGCTGATAGTCTTACTATCTAATGAGATGCTTCAGGCACATGCCAGCTTTGAAAGTCTGGCAGTAGTTTCTAAGGGTGCAAAGAACAGTTTGAGGTGAGAACATTTGTTGAGAATGTCCTATTTTTATTTCTATAAAAATATAATTATATGAAATCATAATATCTGTCTCCCTGGTAGTGCTAAGATATGGGGCATGCTACCAGCCCCCTTTACTTGAAGGAGACAGAGAGAAGAAATTGTATCTCCATGAAATAATGCAGTGATTAATTGAAAAAGCTGTCCCCTTTCTCTTACCTTTTAAACCATGAAGGGATTTTTTTTTCCTATTACGATAATATCAGTTCTAACAAGATAAACTCAGTAAAGCCCACGAAGCATTAGTTTATCCATGAACTTTTGCACTCTTTGACCCACTTTGTATAGCTATATAAAGAGAAAATGAAAATGAGTTTGCAAATCAAGCTCAGCAGAAGTCTGACAACTTGCTTGCTGTTTGTTATTCCATTAGGAATTTTATTGGAATTGTTGCTTCAGTCTCACCCTACCTCTCTGTTGGTTTTCAAAGACGAGCTCAGAATGATTGAACTTAACATTTAATGGCTTCAATTGTGAGGGCAGCTGAGTGGCTATGTACTTAAAGGACATGAGTAATAAATATACTTTCCTTCATTTGCTCTTCTGCCATACTACCAAAGGAATTTTAAGTTTTAAATGACAAGTAACAAATTGATGACATGCACTCTTGACTAATTAGGTGAATCCCTCATTCTATATGGTTCTTGACCTTTAATAACCATAATAATATCAGCATAATACCAATAACCTGGTATTATCCATTTAAAGTATCCACTTCACTGCCATTGAATATAGCAATTAGGAGGACAGGTCCTAATGACAATATTTAGCTAGTACCGTTTCAGTGATATAAACCTTTCGAATCTGCTCATCATGACCTCTTCTTCCTGAGAATAACTTTTTTTCTCGGTATTAACTATTCCAAAACTTAGTAACCTTCTCATTCACCTTATTCAGTTAGTTTTGCCTACTAACAATCATACCCCATGCTCTTTTCAGAATGCAATTCACAGATTTGCTGTATAGATTTGCTTTCTCACCCTCCAGCTGCTCTCAATTCAGTGGCAGTCACTTTGAAATTATTGGATTTAGTGAGGAGGCTACAGTCTGAATCTCATCTTTTCCCTAAGGCACCCAAAGCCTTTCTTAGCCCTTTTTCTTTTTCTCTCTCTCTTCTCTTTTCTTTCTTTCTTTCTTTCTTTCTTTCTTTCTTTCTTTCTTTCTTT
>NC_045449.1:41008515-41076170 GCF_002776525.5 Piliocolobus tephrosceles | reverse complement strand
TTTCTTTCTTTCTTTCTTTCTTTCTTTCTTTCTTTCTTTCTTTCTTTCTTTCTTTTTCTTTCTTTCTTTCTCTCTTTCAACAACTTAAGGCCTTAAAATACTTTGTTTTTCCAAAATTTCAGCAGCCAAAGTTTCTATAATATGATCTTGTATTTTTTCATGCATCCTGGCTAATCCTCTTCTAGCTCATCTCCTTCAGGCAATATGGAAGTGTGTTTTCTCAAATTCTATTTCTATTAAAAGAGGAAGAACATCTGCCTTCTAGACTACCACAAGGAAGCGTTTTATCAAATATTTTACTACTGCATAACATAAATCATCATCTTTTCAGCTTTATATATTAGTTTTACTAGGGCCAACACTGTGTATTTTATGTTTTGTTATATAATCACTCGAATTCTAGTACCAATTTGTCTTCTGATGAGGTTAAGTTAGGCTATGCGGAGACAACAACTCCGAAAATTCATGGCTGAATGCATGAATATTTTATCATGTGGCTTGCTCCGTGCTGCTCTGTGTGTAACAGGGCTTTACTGCTCAAAGTCACTTGGGTTTCCAGGGTAAAGAAAGCTCTTCCATGACCCATCTGTGGTACCATTAGAAACATTCAGCTTCTTTGAGATTTTCAACAGAACACAGGGTGTAGTAAATTGACATTGTTTTTCTGTGACTAAGCCCATAAATGACATATGTCACTTTTGCTGATGGTCCATTGATCTGGACTAGTTCCTTGGCCCTGTGTAACTGAAAGCAAGCTGAGTTACATAGAAGGAGAAGGGTACGTGGCTATTAATTGAGTAGTAATTACTTGCTACAAGTAGCAAGGTAAAATACCTTGATCAACTACTTTGTAATTTTTTTTTTACATAAGATTCCTTTGACTTCCTAGGTCTCATGTGGTGATTATAGCTCCTTTACTTTTTTATTAAAATTCTATTTGAATTTTAAAAATTCCTTATAAGTCCCCTATGTTCAATCCAACATACATTTAATTTCTCTCATTGATAAAAGCCTGGTCTTAACTCTGACCATTTCTTAAATGCTTTGATATCTATCGTTATAGAAGAAAATAACTGATAAAAGATTAAATATTAGATATATACAAGTAAAGGAAATACAGAACAACAGTTTCTAAGCCTCGAAGTAATGAAATGACAATAGCTCAAATAAATCAGCCTCTTTGAAATATGAACACAGAGAAATGCATGTTGAGAATGGTTAATTAAGTTTCGTGTCAATAATAGATTATGATTTTTAAAAATATTTTAAACTTCTCATGACAACCAAAAACATTTACATAAAAATTAAAAATATAATCATCTCTGCAATCCATACATAATTATATAATGGTCATGACCATGCCATAGATGATATAGATGGATTCGCATGCCAATCTGAACTAAGAAAACAAAGTTTTTTTGCAGAAAGGAAAGGTATTCGAGATGATACTGCTCAGATCTTGCAGATGACTTTGAATCTACTCCCCAAATTTAATATCTCAGATATTGATGTGGGAGGAGCAGAGTGAAAGTTTTAACACTCGGCAACTTTAAAGAATGAAGTTCTCAGAATGATTAAACATTCTAATTAATATATATGGCATAGATATCATGTGTGGAATACCAGTTTTTTAGAGAACTGAAATAGTATAGAATCTATTTTTAAGTAATATCAGATAATTTAGTATTTCTTTGATTACTCAGAAGACACATGAGGTTCTCAAATAATCTGCATAAATAAATTTTAGTTATTATTCTGAAGATTTAGAAAAATTTAGTTTAAAAAATATTTTCAGTAATTAAAAGGTATCATATTTTATGGTATAATGCAGTCCACAGGTCACATTCTAACAGTGTCTCTTACTTGCTAAATATTATAAGCAATTTACTCTCTCTAAGGATCTTTCATTATCATTACAATCACTAACTGTTTCATAATATTATCTGGAAAATTCTCAGAGTGAATTCCATGGTTATAGTAGAGTAACATTTAGATTATCTGTTAATATTAATTTATTTTGAGTTGTTCTATTTAAGGTCTACTTAATGAAACTACTCTAGATTTTTTTTGAACCAAGAAGTGGGTAATCAGGTGTAGCACATACAATTCAGTGAGTCTGAGTCTGTTGAAACTTACAGCATTTAAGGTCTACTGTGTTCTGACTTATATCTATGTCTCCCAGTACCTATGTGTATTAGTTCATTGTTGCACTGCTATAAATAACTACCTGAGACTGTGTAGTTTATAAAGAAAACAGGTTGAATTGGCTCACAGTTCCACAGGATGTGTAGGAAGCATGGTTGGGGAGACCTCAGGAAACTTATAATCATGGCAGAGTTCAAAGGGGATGCAGGCACAATCTTTACATGGTGAAGCAGAAGACAGAGAGCACAGGGGGAAGTGCTACATACTTTTAAACAACCAGATCTCATGAGAACACACTATCAAGAGATCAGTAAGGTAGAAGTACATCCCCATGATCCAGTTGCCTCCCACCAAGTCCCTCCACTAACATTGGGAATTACAATTAGACATGAGATTTGGATGCGAACACAGAGACAAACCATGTTATTCTACCCTGGCATGTTCCAAATCTCATGTCCTTCTCACATTTCAAAACACAATCATGCCTTCCCAGCAGTTCCCCAATGTCTTAACTCATTCTGGCATTAACTCAAAAGTTCAAGTCCAGAGTCTCATCTGAGACAAGGCAAGTCCCTTTCACCTGTGAACTTGTACAGGCACAAACAAGTTAGTTACTCTAAAGATACACTGGGGATACAGGCATTGGGTGAATAGACCTGTTCCAAGAGAGATAAATCAACCAAAACAATGGGGCCCCAGGCCCCATGCAAGTCCAAAACCCAGCAGAGCAGCCATTAAATCTCAAAGCTCTGAAATAATCTCCTTTGACACCATGACTCACATCCAGGGCATGCTGAAGCAAGGAATGGGCTCCTAAGGCCCTGGGAAGCTCCATCCCTGCAGTTCTGCAAAGTAAAGACCTTGTGGCTGCTTTCATGAGTTGGCATTGACTGCCTGCGGCTTTTCTGGGTTCACAGTGCAAGCTGTCGATGGATCTACCATTCTGGGGTTAGAGGACGGTAGCCCTCTTCTCATAGCTCAACTAGTCAGTGCCCTACTGGGGACTCTATGTGGGGGCTCCAACTCCACATTACCCTTCTGCACTTTCCTAGCAGAAGTTCTTCATAAGGGTTCCATTCCTGCAGCAGACTTCTGCCTGATCATCCAGGTGTTTCTATACATCCTCTGAAATTGAGATGGAGGCTCCCAAACCTCAATTCTTGCCTGTTGCACACTGGCAGGCCTAACACCATGTGGAAGCCACCAAGGCTTGGGGCTTCTGAAGCCATCACCTGAGCTATACTTTGGTCCCATTTAGACATCCCTGGATCTGGAGCAGCTGAGATGCAAGGCAGGATGTCTTGAAGCTGCACAGAGCAGCAGGGTCTTGGGTCTGACCTATGAAACCATTTTTTGTTCCTAGACCTCTTGGCCTGTGATGGGAATGGCTTTGATGAAGGTCTCTGAAATGCCTTGGAGGCATTTTCACCATTGTCTTGTCAATAATAGATTATGACATTATTCTATTGATATGATATGACTAGTAACATTTGAATCCTCTTTACTTATTTAAATTTTTCAACTGATTTGAATTCCTCCTCAGAATATGGGTTTTTCTTTTCTACTGCAAAGTCAGGCTGCAAAATTTCCAAACTTTTATGCTCTGCTTCCGTGTTAAATATGTTTCACTTTCAGGTCATTTTTCTGATGGTTCAAATAAGTATAGGCTTTTAGAAACAGCCAGGTCACATCTTGAACACTTTTCTGTTTAGAAATTTCTTCTGCCAGATATCCTTAATCTTTTAATCTCAAGTTCAAAGTTCCACAGATTCCTAGAGCAGTAGCACAATGACTGAAGACTCTTTGCTAAAGTATAGCAAGAGTGACTTTTACTCTGGTTGCCAATAAGTTCCTCATCTTCATCTGAGATCTCATCAGACTGGACTTCGCTGTTCATATCACCATCAGCATTTTGGTCAAAACCATTCAACAAGTTTCTAGGAAGTTCTAAACTTTCCCACATATTCCTCTCTTCTTCTGAGCCCTTCAAACTGTTCCAGCCTCTGGTCAGTTTCAAAAGTGCTTCCACATTTTCAGGTATCTTTATAGCAATGTGCCACTTCTGTGGCATCAATTATCTGTATCAGTCCATTGTTACAATGCTATAAAGAACTACCTGAGACTGGGAATTTATAAAGAAAAGAGGTTTAATTGGCTCACAGTTCCACAGGCCATATAGGAAGCATGGCTGGGGAGACCTCAGGGAACTTACAATCATGTCAGAAGGCAAAGCAGAAGGAAGCAGGCACAATCTTTACATGGAAGAGCGGCAAAGGGGAAAACACTATATACTTTTAAACAACTAGATCTCCTGATAATTCAGTCACTACTATGAGAACAGCAAGGCTGAAATCTGCCCCCACGATTCAGCCACCTCCCACCACGTCCTCCCCTAACAGAGATTACTAGAGGCTGGAAAGCGTAGGAGGAAAAGAGATATAAGGAGAGGTTTGTTAAAGGATATAAAATTGCAACTAGACAATAAGTTCCAGTATTCTATAGCACTGTAGAATGACTATTAGACATGACAATTAGACATGAGATTTGGATGGGATCACAAAGCCAAACCATACCGCCATCTAAATGCACTCTCCACTTGAGGTGACAGATTTTTACTTTTAATATATTCTGTGGCTGTCTCATGTTCACATTGTCATTTCCAAGTACTTCCTTTCAACTGGACTTTTTCCTCTTCTTCCCCTGTCTTCTGTGCCTCATGGAGTTCTAAGGCCTATCTTTAACATCAGGTCCTCCAAGATCCTGCTGAGTCACTCACATTGGAGGGTTAAACACTGCAGTGTTCCAATTAAAATCTTAAATTATTAAACAGCAAGATGAACAAGACAAAGTCCCTGTCTTCCCTGTCTTTGGGAAATCCAGGATGTTGTAGAGGAGGCTGGTACAGAAATAATTTTAGTACAAAGTAGTGATTCTAATGAGAAAGTGTGCAAAAAATATTATCCATTACTTATCCAAACTCCCAAAGTAATGTCAATGCCCCTTCTGTGGCAATAATGTTACTCAGTGGGAAAATGCAGTGGAAAGAGAAACCTAACTGAACTGAAGTTTTAAGTTATTTTTTATTGATGCCTAATAAGTGTACACATTTTGAGAGTAAATGAGTAAATGTGATAATTTAATACATTTGTATAATTTTCACAGGTCAAATTAACGCACTTGGGATACCAATAACCTCAAATCTTTGCTTTTCTTTATGCTTGAAACGTCTAAATTATTCCTTTCTAGCTATATTGAAATATACAATAGATGGTTATAAACTATAGTTACCTCAGTTATGTATGGAATACTAGGTCTTATTGCTTCTATCAAACTCTAAGAACAACTATAAAGCTTCTGAACAACAAAGCAAACAATCAACAGACAGAAAAGACAACCTACAGAATGGAAGAAAATATTGGCAAATGACCTGCCTAACAGGGAATTTATATCCAGAGTACACAATTAACGGAACCATCTGAACCGGAAGGAAGTAAGGAAGGAAGGAAGGAAGGAAGGAAGGAAGGAAGGAAAGGACAGAGAAAGAAAAAGGAAAAAAGGACAATCCAAGTTAAAAAAAATGAGCAAATTATCTGAAAAGACATTTCTAAATAGAAGACACAAAAATGGTCAAAAATATATGAAAACATATTTAACAATGTTAATCATCAGGCAAGTACAGATCAAAATGGCAATCTCATCCCAGTTAGTATGACTATTATCAAAAAGAGAAACAGAAACAAATGCTGGTGAGAATGAGGAAAACCATTTCTAGTACAATTAATACAGAGAATAGTATGAGGGTTCCTCAAAAATCTGCAAATAGAACTACCATATGATCCAGAATCTCAGTGCTGGGAATCTATCAAAAGGAAAGAAAATCATTATATCAAAGAAACATCTGTGTCTCCATGTTTATTGCAGTAGTAGTATAGTCACAATAGTCAATATATGGAATCAAATTATGTGCCAAACAATAGATGAATAAATAAAGAAATTGTGGTATATATACACAATGAAATACTATTCAGCTATAAAAAAGAATGAAATCTTGTCATTTGCAGCAACATGGATGGAGCTATGGGATGTTATGTTAAGTGAAATAAGTCAAGAACAGAAACTTAAAAACCACAGGTTTCCACTCATAAGTTCAAAAACAGTAGATTTCATATAAGTAAAAAGTAGAACAGAGGACATTGGAGGCTGGCAAGTGTAGGGGGAAAAGAGAGATAGGGAGAGATTTGTTAAAAGATATGACATTACAACTAGCCAATAAGTTTTAGTGTTTTATAACACTGTCAGGTGACTATAATTAACAGGAATATATTATGGAGTTCCCAGCAGCTAGAAGGAGGATATTGAACATTACCAACACAAAGAAATGATAAATGTTAGAGATGACGGATGTTAATTACCCTGATCTTACCTCTATATATTTTATATATATACGTTGATATATCACTATGTACCACATGAATGAACAATTATTCAATGAATTGTTCACTCATTGAATGAACAATTATTATTTGTCAATTTAAAAATAAAATTAAAAAAAGGTCAAACTCAAAAAAAAAAAATCCCTGGATTTTAATACAAGATTTTGCACTTACTTGTGACATTGGGGAAAATACTTAAATTGTAAACTCTCTTAGGTTTAAAAATTTTTAATTGGTTTAAGAGTAGAGTTCAGCAGTGTTTAGTGCATTCACATGGTTTTGCAACCAGTCTCCATAGTTCTTTTTATCTTGCAGACTTAGAATTTGTGTTAATGATGAAAATAATAGCATCTACAGGATTTTCTGAGAATTAAAAATGATGACGTATAAAACACCTAGTTCAGAACCTGTTCAAATGGCAGCTATTTTTGTTTTCCTATACTTCTGTAATGAGATGATATTGTTCTGTGAGTGGACCTATCTCAGATATATATCAAATGTAAGTTTTTGTGGTACTTTGCCCAGTGTATTTACAGCACGTACCTTGCTGATATTCCATTAGGGTGAGTGTATAGATAGCTGCACAGGGAGAAAAGCAGATGGATAAATAAAGGTAAGGATTTTAAGAATGTTTGAAACAGATGTCTCAAACCAGTAGTGTTGCCAAAAGAAGGAATCAATGAGAAATACATTAGAAAGCAGGCATATTGCACAGATTTTGGAACTGAAGCATGATGAATGCAAGGGAATTCTGAAGCCAGGTCTTATTTTACTATTATATTTCTCACAAAACAAACACACACACAAACCAGATTATTAAATTACAGACATTGAGGAGTTAACCAGTGTCACACAGTAGATTGATATTCAAATACAACTGCTTATTTCTAGAAAAATCTCACCCCATTGCCTCTTCATCTGAATACTAAGTTTTGTTCTATTGAAAAAATTCACAATTTTGACTTTTTTTTTTACACATGACTATTAAAGGCATCTAAAAAGAATGTTAATTACTACCATTTCCTCTCTTCAGATTATTGAATACAAAGGAAATAGCAAACACAGGTAATTAATTCTTCCTCTTCCATTCTTAATAATACCATTCAAATTAAAGCAAAGGAAAAAGCTTTTAGGAAATCTCTTGGCTTAAAATGCTTCACAGAACTCCAAATAAGACTTACACATGGGGACTATTCAGCTTCTGCCCAAATTATTTAATTGTGTCTTGGGGCCTTAGTGTATTAAAAAATGTAACAAGGAGCTGGAGATGTATCATAAAATCTGTATTTTAAAGAAATCCCTAGCTCTAAGCAAATGAAGGGAACAGGGAATCAATTACACTTGAGTATGTAATTTGAATAAATGAAAATGCCAGAATGATTGAAGCTTATATATTCAGGATGATAGTACAAGTCTAAGAGTGGGTAACTGCATTTCAATAACACGAATACTGGAGGAGAACAAAAAAAAAAAAAAAAAAGAATAAGAGAGAGAGTGATATAAAATAGAAGTTGTACTATGCTGCAACTATTTTGAAATAAAGAATTGGTATACAGTTACACAAAAGACATTATGAAGGAAAAATTTACGACTCCCTCTCGTAGAGTTGAAACAACCTAAAATGAAAAATTTAGGATTGTCTCTGATAGAGTTGGAACGACCTAAAAATGAAAACGTGTCACTTTGTCACTTTTTAAGGAGATATATTTATACATTAATGTCATGAACAACAGCTTACTTGAGGTGGGTAACAATGCATTATCAAATTAACGGGTTATTTCATGTGAAATTGAAAGGTAATTATTCCCGTTAATTTTAATTTTAATTTTATTTTTTATTTACAATTCCCAGAACTTGTAGATAAACATCACTGCCAGTACACAAACACACATGCCCATATGCACTGCACACACAGATGCACACACAGTTTTATTTACTTGTGTTTTCATTAATATTTGTGCCGATATGTTTTTACTGGTAAATGAGGATAATGTCTTTCTTACATGGCTCTTTTGAGGATTTAAAAATATCATAATATCATATACGTAAAGTCCTCAGTAGAATTCATAAGAATTGACAAAATGTACATCAGAAGAAAATTAACAAGGAAATTTCAAAAATATACAGTAGGACATTATTGAGTTACAGCAAATATAGAACTATTACTGTATTTGAGATAAATTTAGCCCTGGGAATCCTGAAGGCCAAGATCAAAAGGAAATTTTGAAAAATCACCTGACTTTCATTGCCTCATAAAAGAAAGCTGTGCTATTGTGATATAATAAGAAATATATTCTCGATCTCTGCCCCCTGGTTTCTGACACAGACCTCCTAGGAACTTTGCAATTTCCTGAGAAACAGGAACATCTGACACAGAGCTCCTAAATCCCTTGACATTTCCTGGGTGATAGCCCTTTTGTTCTAATGAGGTGACTCTTGCTAAATCCCTGGATTGCCTCAGGATAAAGGCTGGTTGCCAGGAAAACCAGCCATGTGATTAGAGGTTGGAGCTTTTAGGCCCACCCCAACCTCTGAGGAAGAAAGAGGGGCTGAAGTTTGAGATACTAATTGATGGCCAATGATTTAATCAACCATGCCTACAAAACACCCTCCATAAAAACCCAAAAGGATTGGGCTTGGGAGCTTCTGGATTGCTAAATGTGGAGGTTTCTGGAGGGTGGCACACCTGGAGAGGGCATATCACATACGTGGTCCTATGCATCCCTTCACCTGGATTTTCATTTGTATAATTTGTAATATCCTTTATACTAAATCAGTAAATCTACGGAAAATGTTCCCCTACGTTCTCTGAGCCACTCTAGCAAATTAATCGAACCTAGGAGGAAATCACGAGAACCCCCCGTTTGTGGCCAGTTGGTAATAAGTATAGGTGACAACCTACTACTTGAAACAGGCATCTGAAGCGGGAGGAGTCTTGTGGGACTGAGCCCTGAACCTGTGGAATCTAACACTGTCTCCAGGTACATCGTGTCAGAATGGAATTGAATTGAAGGACACTCAGCTAGTGTCTGCTGCAGAATTGTGTGGCTGTTGTGTGAGAGTAGGAAAAAACAAAAGTGTTTTTCCCCCCCATATTCCTCTTAGAAGCATCACAGATATTTCTGGTATAAACTGAATAAAGATATATTAATATTATTGTTATATAAAAGAAATTCAGCTACATAAGAAGTGCATACTTTTGAAAATGCCTTTGAAACATATGTTTGACATAAAACTTAAAGGAAAAAAAGACTCAGTAAATAAGTAACTGGAAAAAAATAATCGGATAATTTTACCCACAGACAGGCCAAGGTGGAGTGGCTAGAAATAATGTGACATTTGACCTAAACTATAGAATAACTGATCTGTTTTAGAGGAAAATGAAAATAGCGTCCTTAATTTACTTTACATACTGAAAGCAGTCTTGTTTTTAAATTATTTTGTAACTTAAGTATTTTATTTAAAAACAAAATTGGCTGGGTGCTGTGACCCATGCCTGTGTTCCCAACACTTTGGGAGGCCGAGGTGGGCAACTCACTTGAGCCCTGGAGTTGGAGACCAGCCTGGGCAACATGGTGAAACCCTGTCTCTCCAAAAAAAAAAAAAAAAAAGGCCAGGTGTGGTAACATTCACCTATGGTCTTAGCAACTCAGGAGGGTGAGGTGGGAGGATTGTTTGAGCCCAGGAGGTTGAAGCTGCAGTACTCTGTGGTCATGCCACTGCACTCCAGCCTGGATGACAGAGTAAGACCATATCACAAAATAAATAAATAAATACCAAATAAATCCCGTAGGACTAATCAAAAGATGTGCAATGCAAAAATTTGTAAAGCAGAGTATGGTAGCCATAGAACAAAAGAGAGAAATCCTGCCAGGAAAAATTCAGAGGCTATTCTGCTATGAAACCAGAGTATTTGGGCAATATGCTATGATTTACAAAGAATTATAGGTGGTAATTCTCTAAGGATCAACATGACAGCTCCTACTTTGGGAAGTCTATCTATTATTTTTCTCTTCAATGTCAGGGTGTTTTATGAAGATGCACAGATAGAATTATAACAGGACTCTATGATTTAGGTTTGATTTATAATCTTTGGATGTGAATGTTCATTATGTGTTGCCTCTTTTAATTAAATTGCTGCCTTTAAACTTAAAGTACTTATGAAATGGTGTGAAGAAGCCCTGGGAAGGTTAAGGCAAAATTTTAGTAAACACTTTTTTTTTTTTTTTTTTTTGAGACGGAGTCTCGCTCTGTGGCCCAGGCTGGAGTGCAGTGGCCGGATCTCAGCTCACTGCAAGCTCCGCCTCCCGGGTTCCCGCCATTCTCCTGCCTCAGCCTCCCGAGTAGCTGGGACTACAGGCGCCGCCACCTCGCCCCGCTAGTTTTTTGTATTTTTTAGTAGAGATGGGGTTTCACCATGTTAGCCAGGATGGTCTCGATCTCCTGACCTCGTGATCCACCCGTCTCGGCCTCCCAAAGTGCTGGGATTACAGGCTTGAGCCACCGCGCCCGGCCCAGTAAACACTTTTATGAGTATTAAAGATATTCTAATGTAGTATCATGGCAGTAACAATTAAAATGAAGATTACATGTAAAGATATTCTTTGTATTGGTTCTACCATTTAGAGCTAGAATTTCCTTTATAACAGTCAATGTATTCATAATTACTTGACTCATTTAATAAATATTTATGAAGTAGAAAACTCTGTCTACCAGTAATGCAGACATCAGGGATATAATTGTGAGTAAAACAGACAGAAATTCCTATCTGCATAAGTCTTTCGTTCCAAAAAGGGGGACATACAATAAACAAGGCAGAGATGTAAAATATGTTGAGTGTTAAATGTAGGTAAATAAAGGACGGGTGAGGGATAGGAAGCCTCAGAGTGTGTAGAAAAGGCTTACTAAAAAAGTAATATGTAGTTGGGTGCTGGTAATCCCAGCACTTTGGGAGGCTGAGGCGGGTGGATCGCCTGAGGTCAGGAGTTTGAGACCAGCCTGACCAACACGGAGAAACCCCGTCTCTACTAAAAATACAAAATTAGCCAGGCATGGTGGCGCATGCCTGTAATCCCAGCTACTTGGGAGGCTGAGGCAGGAGTATCGCTTGAAGATGAGGTGGAGGTGACCCAGGGGGTGGAGGTTGTGGTGAGAAAAGACCGCATCTTTGCACTCCAGACTGGGCAACAAAAGCAAAACTCCATCTCAAAAAAAAAAAAGTGATATATGTGTGAAAATCTGAAGGAAGTGAAGGAAATAGCCATGCAGATATTCAGCAGAAAAGCATTCCAAAGAAAGGAAATAGCAGTGCAGTCTCTCCACTATACCATACAGAAAGTGTCATTTTTGTTTTATTTTTTACATGATCCACAATGCCTAACAATGTATCTGGCACAGGTGCTTAGTATGTATTTGTCAAAATAATGATATTCATATGAATAACGCTTTTCATCTTACTGCCTCCACTTTTACCTCAATTCAAACATTGCATACATAAGGAAGCCTTCACCAACGTCTCTCATTTTGTTAGGTCTTTCATTATATACACTCAGAGCAGTGCGTGTACTTTCCTCACAAACATGTATCATAATTAGGAGTGAATTTGATTTGATGAGTGTTTATCAAACTTTACTAGACATCTGCTTTTACACATCATGATATCCCTAGTGGCTAGCGCTTGACATATAGCAGATGCCCAATAAATGTCTACTGAACCAATGCATGAAAACAGTGTTCTCATGATTTCCTAAATATTTACATCTAGCTTGCATCCGAATTTACACAGAAAATAGAAGCCATCTGACTGGAACACTTCATCTGCATAGTGTCTACATCTGCACTCATCCTCATTCTTTCATCTTGCAAAAGGGAGCTTCCATCCACAGATGCTTCTATGTTACAGCAACAATGATGACAGCAATGATGATGAATAAAGTTTATTTGGCACTCACAATGTGCCAGGCTCTTTTCACTTTTTCAGAAAACTTACATGATTTCTCTTAAATAATTATGCACTCTCTTAACTCAATTAGCTTTTAAATATTCCTATTTATCTCTCATTAAAAATCAAATAAAACCCTCAATTAAGCCCACACATTTTTCAGATATTGCCTTACTTATTTCATCCAAAGTTAAATATCTCAAAATAGTTTACGGAGCTTAGAGAGTGATCTCTTACTTCTCCAACCTCAATTCTCTTCAATTTGCATCTATCAGAATGGCTCAGTTTAAGTCACCAATGGCTTTCATCACATTATAATAAATAGCTATTTTTCTATCCAAATCTTACCTCCTCTTTTGCTGAAGTGTTTTTCTTACCAGGAGTGATGAAAAATGTCTCTGTCCCTGCCTCTGTAACATAAAATTCATTTAGTTTCCCTCTTCTATCTCAGGTTCCTCCTTCATGAACTAATTTGGCATTACTTACCTGGCAATTGAATGTTGAAATGCTTCAGGCAGGACTCATTCTCATTGCATGGAAATTTGCTTTCATCTGTGTTATTTTTCAAAGATATTTTATCTATTTCCATTTTAACCATTAATATTGATATGTGAATGACTCATAAAATTCTATTCTTTATTCAGATTTATCTTCTGAGATTTTAGGCCCATATTTCAAAATGTCTACTTAACATCTCATCTCAAATGATTTATGACACCTTAGACTTGACATATCCAAAATCAAACTCAGATTTTTACAACCAAAACTTGGTTTATTCCAAGGATTTCTTATATCACTGAATAGTAGCATTATCCATCCAGTTATTCCAGACAGAATCCTGAGAATAATTACTAAGATATTTGTTATTCTTATAATCATTTCTCAATGTCACTCTTTTTTCTCAATTTAGAGACTGTATTTTTAATACTTTTAAATTCACAGCAAAATTAAGAGGAAGGTACAGAGATTTCCCATTTAGCTCCCTGGTCCACATGCATAGGCTTCCTTTTTATTAAAATTCCCCTCCAGGGTTGTAAATTTGTTACAGTTGATGGACCTATATTAACACATCTTTATCACCCAAAGACCATAGTTTACATTAGGGTTCACTCTTGTTGTATATTTTATAGGTCTGAATAAATATGTAATGATATTTATCCACCATTACAGTATCATACAAACTAGTTCCACTGCCCTAAAAATCCTCTGTGATCCTCTTATGCACCTTTTCCTGTCTGGTAATCTCCGGTAACTACTCTACTTTTTATTGTCTCTATAGTTTTTACTTTTCCAGGACGTCATATGGTTGGAATCATACATGCTGTAATCTTTACAGATTGACTTATTTTACTTAATGAAATGCATTTACGTTTCCTGTATGTTTTTCATGACTTCACAGTTCTTTTCTTTTATCACTGAATTATTTTTCATTGTCTGGATATGCCACAGGTTACTTATCTATTCACCTGCTGAAGGACATCTTGGTTGCTTCCAATATGTGGTAATTATAAATAAAAATGCTATAAACATTCATTTACAGACTTTTGAGTGGACGTAAGTTTTCAACTCCTTTGAGTAAAGAACAAAGGGAGGGGTTGTTAGATCATATGGTAAGAGTATATTTAGTTTTGTAAGAAACAGACAAAATGTCTCCCAAAGTGGTTGTTCCTTTGCATTTGTGCTAGCAACCAATGAGAGTTCCTGTTATTCCACATCCTCACCAGCATTTGATGCTGTGTTTGTTCTGGATTTTAGCCATTCGTATAGATCTGCAGTGGCATCTCATTGTTGTTTGAATTCGCATTTTCCTTATGACACATGAAGTGTAACATATTTTCATATGCTTATTTGCCTTCTATATATCTTCTTTGGTCAGGTGTCTGTTAAGATAACTGGCCCAATGTTTAATTGTTTGTTTTCTTATTGTTGAGTTTTAAGAGTTACCTGTATATTTTGGATAAAAGTCATTATCACTTTAAAAATTCATCTTGAATTTATCTACTTATATCTGTCTATAGCAAGGCAATAGTAACTCTTACCTGAAACACTTAAAGAGCTTTTAGAGCAGTAAATCTGCTCCTACATGTGCCTTTCTCCTCCAAAGGGCTCAGCCTCAGAAAATGTTAGATTTTGCTATTGAAACACATTAGTGATTTTCCACTGCATTTTAGCATAAAGGCAAAGATCCTTAATGAACCCAACGAGTGTTACAAAGTCTGAGTTATACATTTTAGTCTAGTTTCATTCCATAACCCACATTCTGTCTGAATTTCCTTTTACCATGTCGGCCTTCTTTCATGTTCATTGATCTTTACTATGCCTCTGAGCCTTTGTACAGGCATTTCTAAATGCGTGAAGCATTCTTCCACAGTCTTCACTGTGGTAGATGCTTACGTGATGATCATTCATAAACCATGCTGCTGAAATGCACGTCAGTTTGTAGCCCTTTCCTACCGATTCTGGGTGCAACCATGTAACTTGCTTTGGCCAATGAAATATTAGCAAGCTAAGGCTGACACTTCCTCGTATATTAGAGCATGCCACATTTGAACCCTTTCTGAGGTAGATAACACCATGCTGTAAGGAAGCATGGGTTAGGTTACTGAATAATAGGGACACCACGTGGAGAGAGAGATCATAAGGAACAGCACTGATTCATGAAACTCATGAGTGAAGGCTTCTTGAACCATCAAACCAAATAGCACTGCCAGCTAAATGCAGTTGATATTCTCCAATCAATATCATGTGAATAAAACAAACTTCACAGTCTTCCGCTTCTTGTTTGCCCTAGTGTCTTTCCCATGTGGTCCTACAAGGAACGGCATGCCTCATGTCTCTAGGACCTGTGACTATAATAATCCCTTTTTTTATACGCTTTTCCAAGTATAATTTTGACAACATGTTGGAGTGATACTTAAACACCCCAAAAAAACTTTCTCCCCCATTTACTATACTTATGGGAATATCTTTCTATGTTTCGGACCCAATATGTAATCCTTTGCTCCTGCTTAAGCATGTGTGTCATATGCCACCTGGGCAACCCCACTACTCTATCTGTCCCCTGCAAGGAGAGTATGATATTCTTCTGTTGCAGCACAAGAGGTATTCACGCAGGCCAATCACCCAGTGTCAGTTATCAGAGGAACCTGCTGGACATAGAGGACTGACTCCTGCTGCTAAAGCTGAAGCTGCTCTGCCACTTCTTTATGAGTAAAGGGTGGTTTCATCCAGTACTTGACTGTTTTTCTCCTCAATGATTCTGATACCACGATACAGTGGGTGAAAGTGCTCAAACTCCTACTCCTGATAATAGTCAACAGGTGTCACTTCCTCAACATACATGTAATTGTATGATTATTCAATTAATTTTCATTTCCCCCAATATACCAAAAAATCAAGGAGGAAATAAGTCATGACTATTTTTTCACTGCATTTTATCATCAATACCTATGTGTGCTAGATTATATATATATATATATATATATATTTTTTTTTTTTTTTTATGGAGTCTCTGTCGCCCAGGCTGGAGTGCAGTGATGCCATCTTGGCTCCCCTCAAGCTCCGCCTCCCGGGTTCACGCCATTCTCCTGCCTCAGCCTCCCGAGTAGCTGGGACTACAGGCACCTGCCACCATACCCAGCTAACTTATTTATTTATTTATTTATTCATTCATTCATTCATTTAGTAGAGACGGGATTTCACTGTGTTAGCCAGGATGGTCTCGATCTCCTGACCTCGTGATCCACCCGCCTCGGCCTCCCAAAGTGCTGGGATTACAGGCGTGAGTCACTGCACCCAGCATATTAAATATTTTTTGATTGAGTGATTAAGTGGTTGAACTAATTATTGTGTGATCAATAGTCAGGTATGGTATCTCGGATAGTGGTACTTTCTTTAGGGGTTCCCTGACACCTACCAACTCTCTCAAAAGTCCCAAACAGATAATATAACTTACACAGCAGTGTGAGCTGGTACAATATAAACAAATAAATACCATGAGTTATGTCCTGTTACCAAATATTTAAAATTGCTGGGTGAAATATAGCAAATGATCTTTTAATTGCATAAACTCCAAAAAGGAAGAATTCAGAAAAGATTTAAAAATGAGTAAAAAATGTATATAGAAATAAGCTAATGATATGATAGTATGCCTGCCCTTGCAACATTTCACTATCTTGACAAAGTGCTTGGTTTTAGGAGTAATTGGATATCAAGAGATGAATCCATGTAACTCCACAGGTGTACACTGGAACCAACACCTGTATATGAAGATGAGATCCATGAATATTTATGAAGATGTATATTAGAAATATCTACCTGACAGCAAAGAGAGACGTGAGAAAATTTGGCTCTCTCAGCCTGACTGTCCATAGTAAAAATATGTCACCTGTAAATCTAAGTCACATCCCTGCTCTTACCTAGATTTGTGGGATTTTTAAAATTTTTTAAATTAAAATGGTTGATACATAGCAGGTATACATATTTATGGGGTACATGAGATACTTTATTACAGACACGCAATGAGGAGTAATCATATCACGGTAATGGAATATCCATTTCCTAAAGCATTTATCCTTTGTGTGATCAACAATCCAATTATATTATTTTAGTTAGTTTTAATTGTACACATAGATTATTATTGAAAGTAGTACTATAAAATACTAGATCTTATTCATTCTTTCTACCTACTTTTGTACCTGTTAATCATTTCCACTTCTCCACTAATCAACACCCTACCATTCCCAGCCTCTAGTAACCATCCTTCTACTTTCTATCTCTATAAGTTCAATTGTTTTAATTTTTAGCACCTACAAATCAGGAGAACATGTGCAGTTTGTTTTCCTGTACCTAGTTTATTTTACTTAACAGAATGACTTCCAGTTTCATCCATGTTGTCACAAATGACAGGATCTCAGTCTTTCTTATGTCTCCATAGTACTTCATTGTGTATATAAACCAGTTTCTTTATCCACTCATCTGTTGGTGGACACATAGGTTTCTTACAAACCTTGGTTATTGTGAATAGTGCTGCAATAAACATGGGAGTACACATATCTCTTCCATCTACTATTTTCCTTTATCTTGGGTATTTGCTTGGCAATGAGATTGCTGGATCTTCTGGTAGCTCTATTTTTAGCTTTTTGGGGGAACCTTTAGTCTCTTCACCATAGTGGTTATACTAATTTATATTACCACCAATAGTGTACAGGGGGGTTCCCTTTTCTCCATATCCTCTCCAGCATTTGTTACTGCCTATATTTTAGATAAAAGCCACTCTAACTGGGGTAAGATAATATCTCATTATAACTTTTTATTTGGATTTTTCTGATGACCAACAATTTTGAGCATTTTTTTATATATCTATTTGCCATTTGTATGTGTTTTTTTGAGAAGCGTCTTATTAAGGTCATTTGACCATTTTTTAATCAGATTTTTAGGTATTTTACTACAGAGTTGTTTGAGTTTCTTATATATTCTGGTTATTAATCCCTTGTCAGAGAGGTAGTTTGCCATTATATTCTCCCATCCTATGGCTTATCTCTTCACTTTATTGATTGTTTCCTTTGCTGTGCAGAAGCTTTCTATCTTGATGTGATCCCATTTGTTCATTTTTTGCTTTGGTTGCCTGTGCTTGTGAAGTATTACTCAATAAATCTTTTCCCACACCAATGTCCTGTAGAGTTTTTCCAATTTTTCTTGTAGAGAAATTTTGGAAAATAGAAATTAAAGAATATACTTCTGATTGACCAATGAGTCCATGAAGAAATTAAGAAAGAAACTTAAAAAATGTCAAATGAAACAAATGATAATGGAAACACAACATATGAAAACCAGTGTGATAATGTGAAAGCAGTACTAAGAGGGGAATTTATAGCTATAACTGCCTATGTCAAAAAAGAAGAAAAGCATCAAATGAATTGCCTACTGATGCACCTTAAAAAAACAGAAAAGGAAGAGAAAACAAAATCCAAAATTAGTAGAATAAATGAAACAATAAACATTAGAACACAAATAAATGAATTTGAAATGAAGAAAACATACAAAAGATCAGATAAATGAAAAGTTAGGTT
Source organism: Piliocolobus tephrosceles (assembly GCF_002776525.5). NCBI lineage: Eukaryota > Metazoa > Chordata > Mammalia > Primates > Cercopithecidae > Piliocolobus > Piliocolobus tephrosceles. Next base: position 41,057,580 of record NC_045449.1, on the reverse strand, counting down.
TTTGAAAAGATAAAAAAACAAATCGACAAACTTTTAGCTAGCCTAGCTAAGAAAAACATAGAGAAGGCCCAAATAAATAAAATTAGAGATGAAAAAGGAAACATCACAAGTGATACTACAGAAATAAAAGGATCATTAATGGCCAGTCTGAGCAAATGTATGGCAATAAATTGGAAAATCTAGAGGAAATGAATAAGACCCTGCATACATACAACTTACTAAGATTGAACTAGAAATAAATCCAAAACCCAAACCAACCAATAACAATTAAATAGATCAAAGACATTTTAAAAAAGTATTTCAATAGAGAAAATGCTGGAACCCAAATACTTTACTGTTGAATTCTACAAAACATTTAAAGAAGAAATTATACCAATACTACTCAAACTATTCCAAAAACAGAGGAGGAGGGAGTACTCATTCTATGAGGCTAGTATTACCAAAAACCAGAAAAAGGCAAAACCAGACAAATGTACATTATAAAAAGAAAACAGCAGGCCAACACCCCTGATTAACAATAATGCAAAAATCCTGAACAAGATGCTACCAAACCGAATTCAACAGCACATTGAAAAGATCATTCATTATGACCAATTGGGATTTATCCTGGTGATGCAAGGATGGTTCAAAATATGCAAACCAATCAACGTGATACATCATATCAACAGAATACAGGACAAAAACCATATGATCATTTCAATTGGTGCTGAAAAAAATTGAATAAAATTCATCATTCCTTCATGATGAAAATCTTCAAATGAAATCGTCTGTACACAGAAAGAACATACTTCAACATAATAAAAACCATATATAATCAACCCACAGTGTTAGTATCACAGTGAATAGGACAAAACTGAAAGTCTTTTCTGTAAGATCTAGAACACGGCAATGATGCCCACTTTCACCATTGTTATTCAGCATAATACTGGAAGCCTTGGCTAGAACAATCAGACGAGAAAGAAAGAAAGGGAATGCAAATGGGAAAGGAAGAAGTCAAATTATCCTTGTTTGCAGATGATATGATCTTATATTTGCAAAATCCTAAAGATTCTACCAAAAAAAAACTATCAAAACTGATAAACACATTAGGAAAGTTGCAGGATACAAAATCACCATTCAAAACTCAGTAACATTTCTATATGCCAACACTGAACTATCTGAAAAAGAAATTTAAAATGTAGTCTTATTTACAGTGGCCACAAATAAATACCTAGGAGTTAACTTAAGCAAAGAAGTGAAAGATCTCTATAATGAAGCATGTAAAATGCTGATGAAATAAATTGAAGAAGACTCATAAAATTGGAAAAATACCCCATGTTCATGGATTAGAAGAATTAACATTGTTAAAATGTCCATGCTACCCAAAGCAATCTACAGATTCAATGCAATTCCTATCAAATTCCAATGACCTTCTTCACAGAAATAGAAAAAACAAAACCCTAAAATTTATCTGGAATCACAAAAGATACAGAAGAGCCAAAGTTCTCCTAAACCAAAATAACACCTCTGGAGGAATCACATTACCTGACTGCAAATTATACTACAAAGCTATAGTAACCAAAACACCATGGTACTGGCATAAAAGACAGACATATAAGCCAATGGAACAGAATAGAGAATCCATAAACTAATTCATACATCTATGAAGAACTCATTTTCAAGAAGATGACAAGAACAGACATTGGGGAATAGATAGTCTTTTCAATAAATGGTGCTGGGAAAACTGTATATCCATATACAGAAGAATGACACTAGACCCCTACCTCTCACCATATATAAAATTCAAATCCATATGGATTAAAGACTTAAATCTAAGATCTCAAACTATGAAACTATACTAGAGTTTGTGTTTTCATGTACTCTCTATGAAAGATCAGGGCATCTCCGTACTGAGAAACGGTCACATAGTACTAGCAGTATTGCAGTAATAAACACAGATATCCTCTACAAGGTCATCTCTCTAACTTATAACTCAAATAGGTTTTCCATAGAAACCATGTGGCTCCCATCTCCAAAGATAAGTTCATAATCAAATATTTAAAAAAAGACATAAAGCCTTATAAGTGTCCTCAGAAACAAACAAAAAAAGAGATCCAGAACCTAAAAAATAATTTTGCAATAACTAAAAACATAAAAGGTAATTCAAAAACATAATTGTAAAATGAGAATTGTGAGGTTTTAGAAAGGAAATAGATATAAATAATTCTTACCATGAAGTTGATATTCATTGGAATTAAGAAATTGTGCCCATTGTTCAATAAGCAGATTAGATACAGCAGAAAGAGAATTCAACTGAACCGAAAGATGAATGTGAAGAAATTATGAAGAATGCTGCATCCAGGGAAGAAGATATAGAAAATGGAAAAGAAATGCTAAAAGATATAAAGGACAAATTATAAGTCTATTCAGAATTCAGAAGAAGAAAATGTAGAGGGTGGGAAAAAGGAGTATTTAAAGAGATAATTGATAAGAATTTTCCATAATAAACTAATGGCATGATTCTTCTGATTGAAAATATACAGTAAACTTAACCAGAATAAATAAAACCCCATGTAGGCATATTAGAGCTAAGCTTAATGACATAGTCAAAATTATCTTACAATCCATTAGAGAAAACACTATCTGAGAAAGAAGATAATTTGACTGTTGGGTAATTTTTCTGGAAATCAGAAGACAGTGCAATACTGTCTTCAAGATACTAAGAGAAAATAACTGTTATGGCATACACAATTATGCCATCATACTGTAAGATGTTGAGATGTTGAGATAAAGACATTTTCTGGCTAAAATAAAGTGAAAATTTTATCACCAACAGATGTTCATAAACAAGTTTTTAAGAAGGTCCTCTGAGGAAACAAACAGGAAACCAGAGGAGAGCTGAGATACAATTAGTAAAAAGAGGCAAAGACATTGATAAATATAAGTGCATTCAAGCAAACTCTAACAATATAAATATAATATTGTGAATTTTGTGGATAGCAGAAAAGCCAAGGCAGGATGGGAACATTAGACAACAATAATGTAATCCAGAAAATGAAGAATCAGACATAGAGTATTTTAAGTTCTTTCAATTGTGCCAGGAAAAATAATACATAAACTTTTAGTTACGTTTATCCAATTTTTAAGAATTACACTAAAATAAGAGAAATAATGTACATATTCTTCATATCATTAAGTGGGAAAAATGAAATTTTACAAAAGTGACTTCTTAAAGACACACACAAAAAAATAGTAGAAAAAGGGGTTAGTGAAGCACAGGATACAAATGACAAAAAGTAATTTAAATGTATTAGTAACCGATAAATATAAATAAACTAAATTCCCTGGCTAAAAGCCAGCACTTATCATATTAATGAAAAACATATTCAATGCCATGCAGCTCATAAAAGATATTCTAAAGCACATAGACATAAAAATTTTGAGAAAAAAAAAAAAGGAAACTGTTCTCAAAAAAGTGTGAGCAGGCTTAATGACTCGAGTACCTTTTCATAATTAAGTAATCCTAGCAACACAGACAAAGGTCAAGGTAAACCTCATTAGGTCTCCACTGTGGGTTATATTTGTAGCCTCATATTTAACAGTGCATATTTTATTCTCGTGTTTATTTTATATAAAATGTTGTATTTTCTACATTGATTTTTTTTTTTCTTTGCTGAGGTATTATTTGTTTTATTTATATGTTCACTGTCTATCTTTCTCCAGTAGGGTGGAAGCTCTAAGTGTTCAAATGCTTTTGTCTGTTAATTAATTGCTATATCCCTAGTGTATAGAATAATGCCTGGCAGAAATTAAGTATTTAATAAATTCGTATTAATATAATTGTTGGTAAATCTGAAAACTTGGCTGCCAGTAATAAATCATTTCTAAGTGATTAAATGTTTACTATGCAAAATTATTTATACCCAATATTTGGAGCACAAGTAATTTTTGAAAAAGGAACTACTTCTGTTATGGCATTTAAATAAATGTTGATAAAGGAATGATAGAAGAAAGCCAGTGCAGTCTACTTTTAGTTTGCATATTCCCCTGTGATTCTCTGTTAATTATTTGTACACATACAGTTTTAAACTCCTACCTAATAGGACATTTTCTGATGAGAAAGAGCATCTATTACAAAAGAGAGGAGAGTAGTTGAATCAGAAATACGTGATATAATGCCAAAGCTGTTGTGATTTTAATTTGTCTTGATTTTTAGCAAGTGTTACATTGCAAGTGTGTTGCAATTGGCTGACATTTTTCAGACATTTAAAAATTCTGGAATATCTAAGATATTTTAGGCAGCTCTAATAAAATTGAAAACCTGACAATAAGCATAACTGATAAAACCTCTTCACAATTTTAGCTCTGCTTTAGCATTTAATGCACTGATTGTTCTCAGTCCTGCAGTGCTTAGTATCTCATTTATATCCTTTGTATATTCAATTGCAGTGCTAGAATATATTACGAAGACTAAAGCCCAAATGTAATCTATATTAGGAACTATTCATAACCAAGAGCCCACATCTGCATAAATTAAACTTGAGAACAATATCATACATATTTTATACATAAGCTATCTTTTCTCAACAAAAGTAAACTTGTTAACTCAATAAATAATCTTTGCTTTTGTCATTTTGACCTGTAGGTGAACACATATATGTATAACTAAGTAATAATTTAGTTATCATTTTTACCCATTTTCTTGTTTATTATTTTTTTCTCTTATTGACAAAATCAAGATTATAAAATGTGTTCAATGACTTTTCGGCCAACTATCTCATTTGCACACACTGACTAGAGAATATTTAAAACTATAACAGCTTGAAGTTTACATCTGCTGTTTGGGTCTGATTAGGTTCCATACCTTTTTACTTTAAGAAACAGCCACTTGATTTTCTGGAATCTGATTAGGTTCCATACCCTTTTACTTTAAGAAATAGCCACTTGATTTTCCACCTACTCCTACTTGCAGTTTTCACAGTTTGGGAAGGGGGAATGCCACCCTTACGCCATAGGGGTTGACACATGACCTAGGCCAGACCAGTTAGAGAAATAACATCCCTTGTCTACTGTGGTTGACTCAAAAGTGAGCACTTAAATCCAAACTAAGCCAATGAAGCCATTCTCCAAATTTTGCTAGAAATATTGGGAAGGGAACATTTTGTTTCCACTAAATTACTCATCAAATAGGACATGAGACTGTTGGTGATGGCAATAGCTGCAGAAATCTACCTGAAAATGGAGGCAACAGGAAAGCAGGAGCAAAAGATGGAGAAATACTGGTATCTGTGGCTTTCCTCTCTGCCTCTTCTCCAGCTACATTGCCCTCATTTTTTTTTAATACTTTGTGTTCTAGGGTACATGTGCACAATGTGCAGGTTTGCTACATATGTATACATGTGCCATGTTAGTTTGCTGCACCCATTAACTCTTCATTTACATTAGGTATATCTCCTAATGCTATCCCTCCCTCCTCCCCCCACCCCACAACAGGCTCTGGTGTGTGATGTTCCCCTTCGTGTGTCCAAGTGATCTCATTGTTCAACTCCCAGCCATGAGTGAGAACACGCGGTATTTGGTTTTATGTTCTTGCAATAGTTTGCTGAGAATGATGGTTTCCAGCTGCATCCATGTCCCTACAAAGGACATGAACTCATCCTTTTTATGGCTGCGTAGTATTCCATGGTGTATATGTGCCACATTTTCTTAATCCAGTCTGTCATTGATGGACATTTAGGTTGGTTCCAAGTCTTTGCTATTGTGAACAGTGCTGCAATAAACATGCGTGTGCATGTGTCTTTATAGCAGCATGATTTATAATCCTTTGGGCATATATCCAGTAATGAGATGTTTGGGTCAAATGGTATTTCTAGTTCTAGATCCTTGAGGAATTGTCACACTGTCTTCCACAATGGTTGAACTAGATTACAGTCCCACCAACAGTATAAATATGTTCCTATTTCTCCATATCCTCTCCAGCATCTGTTGTTTCCTGACTTTTTAATCATCACCATTCTAACTGGTGTGAGATGGTATCTCATTGTGGTTTTGATTTGCATTTCTCTGATGGCTAGTGATGATGAGCATTTTTTCATGTGTCTATTGGCTGCATAAATGTCTTCTTTTGAGAAGTGTCTGTTCATATTCTTTGCACACTTTTTGATGGGGTTGTTTGTTTTTTTCTGATAAATTTGTTTCAGTTCTTTGTAGGTTCTGGATATTAGCCCTTATTTCAATTCCCCTCACATGCAAAACACACTCCCTCCTCAAGGCCTCTGCACTTGCTACTATTGTCCCTAGGATGCTGTTCTACTAGATATCCACATAGGTATTCTCTCATTTCAGCCAGGTCTTTATTAAAATACAAAGTTCTCAGTAAAGCCAACTGGCTGTTCAAGCTATCACACAGATGCCCTTCCCCAGTTAGCCTACTTTTTGTCTTCATAGCAATTATTTTATATAATAAACCATTTAAATACTTTCTTTTGTTATTTTCATTTTTAGAGACAGGGTCTCACTTTGTTGCCCAGGCTAGAGTGCAGCTCACTACAGCCTCGAATTCCTGAGTTCAGGTGATCATCCTGCCTCAGCCTCCCAAGTAGCTGGGACTACAGGCCTGTCCCATCAATCTAAGCTAATTTAAAAAATAATTGCAGAGACATGGTCTTTTATGTGTTCCAGGCTGATCTCAAATCTATTTATGGTCTGTTTCACCTAGTAGAATGAAAGTACTTGAAGGAGATTTTGGTCTTTTTAATTGACTTCTCTATTCTAGCTCTAGAATAGTAGTCAACACTTAATAGTCATGTCTGTTGAATGAATGAATGTCATAATGTGGGCATCTATATCCAATTGTGCCTGAAGCTTGTGCGCCGTTTACTTATCTGAGAAAAACAATTTCTCTTGTATTCTTTAGTCTGGAGCTTTATGTCAGCTTTAATTTAAAAAGTGTACCTAATAAACAATTTTATATTTATATTTGTACAAATTGAATAATGGCACTTTATTCCTTTGATTGAAATCAATAAGTTGCCCATGATATAAGTCCCCTGAATTTCTGACTCCCTAAAAGATATCTGCCTTTAATGAAACATTTAAGTTATGCTTTAAAACAACAAAAATTGCACAATTTACAAACAAATAAGTGGGTTATGTCTTATTCATACAGATTTTGCAAATTAAAGTCACAGGTAACGAAAAACCAGCATAGAATGTGGAAGACAAAACACACTAAAGAAAGAGGTGTATGATTAAAAGTAAGCATGAATATAATTGTCTTTCTGTATCTTGGGGGATTGTTTCCAGGACCCCCGTGGATAGCAAAATCCATGGATGTTGAAGTCCCTTATATAAAATGCCGTAGTATTTACATATAAGCTATGTACATTCTCCCATACACATTAAATCACCCTTAGATTACTTATAATGCCTAATACAATGCAAATGCTAATGTGAATAGCTGTTGTACTGTTTTTGTGTTAGTTTTATTACATTATTTGAATTCATGTCTTTATTAATTTCTAAAATTCTCCATTCACATTAATGGTTGACTGAGTCCATGGATGTGGAGCCCACAGATACAGACGGCCAACTATAATAGTGCACTTCATTTAGAAGAAGCTTTTATAGCACTTGCTACAGAGGGTTTAGTGTGTAAGGATGGTGTAAGAATTGGTGTGACTTAGACTGTTAATACATGCACACACATACACAAACATGGAAGAAAATTACAAAGCATTTGAAAGACTACATTGTATTTTCAGAAAGTCTATATATTTTTTTATGTATGGTCTCTGAATTCTCTGTTGGTTTAGCTTGTGGTCTACCAGTGTTTTAACAGAGATTTTCTTAAACAACTGAAGCCAAAAAAAAAAAAAAATTAAAAGAAAAAATTGAAAACACTGTTTTTTTCCTATTCTGACAAGATTGGCTCTATGTTGATGCATCATTTTAATGCTTAATCTGGCCATTTTCAACTCTAAGGCTTTACGTCCTGCTGCCCTGAACCCAGGGATCAGTGCAAGGTGAAAGCTTTGGCCCTTCTGTCTTGTCTGAGCACGTGTCCTACTCTGTTTTCGTGTGTTCCTTTCTGTGTTCTCTGGTATATGAAGGCGCTTTTCAATTCCCTAGTTCCCAAAGAAACTCTCTCCAGCTTTTCCTCTCAGGCTTCAGCTTTTCTGTTGTTTCCCTTGACTGTAATGTTTTGCTGCAGTTGACAATGAATCGTTCAATTGCTTTATAATGTTTTGAAGAAATATCCTCTGCATAGTTGTGGTCTGCACTGAGAGAATTCTGAGTTCTGTGAAACAAAGCAAGTACCTCGGGCCATTCATTCAGGTAACCCTCAGACAGGTCAAAACAGACAAACACAAATTATTATTATTATTTTTTAAGAAATCTATCTAAACACAAGAGTTTTTAATAATTTGTGCTTTACTCATTTCATAACCCAGGGCCAGTGTTCTACACTAGGAATGTGGGTTGCTGTCTTCAAGACTGCCAGGGAAGTAGGTGAGGCAAGGGAAAGTAAAAACATCACAAAGATTTCTTGTCATTTTTAAGTTGTCTTTTCCTTGATTCAGCATTTAGTTTGTTGGTACACTCTTTGAATATTTTTCAGACATTGGGAAAAATTGATTATGACAGCTTTGCTTAATTTTTCGATGTTTCAATTGAGGGACAGGCCCCTTGCTGACATCATGTCTCATTGTATATTTTTGGAGACAGATTTTTATTGGAACACAGACACTTTTTTCTTTTACTTATAATCTATAGCATCTCTAGAGCTACTTTGACAGAACTGAGTAGTTGTAACAGAGACTGCATAAACTGAAAACCCTAAAATATTTACTATCTGGTCATTTATAGAAAATGTTTCCTGATCCCAGCTGTAGGATAGGAAAGTTTAGAAGTATGTTAACTTCCATCTCAATGGTGGACATTATCTATAAAGTAAGAGGATACAAAGTTTTAGCACTGATAATAAAAATAATCAACTAGATAAACACTGACTTTTTTTTTTTTTTGCTATTGAACAATATATTTCCACATAACAAATGGGATTACAATGGATTGCTTTAGTTTTGTGATTTCATATTACACACTGTAGAGCCCTAAGATTCTGCAGACTTGCCTTAGGTTGACAGCAGGGACAAAGCTCTGGAAACACTCGTGTATTTCAACCAAAACATTTCCTCTGTTATTTGTTTCATATATCAGAATGTGTATAAAATTTCATTTGTAAAAAGCGTTATTTTGATTTTGAGAAAGATTAAAAATCACTTCTTTAGCTGATTGATTTTCATCATTAATTCCATAAAATTTAAATCTAATTACAGAATTGCAAAAACTAAATTTATAATTGCCATATCTTTGTTTTACTTCATTACTTTTCTGAGACCTCACAAATCATTTTCAAAGTAGATATCAATCCATATGTTGTCACTCTGTAGAACAGAGTGCTCGATCAATGATTTAAATTGGTGCTTTTTTGTACGATGATTTGTGAGTCTTCATACAGTGATTAAAGTAGAGGCTTTCTTCAGTAATTTTAGATTTAGTTATTGTAATTCTATAATAAGATAGGTGACAAACCTCGTATGTTATTCCAAAAATAATTCTTCAGTTTATGCTTGGAAAGAGCAAGGGAGGAAAAATAGAGAAAGAAATTGAGAGAGACAGAAAAAAAAGGCAGAGAGAGAGACATTCTTTGATGGAAGAAATTAATTCCTTTAAGGCAAGAAACTTGCTAGGGTAGTAAAAGAAGTTATTTTAGGAGAAAAAATGGTGAACTTTCCATTTATATAGTATTGTTATTTCTGCCTTTGTGCTTTTAATAACTTGAGCCTTTATTTCTTTCTTTCACAAATATTACAAAAAAATGTAGACAAGTTATTATATTTGGGAAATAAATGCACACACATATATATGGGTGTTCTCTAAAGAATTATGAGTCTCAACCAAATAATTATGGATTTTAATCATTTTGAATTACCTATTGTCACAATCACTATGAGCTCTTATATTTCTTTTAACAAATCTTTTTAAAATTAATTTTATTTTGCATATTTAAGGTATACAACATGATGTTATGGGACACATCAATAGCAAAACGATTACTCTAGTAAAACAAATTAGCATATATTTTAAAGAATATCAATTTTGATACACTTGTGGTGATTTTTGTAGACTTTGGTATTTAATAAGTATTAAAAATAGAAGTTCTTAATATGTCAAATGGCTACTTTGTGAACTCATTGTTATACTGATGTTTAGGAAATTAAGTCCTGACAGTTTTCTCGAATTGTAGCCACACTGTTTCCTTATCCTTTGATGATAAATTTGCTATGTTCTGAATATAAAATGTACAAAAGCTAGAAGTGTAAAAATTTAGTTTTTTAAAGCATATTGATAAACACAACCAGAGCAGGGGAGTTGTGGTGAGCTCATGTAATTACCGTTTAGAAGTACTATACGGTCCCCAATTATTTTGTCTTTGACACAGGAACAAACTTACGTCACTATCACTTGTTTTTGTCTTATCTTTACTGCACTTGTTTCTGCCTTGTAATTTCCATGTCTTAGACTGTCCAAGACCTTTCCAAGGTCCTGAATTCATGACCTGTAAAATATTCTAACCTTCTACAGAGTCTCATTTCCTACAGTACTCATCCCCCCTACATATTATTATATATTAACTGAGGGATCAACAAATTTCTTTAACTATTCGATGATTATGTACCAAAGACGTTAAATATTTTATGCTTTATAGGGCATATGATATCTGCTGCCACTACTCAAATCTGCTAAAGTAGCTCAAAATTAGCCACAGGCAATATGCAGACAAATGAGTATGGCTGTGTTGCAATAAAACTGTGTATATGGATAATGAAATCTGAATTTCATATAGCTTTCAAGTGTCACATAATATTATTTTCCTTTGAAATTTTTCTTTCTTTTTTCATAGAAGGGAATTTTTTATTTCCATAAACATTTAGAAACTGATACAACTCAGGGTTATAAAATTGTTATTTTAGGAAACAAAAGTGATTTGACTCACAAAGACAAAGCAATGATAAAAACATTCATTTTAGTTGCTTGTAAATGTGGAAATAAATTGAGAGAAATTTTGGCATAAAAGATCAAATCCCTTGGTAGCCAGATATTTAAGTCACTGCTATTAGAATTAATGAGACTGTTCTCAGGAAAAAGAGCCTCTGGCCTTTACAACTCTTTACTTAGAAGATAGGTATTGCAGTAAAATTAATGAACAATAACTTATTTGGAAAATGTATTTGGATCAAAATGAAAAAGATTGATTACAACATTTCACATAAGAAGATAAAAAACTAGTTTGAACAAATACATTATTCATATTAAAATTAAACAGCATAATATGTTGCTTATACTTTTAAGTTCCTGTGATTTTAAAAATGAGAATATTTTCAAAATCTATGTGTTATAAAGTTTCTAAAACTCTACTGAAAATGAGAGCCATTTAAAGATGAATTTCACAGAAATAAATTTGTTCTAGAATAAAGTAAAAATGGAAACTACTAATGCAGAAATCATTTATGAATCAATTGGTGCAGATTTTTTGAATTACATTTTTTAATTAAAATCATTCTTATTTTGCAATTACTTGATAAATTTCACCTTTTTTTAAACTTTTATTTTAGGTCCAGAGGTATATGTGAAAGTTTGTTACATAGGAAAACTCGTGTCATGGTGGTTTTTATACAGCTTACTTCACCACCCAGGTATTAAGCCTAGTACCTAATAGTTATTTTTTCTGCTGCTTTTCTTCCTCCCACACTCCACTCTCACGTAGACCCCAGTGTCTGTTGTTCTCTTCTTTGTGGTCATGAGTTTTCATCATGTAACTGCCACTGATAGGTTAGACCCCAGTGTCTGTTGTTCTCTTCTTTGTGGTCATGAGTTTTCATCATGTAACTGCCACTGATAGGTTAGAACATGCAGTATTTGGTTCTCTGTTTCCACTTTGGTTTGCTAAGAATAATGACCTCCAGCTCCATCCATGTTCCTGCAAAGGTCATAATCTCCTTCTTTTTACTGGTTGCATAGTATTCCATGGTACATATATACCACTTTTCTTTATCCAAGCTGTCATTGGTAAGCACTTAGGTTAACTCCATGTCTTTGCTATTATGAATAGTGGTGCAGGGAACATTTGTATCCATGTGTCTTTATCATAGAATGATTTATAATCCTGTGGGTATATACTCAGTAATGGGATTGCTGGATCAAATGGTAGTTCCACTTTTAGCTCTCTGAGGAATTGCCATCTGCTTTCCACAATGGTTTAAAGAATTTACACTGAGACCAACAACGTGTGAGTGTTTCATTTTTTCCACAACCTTGCCAGCGTCAATTTTTTGAGGTTTTAATAACAGACATTCTGACTGGTGTGAGAATGATCTCTCATTGTGGTTCTGGTTTGCATTTCTCTACTGATCAGTGATATTGAGCTCTTTTCATAGGCCTTTTGACCACATGTCTTTAAGCATTTAAAAATGTAAACACTTTGTTTAACTCAAAGGCCATTCAAAAACAGGTGGTAGACAGGATTTGGTTCAAGGTCCGTAATTTATTCACCACTGTTTTATTTTATCTTCTATACGTGTTAAAGTTTTGTCTTTCACTTAATAATACTTTCCACCGGAAACAAAATAGGCATATCTGCAGGAGAATTACTTTGTTAGAAAAAGGGCGCAAAGCTGGTGAGCTACATTCACATATTGCACATGTGACCAACATTAACAAATTTAACAAAATTACAATTTTTTTTTGTTTTTCCTTTAGGGCTAGTGAATAATAAATCAGAAGCACAAATGTTGTGGGTACAAAAAAAGAGTAGATAACTGCTAATGATCTACTATTTGTGAAGAATGTCAAATAAAAACTTTGCTACCTCTTATTTGATTACACATTGCAATAAAATAAGAATAGCTAGCCACATGCAGTGACTCACACCTGCAATCCCAGCACTTTGGGAGTCTGAGACAGGAGGATTGCTTGAGGCCAGGAGTGGGAGATTAGCCTGGCGTACATTGCAGAATCTGTCTCTTAGAACACACGCACACACACACACACACGGGAGTGTAAATATGTAAAGAATAATAGCTGTTACCTGGGGAAAGTGTGCTGACATGAAGTGAAGCCAATCCAATACATCAATTTCAAAATAGGGGTGATCTTGTTGATACATATAAGTACACAAAGTCCATTATCTAGCACATCTTGCATTGCTTGATTAATTGATCTAGCATTTTTTGAGCACTTATTATGTGGCAGGCTTCCTGAAAAGAGCTAGAAACAATGTTTGTTCAGTCCTTACCCAAATTATTTTGCTTACCCTTTAAGGAAAAAAAAAAAACGAAGGAAAGAAAGAAAGAGAGAGAGAGAGAAAGAGAAAGAAAGAAAGAAAGAAAGAGTGAAAGGAAGATATGAAGGAAAGATAAAATGAAGAAAGGATGAATGGAAGGCAACAAGGAAGGAAGGAATAAAAGAAGGAAGGAAGGGGGAAGGATGGAAGGAAAGGGGGAGGGAGGGAGAGAGGGAGAAAGGGAGAGAGAGAGGAGGGAGAGAAGGAGGGAGGGGAGGGAAGAAGTAAGGAAAGACAACTTTTTCCCCCCAAAAAGAATAATAACACAAATAATCTAAAGAGACAAACGTGCAAATATTGTGAAGAACTTGAGTAATGGACTAAAGAAGATGTAACAAAATTGAAGATCATTTAGATAGCAAGATTAGACACAGTATCTCTGAGAAAATGACTACCAAGGTAAAATTTCACACCCATTTCCAATTAGAGACTATCTTTCCTGCAATGATAATAAGAATTGCAATGCCTTGCAATGTGATCATCTATGTTATCCACATAGATTACACTTTTTAATTCACTCAGAGACTCTATGGCAGAAGAAGATATTAAGGCACAAGGAGGTTGAATAATTTCCTAATATCACAGAATATAAGTGGTGTTCGAATCATTATTTGAACCTTGATGACTCGATTCAAAGTGTGCATCCTTAAGCTAACTCACCTTGCCCCATTTTTTTAATAGAACTTGGATTAGTCGTTGACCATTTTCTAGCAACGAACTTTAGATGAGCTCTGGAACTTCTTGTTTTACCTGGATGTCATTGCTGGAGTACTTTATTGTAAGCAACACATTACTACAATAAATATGTTATACATGCCATTGGATTGCTGTCTAATCTCACACTCAAGCCATTTAGCGTATTTATGCTACCAATCATGGTGTATTTATTTAAAAGTTTAATTTTCTTTTTCTTTTTTCTTTTTTTTTTTTTTTTTTTGAGACAGAGTCTCTCTCTGTTGCCCAGGCTGGAGTACAGTGGCCGGATCTCAGCTCACTGCAAGCTCCGCCTCCCGGGTTCACGCCATTCTCCTGCCTCAGCCTCCCAGTAGCTGGGACTACAGGCGCCCGCCACCTCGCCTGGCTAGTTTTTTTTTTTTTTTTGTATTTTTTGGTAGAGACGGGGTTTCACCCTGTTAGCCAGGATGTTCGATCTCCTGACCTCGTGATCCGCCCATCTCGGCCTCCCAAAGTGCTGGGATTACAGGCTTGAGCCACCACGCCCGGCCTAAAAGTTTAATTTTCTTGGGGCTCTCTTACATGCCGTATTTCCAAAGTTTCAGAGAAGTTGATATGCAATAGTATTTTTTTCACCTTTTATTTACATTTTGTTACTTATGCAAAGTAGAGTTCTAGATCTACGTTCTCATTTTTTTTTTCCTGTGCTCGGTGTTGTATTCACTGCACAGAGGATTCTTAATATAGTTGCCAATACTGCATAGCAGTCAATGTCCTTACATTTACTACAGATGAATCTTAATGCTACCTCAAATATTATATGCTCTAATTATTTGTTTGTGTGTTTCTTTGATTATCCCTGCAGTGGCAGAAGCTGGGATACTGGTTAACTCTCCCTAGGTTACTGTTCAGAGTTGTACTTTTATCTATTTTTTTACTCCCTGGTTTAACTACACATTGATTTTAAGTGAGTTCACAGCTTCTTACAATTCTCCTAGTTTACTGTACTTGATGCTTAGTATAACAGTATTGATTTTCTAACCAAACATTTTAACTTCACTATGTGAATATATTGAGCAATAGACTTGGGAGCATATGTTTCTATTATTTCCTTTAGATAGTAGGCAATGGAAAATCGGTACAAACACTAGGTCCCCACTTGTAATTTATTTATATGATGCCCCTGATACTCAATTGAAGCAAGCAGCACCAATGCACATCCTGCAACATCTCAAGTTGGATTAAAGGCTGAACAAGAAAGGAATGTATAATTTGGGTGCATGCTAGGTTACAATGCAATCCCTTTCCAAGGCACATGCCATGCTTTGGTATCTTGAAAACCAGAATACATATAATACATTAAGATTAGTATAACTTGCTTTCTTCTAGGGTTTTTTACAACAGGCTTGCAAGAATTTCAGCACTGAACACGTTACACCAGAACATGAGTGGGTAGGGAGAAGGTTTGCAGATTTCCCTCCCTGGAGGAAATAATGAGTGGATTGTAAATGGACTATTTTTAAAACATTGTTATAATTTCTACTATCAGTTGTTGACATCTTATAGAAAAAGTTATCTTTGCCTTAAGTTACTTATACAATCTTCTGAAAATGTGATGCGTTTAGTGTTGTCCTTGTTGGACCGCACAATGTTTTAACAATCTTGTGTAATATGAGTTTCTATGTTTTAAATATATATTAAAGATGTATACTAATAACACAAATACATTTTCAATAGCTTCAAAAATATTTAATTGATCCAATTAAAATACTCACCTATGCAGAATATTTGATATTTATATGGAAAGTCATTGATTTGTGCATATATGCAGGCCCTCCCCGCTCCGCGAAATCCATATGTTGAAGCCCTAACTCCCAGTACTATTAGTAATTCCTAGTTCCCCAGAATGTAAATTATTTTAGGATAGGTCATTTAAAGGGATAACTATGTTAAAATAAGGCCTTTAGGGTAGGCTTTAATTAAACCCGACTGGTGTCCATATAAGAAGAAATGACATACAGGGAGGCAACAGGATTTGCAGGGCACATAGGAAAGAAAGACCCTTTGAGGACAGAGTGAGAAAGTGGCCACCTGCAAGGCAGGGAGAATCAAACTTGTCGACATCTCGATCTTGGATTTCCAACCTCCCAAATTGTGAGAAAGTAAATTTCTGCTGTGTAAGCCACTCAGTCTGCAGTATTTTGTTATGGCAACCATAACAAAATAATAAAGTAGCATCCTCTTATCTGCAGGGGATATATTCCAAGACTCCTAGTAAATCCCTGAAACCACAAGTAAAACCAGACTCTATGTATACTTTGTTTTCTCCTATACCTACATACCTATGATAAATTCTAATTTATAAATTAGGCACAGTAATAGATTAACAACAATAACTAATAATAAAATAAATAACAACCATCTACTGTAATAAATAATAGTTATGAGAATATAATCTATATCTCTCAAAATATTGTACTGAATTCACTTGTTTTTGAACAGCAACTGACTTGCGTAACTGAAACTGCAGATTATGGGGGACTATTGTATACATATCATTTTCAAAAACCAAATATTTAATGAGGAAGGATGAAGGACAGCGACACTCCTTTGCCAGTTGTTCATTGTTAGAACAGTTCACTGCTGGGGTCTTTCTTCCGAATAGTAATAACTCACTATAAACCACCTATTTTTTTAACCAGTAAAATAAAACTTTGTTTTATTTCATACCATTTTCTCAGTGTCTAGGATGATACCTGATGTACAGTAGGCGCTCAAAAGAACTGATCGAGTTAGAGGAAATATGAAACTTCATTGTGAAAGAAGACTGCTTTCCTCTGAATTAATTCAAGGACACACCAAATGAGAATGGCCATTGAGCAAGATAAGAAATACATATGATATAAAATAGTTTTGCTAAAAATGCCAATTGTATTGCTTAAATGAGTCAAGAGAGAACTTTGTGTTAAAATATTCATAGTTCAAGTTAATTCCACTTTTAGAGGAGACTCAGTCTGCTGCAACAATGATAGTGGCACGTAATGGTCACGGAACTCATTTTTAAAATAGATCCATTACCAAAAAAGGGTTTGTTAAGCAATAAAAAATTGAAAATCGAATCCTACCTTTTCATTTGACTTTCATCAAAACATTTAAAATAGTTTTTTTATTCTCTTCTTACCAACCTATGAACAAAATGAATCTCTTAACAGGGTATAAGCCATAGCCTGTTATTTAAACACCTGTATTTGTATGATTTTTGTAAGAATGATTTATGCAATAACTTAAAGTTCAAAGGAAAAGCTAAAAGGAATCTGTCACAGCTAAATAGAACACAGCACATTGAAAGTCCTTTCTGTTTTATTAAAGTCTCTCCCGAGTGCTTTCAGCAAAACTGTGGGTCACTACAAAGATTCTATAGGTAATGCTGGAAAAAGAAGGATATTTGTAAAGATAGAGAAGAGAAATGTATGGGTAAACTGGGGAGGCAAGGATTGAGAACACCTCAGTTCTCAAATTGACTGGTTCAAAGTAGGTAGGATAAAAGACCTCGCAGCCCATCTACTCATTCATTTTTGCAAAACACTACACATTTATTTTATTTTATTTTATTTTATTTTATTTTATTTTATTTTATTTTATTATTATTATTTTTTTTTGAGACGGAGTCTCGCTCTGTCACCCAGGCTGGAGTGCAGTGGCCAGATCTCAGCTCACTGCAAGCTCCGCCTCCCGGGTTTACGCCATTCTCCTGCCTCAGCCCCCAAGTAGCTGGGACTACAGGCGCCCGCCACCTCGCCTGGCTAGTTTTTTGTATTTTTTAGTAGAGACGGGGTTTCACCGTATTAGCCAGGATGGTCTCGATCTCCTGACCTCGTGATCCGCCCGTCTCGGCCTCCCAAAGTGCTGGGATTACAGGCTTGAGCCACCGTGCCCGGCCACACTACACATTTAAAAATAATCTAGAGAGTTGTTTGGGAAAATACAATTACAAAACTCTTCTCCCAACTCCCACCTGCCAAATGTCCATAAATGTAGTAAAAAATGAGAACAATTTTATTGTTGAATAAACACTGAACATGAATATAACGCACATCACAGGCAATCCACTAAGAAGCTGCAAAAACAGAAAGAAATTTCACCCTTTTATATAGTCAAAGAAATGCAACCCATTACATACATACTTTAAAGATAAACGATAGATAATCCCCAAGAAAATTTGATAGCACCATTCGTCACACATGGTTCAGTCTAGATTCACCTGGTGATACGGTTTAGATATTTGTCTCTTTCACATCTCATGTTGAAATGTAACTCCCAGTGATGGAGGTGGGGCTTGGTGGGAGGTGTCTGGATTATGGTGGTGGATTCCTCAGGAATGCCTTGACTTGGTGCTGTCCTTGCAGTGATGAGTTGAGTGAGTCCTCACCCTATTAGTTACAGAGAAATCTGATGATTAAAAAGGAGCCTGGAATCTGCTTTTTTCTCCTTTGCTCCTTCTTTCACCACATGAAACACAAGCTGCCTGTATCTTTCACCATGAGTGAAAGCTTCCTGCAGCCCTCACCAAAAACAGATGCCAGTGCCATGCTTCCTATATAGCCTGTGAGCTCTTTTCTTTATCAATTACTCCAGCCTCAGGCATTCTTTTATAGCAATGCAAAACAGACTAACATACCGGGTAACTGGGGTGACTGGTTTTAGCTAATTGATGGTACTCAATGAAAAAACACACTTTTATACTTTTATGAAAAAAATGTAATTTTGTAACTTGGAGTAAGGCACCCACTAAAGTAAGGCTCCTACCCTCTTACAATAACTGGGATATAGGGCTGCTGTTTCTCTTGATGTTTGCATTTCAAGGAGGTACCTCCCATATTCTTGAGAAAGACTTGCCTAGGTCATAAAAGCCTATCTATCAAAAGCATCTACATACATCTCACAGAGGGGAGAAAGTACTTATGTAATTACAAGTTTTCTAAAGTAAGTGCTCTAAGAAAAAGGAGAAGAGAGAAATCTTTCTTTATTTTCAACATGGAGAATTGAGGAGACAAAAGTAGATCCATCTTAGATACTAATCTGCCATGTTGACTTCTGATTGGGCCCAGTTCCAGGAATGCCTCCTAATTTCTACTGTATTTACTGTCCTTAGGGTAAGACTATCTCACCCTTGATGTTACTGCACAAATTATAGGCTATGATGCATATAGCATGCTTGTCTGTTCTGGAAGTTTGCCTTTAACTGTCTTGCTGGAGAGCCTATGCCCTTTCCCTATGGTATAGAAGCCCTGGGTATGGAAGTAATGGGGTGGAGACTTGTTCGTCTTGCTGTCACCTAAGACCATGATTCTCTCTGTAAATTCCTCCAACAAAACACTTTACCAACAAACTGGATTTGTCTGTTTTGATTTCTCAGTTACTTCAGCATTTGTGGGTCACTTTGCATATATACAGTTCTTTCATGAAACCAAGAATTAAGCCTCTTATTTTTACTTTGTATTTATATTCATACAGTTATTATTATTATTTTGATAGTACTCATTTGGTGCAAAAATAATTGTGGTTTTATCATCGCTTTTAATGGCGAAAGCTGCAATTACTTTTGCACCAACCTAATATATTGCAATAGATTAAATAAAATGAAATCACAGGCAAACCACCAGTACGGAAATAGATTTTCAGTCGCTATACATCCTGTCTTTTAACAATAGGTTTATGGGTGATTCACACTTTAACTGCTAAACATAAATGTATCATTGTCATAAATATGCTGCCCAAAAAAAGGGTTAAGAAAAATATCTACAACAGCTTAGTTTCATAATGATGAAGAAAAATCAAGAGTATTTAATTAATTCAAGAATAGTACAAACTCAAAATAACTTTGATGACCCACAGGTAACATTTCCTACAGAAAAAAATATATAAATCCCAATTATCTATAGGAGCCTTGCAAAATTATCTGGCATTCTTAGAAGCCAAATTTCTTAATAGAATACAGAATTACAATTTTCATGAAACCTTAATAACACCCTGAATTTAATTTGAGTAATAAATGATACTATGTCTTAATAACTCACCTAATAGCTTATTTATAAGTAGCTTCTCTCATTAAAAATAAGAGTCAAGAAATTACATTAACTTAGTCTACGAGGAAGTTAGTATGTGTGTGTGTGTGTGTGTGTGTGTAGTTGAGGCTTACAACCAATTAAGCTATGCTTCAAAGGTATTGCATAGCATACATTCATAGAAGACCAAGCTGGCTGTGTATATAGGTAGGTAGAATTCCCAGATGTTTGGAGATAACAACCTCAGGGTGCTGAAAGACATTCTTTATTTTATTTATTTATTTATTTACTTAGGAGAAAGGGTCTTGCTCTGTCCTCCGGGCTGGAAAGCAATGACGTCACCACGTTTACCTGCAGCCTCCACCTCCTGGTCTCAGGTGATCTCTCCACCTCAGCCTCCAGAGTAGCTGAAACCACAGGCATACACCACCATGCCCAGCTAATTTTTAAGGCTTTTTGTAGAGGTGGGGTATTGCCATGCTGCCCAGGCTTGTCTTGAACTCCTGGGTCAAATCTATCGTCCTTCTTCGACTACTCCCTAAGTGCTGGGGTTACAGGCATGAGCCACTGCACCTGGCCTTGATTTAGAATTTAACTCACAAGTCCTAAATCAGTTCCTATGATTATCATGTCATTTGTATCTTCAGTCTAGTACTAAACATTCCTTTTGATATGTGAACTTTACCTACACTAGATGTTAATAGCTAGTAAGCCATTATTAATAATTAATTCAGAAGCTCAATGACTTTATCATATTCAAAGTAAAGTTAAATGGAAAGGGTGAAGTAGCTTTGTGTCCCAGTACGGCTTTTACAACTTCATTACCTTAAAATGAGTTAACTGTGTCTTCTGAATCTGTTTTCTCACAGAAAAATTTGGATTACAGCCCACTTCCATTTTTTTTCATAATTAGGCAATATACGTGACTGGTTTAGAAAACATCAGCGTTTTCTATTAATCATCTTTCACGTTAGAATGGGGAACGGGGTGTTACAGAGGAACTGTTGATAAGAGGGTAGCATAATGTATGAGGATGGAATTCTACCACCACGGGAATAAATAACTTTTATAAATTAGGAGTAATTGTGTGACCCTTAAGTGCTTTCATAGAGTTAAATTAATACATTTTCAAATAAAGGAAAGTCATCAAACATGGACCAGAAAGATTTTGTTCTGTGGTTCGGAATAGTTTTTAAAGTAGATTTCATGGAAGTCTCTATGAATTGTTGCATTTACATTGACTCTATTTATATACATATCTATGTTATATATAATAAATATCTGTTATATATATTCTGTTATGTTAACAGTTAATTTAAATGTCTTCAAACCATATTTTGCATGTATATACATTTAAGATTATTATATATCAATGTTATAGTGATGGCATTATATTAATATATGTTATATATTATATGATGTACAATATATAATATAATAACATACAATATATTATATATTGTATTATATATTTTACATTATAAAACATAAATTTGTACATAAACACTATATATAAATAATGTACATTTATAATAATATAAACAAAATAATAAAATTATATAAATATAATCATATAAATACTAAAATACAATAAATAATATACATTTATATGTATAGACACACACACACACAGACACACACACACACACAGAGAAAGTTCAGAGTATCCATATAACCAGCCTCCAGATTTGGAAATGTTTTATTTTTTTTAATTTTATTTTTTTTTATGTTTTATTTTTTTTGAGACGGAGTCTCGCTCTGTCGCCCGGGCTGGAGTGCAGTGGCTGGATCTCAGCTCACTGCAAGCTCTGCCTCCCGGGTTTACGCCATTCTCCTGCCTCAGCCTCCCGAGTAGCTGGGACTACAGGCGCCCACCACCTCGCCCGGCTAGATTTTTGTATTTTTTAGTAGAGACGGGGTTTCACTGGGTTAGCCAGGATGGTCTCGATCTCCTGACCTCGTGATCCGCCCGTCTCGGCCTCCCAAAGTGCTGGGATTACAGGCTTGAGCCACCGAGCCCGGCCTGGAAATGTTTTATTACCAACATGGAAAGATCTTTCTTCAAACCCTCTCCTTCCCTCAGATTTACATATGTTTCAAGACTTTATAACTACGTAGTATATAAGTGAGTTAGGTTGGGTTTGTTAATTGTGTTGCTCAGATATTTCACATCTTCATTGACATTTTGTCTGTATTTTCTCAGTTATGGAGAAAAGTGTCCTATTTCCCTTTATGCTGGTCAATTTTTGTATTTTCCCTTTCTGTTAGGTTAACAGTTAATTTAAATGCCTTCAAACTATATTTTTGTATGTATATAGATTTAAGATTATTATATATTAATGTTATATTGATGGCATTATATTAATGTTATATTGATACATTATAGAGAATCCTTCTTTACCTCTAGTACTGCTTCTTCCCACAAAGTCTCCTTTGTCTGACATTTCTTTTGTTATACCATCTTTTTATCAGGTAGTGTTTGTATACATGTTTTTTCTATTCTTTAACTTTTAATTTTTAAGGTAGATAGATGACATATATTATATAAAATATACATTATCCATAATATATATTACATACATATATTTAAAGAGTATCCCTTACAATATGTTTTGCTCAATTCATTTTGGCAGCTGTACTTTATTTGAAACAGACAGCTTATTTATATTTAATATAGTTACTACCAAATTGGGTTTATTAATCAGTTTTATGTTGCTTTTCTCTCCTTTATGTACCTCTTTCAATTAATTTTATATTTGTGTTATTCCATATCTTCCTTTCATTGACTAGTTAAATATATATTCTCTTACCATTCTCAGAGATTACAACATGCATCTTTTACTTTTTAAAATCTAATATAAATTTTGTCTTTGACATATTCTTAATGCAGCTGGAATTATAGAAACTTTGAAACTCCTTAGCTGTTTTTACTATGATTGCCTTTAATTTCAGTTCTGTATGTAATTTAAATTACACTGTGTTTTATAAAATCAATATTTGTTTCTGTTTACTTCGTATTTATTTTTTCTGATGTTTTTCACTTTCCCTTGCATTTTCTTTTGGAATCATTTTCCTACTCCTTAAAGAATTCCCTTTAGATTTTCCATTCTTATAGATCTACAGAAGAAAATTTCTCCTATTTTTGTCTGAAAATGTGTTTTCCTACATGTGTTTTTGCCGGATATTTTTAATTAGATATAGAATTCTATGTTGAAGTGTATTTTCTTTTGCCACTTTAAAGATGGGTATTACGGGCTGAACTGAGTCTCCTTCAAATTTATGTGTTGAAGTCCTAATCCTCAGTCACTTACAATGTGAGTATATTTGGAGACAGGGTCTTTAAAGAGGTAATTATTAATAAAGTTAAACCAAGTCATTAATGTGGGACCCTAATCCAGTAGGACTGGTGTTCTTTTAAGAAAAGGAGACAGCAAGGGATGCACCCACACAGAGGAAAGGCCATGTGAGTACAAACAGAAGGCGGCCATTTGTAAGCTAAGGAATGCAACCTCAGAGAAAACAAGCCTGCTGACACTTGGATCGTGGAGTCCTAGACTCCAGAACTGTGGGAAAATAAATTGCTGTTGTTGAAGCCCTCCAGTCTGTGCTGTTTTGTAATAGCAATCTTAGCAATCTATTATACACGGCATTATTTTATCTTCAGAATTTCTTTTTTCCCTCTTGTTCTGTAGTCATTACTTTTACCGTTGTCTCTTTGAAAATATGGTATCTTTTCTTTTCTCTGGCTGTGTGTAAGGCTTTTTTTGTTACTTGTCTTTAGTTACCAAAATTTGAGGGTTATTTGCTTATGTGTTGTTGTCTGGGAGCTTGGCTGAGCTTCTTGGATTATTGGATTAACCTCTTTTGTTAATTATCTCTTCAAATATTGTTTCTATTCATTCACTTTCATTTCTCTCCTTCTGCAATCCCAATTGTATGCTTGTTAGTTCATTTGGGAGTATTTCATGTCTTTAATTATTTGTTGTTTATTTACACTATTTTTAAAGTTTTATTTTATTTAGAATTCACCAGTAACAATTATACATATTTATGGGGTACAGTGTGATGTTTTGATACATGTATACATTATGTAATGATCAAGTCAGAGTAATTAATAAACCATCACTTCAACATTTATCATTTATTTGAGATGATAACATTCAAAATCATCTCTCATATCTATTTTGAAATATGTAATAAATTATTGTTATCTATGATTACTCTACCGTGCAATAGAATACTAGAACTTATTCCTCTTACGTAACTGTAACTTTTTAGGCAATGACCAACCTCTTCCTAACCCCACAATTTCCCCCCACCCCAGCTTCTGGTGATGACTTTTCTACTCTCCACTTTTACTCTCCAAAAATCTACAATTTTTAGATTCCGCATACGAGTAAGATCATACAATATTTGTCTTTCTGTGTCTGGCTTATGATGCTGAACCTCTATACTGTTTTCTATAATGGCTACACTAATTTAGGTTTCCACCAATAGTGTGTCAGGGGTCCCTTTTCTCCACATCCTTGCCACCACTTATCACTTTCTCTCTCTCTCTCTTTTTTTTTTTTTTTTGCGAAAGAGTCTCATTCCATTACTCAGGCTGGAGTGCAGTGCTGTGATCTCGGCTCACTGCAACCTCTGCCTCCTAGATTCAAGTGACTCTCTTGCCTCAGCCTCCGGAGTAGCTGGGATTACAGGCATGCTCCACCACACCCGGTTAATTTTTTTTGTATTTTTAGTAGAGATGGGGTTTCATCATGTTGGCCAGGCTGGTCTTGAGTTCCTGACCTCAAGTGATCCACCTGCCTCGATCTCCCAAAGTCCTGGGATTACAGGCGTAGCCACCATGCCCAGCCTCACATTTTTGATAATAGTGCCTCTAACATGTGTGGATGATATCTCATTGTGTCTCATTTATATTTCCCTTGTGATTAGTGATGTTGAATATTTATTTCTACATCTTTTGACCATTCATATTTACTCTTTTAAGACATGTCTATTCAGGTATTTTGCCCATTTTTAAATTAGATTATTTGTTTGCTATGAAATTGCTGGCATTTCTTATAAATTTTGAATATTAATCCCTGATCAGATGCAAAGTTTGAAAATATTGTTTTCTCTTTTGTAAGTTGTCTTCTCAACTGCTGATTTTTTTTTTTTTTTTTTTTTTGGCTATGTAGAAGCTTAACTTGATGTAATCTGTTTGTCTAATTTGTCTAATTTTTCTTTTGCTCTCTGTGCTTTTGAGATCTTTTCAAAAAATTATTGCCCAGATTAATGTCATGAAGTGTTTACACTATGTTTTCTTCTGGTAGTTTCATGGTATAGGGTCTTACATTTAAGTCTTCAATCCACTTGGAGTTGAGTTTGTATATAGTAAGAGGTAGGAATCTAGGCCATTCTTTTGCATGTGTATATTCAATGTTTCCAGCACCATTTAATGAAAATGGAATCCTTATCTTAATGTGTGCTCTTGGCCCCTTTATTAAAAGTTAGTTGGCTGTAGATATGTGGATTTATTTCTGGGCTCTCTATTCTGCTGGACTATGTGTCTATTTTTTAAAAAGAAACAAAAAAGAGAAATATTCCCCTCCCAAATAACAAAAGTCTCGGAACCCTTTCTGGTAATACACTGTCTTCCCATAAACATAACGTTATGTCTGGCTTACGTATATTATCATCTGTGGATATGTAATGACTGTTACAGATAAGGTGTCACGTGAGGGAGTTGATCGAATTTAGCTGCTTATAGATCAAGCTAGAATTCCCCATCTAGGCATTCCTGCCATAAGTATTGGATACAAGACCAACACCCTTATTCTTAAGCTCACCCTAATAGTAGTGCCAAGATAAAGATTACTTTATCTTGTGGATTTTAAAACTACTTGCTGTATCCTTTATAGAAGGAGTCCAAGATTTCTCAAAGCTGTTTTCCTTTGGGGAAAAAAAAAAGTCAGTAAAAGTAAACTTAACATTTAAATTTTGCCTGTTTTTCTTTTATCCCAAAGTGCTGGGATTACAGGTGTGAGCCCCTGCACCCGTCCTAAAGAAAATATTTTATGCCTTGTGCTTATGAGCTTCCCAGATGACAGAAATATTTGGGAAATTTACACCTAAATCACCCTGGTACATTAATAAGGTCAAGAATATCCTTTTGGCCGGGCATGGTGGCTCAAGCCCAGCACTTTGGGCAGCTGAGACAGGCGGATCACGAGGTCAAAAGATCGAGACCATCCTGGCTAATGTGGTGAAACCCCGTCTCTACTAAAAAATACAAAAAAACTAGCCGGGCGTGGTGGCGGGCGCCTGTAGTCCCAGCTACTCGGGAGGCTGAGGCAGGAGAATGGCGTGAACCTGGGAGGCGGAGCTTGCAGTGAGCTGAGATCTGGCCACTGCACTCCAGCCTGGGCAACAGAGCGAGACTCCATCTCAAAAAAAAAAAAGAATGTCCTTTTATCTTTCTTGATTTTAGAGATCTAAATATACTATAAATTGCTTTTGCTATGATCTTGTGTATTCTTTGAATATGACTTATTCTTGATTTCAACTCATATGTCTGCTCTCTTAGCACAGTCTTAAGCTCAATATGGCTCAAATTACATAAATTACACATCATGGTTGCTTACAGCTTTGTTTTCTTGCTAACATTATAACAATAGCAAAAGCAACAACAATAAAACCGTCTCTGATACTGGAATCATCTTCCAAAAAACAAGTTTGGATATTCTGACTTCATCTCTGATTCCTACTTTCTCTATCTGCATGTATTCAGTAATAGGCCTAGAACCATTCCTCTATTTCCTAACAGCTGCTCTATCAATCTGCCACCACACTGTTTTAATTTCTCACTAGCTTTGATATTGAAGTATTTTATTAGCTAACAGCTGGTCTTTAAAACTTAGTCTCTTTTCCCATTTCAAACTTATAATTGTCTAATAAATTATATTTCCAATGATCAATTCTTTCCATGAGAAGATGATTTCTCTCTGTTGGTCTTGTCCACCTTGGGTCAAGGCCAAACTGTGGTCCTCAAATTTTCTTTTCCAACGTTTATCTCAGTGTTCTTCCCTCATGCTATGTTTCAGTCAATTTGGAATTTCAGAGGTTCTGCTCTGTGCCCCCTACCTTTCCTTCACAATATGCATACTCATTGGCTCCTGCTACTTGGAAAATAATGTCTACTACCACCTTATGTACTGCTCCAACATAGTTGCAGGTTCTTATTCTACCAAGTCTTCAGGATTCCCTTTGAATTCCAAATTCTTCATGCAATATCCCTGCCTTACCGTCTTCTGAGTTGCCATACTTCTAACTTAGTAACCAACATGACATACCCATACTTCTCTGAGAGGGCTTATACTTCCCACCTGCCATTAATTTAATTCTATATCTGATTTTTTAATAATATACTTTAAATATATATTATAATGCTAAAATGACATAATCATAAAAATATTAATAAGCCTGTTTTAATATGTTTCATGGATGGAAAAAATATAGATATGATGAAACATTCAAAAAAAACATGAAGAACAAAATGTTATATGTACTTATATTCTTGTTACTAAAACAGAAAATAGAGAAAACTGAAAAATAAACAAATTAAGTAATTATAGATTGTTATTAAAGATAAAGAATAGGGTTCAAATTGCATCATCCCATTAACTAAATACTTATACAATGCACATATTTGCCTTGAACTGAAGGCAATTCACAATAAATAGTTTAGTCTTTGCTTTTGGTTGGGACATTACACTGGATTTATATCTCCTTTAAATTTTCTTTAATATGTTTAATTAGAAAAAGACAAATACCCCACTTGAAAAATAGGCAAAGGAAATGAAAAGCTAGTTCACAAAAGAATAAATTTAAATAACCAATTAACAAGAATAAATAAAATTGCAGGGAAAATTGCATTCAGCCTCTGATTAGATTAAGTCGCTATTCTATATGCTGTGCAACACTTATTATTATTTGTTATTATGAAACCCTTTGGTCTCAAGTTTAACTTTTTTTTGCAATCTAGAATATAAATTTCTATACAGCGAGAACCATGTCTGTTTTGTAACCTCCTCTCTAATTAAATCTAGAGTTCCTGCACTGTGATAGAAACATAGTAGGCAATCTGTAAATATTTGTTGAATAAATTAATTTAAAATGCAGCATTTAAATTAAGTAAATGAGCTCAAACTAATACAATATACCACTTTTTCTCAATTTCTCAAGAGGAATTAAAAATTACAAAAATCAGTGTTGGTTTCTCATTTCTTGCCTGGAAATACATTGATAAAATATTTTCTGAAATTCAATTTGCGAAGTGTTTCAAGGGCCTTCAAAAAAGTTCTCTTTCAAACAAAGAAACAAACTAAAACAAAAAAAGCAACAGGAGACCTGCTTATCTGATATTACTGCTGAATCTTTCTATTCCCCTCAATAATAGCTGTACTAGAAGTCTTGGGGAAATTCTAGCATATGAACAATTGAAAGTTATCTTTCAATTCTGTAATCTCCTGCATATAAACTTGTCAATATTAAAACTTTCTGAAAAGCAGGAGCCATTGTTTCTCTTTGTTCTGGAATTGTATATAACATCTTGTTCTAAATATATTGAGGATGGTCTCGATCTGCTGACCTCGTGATCCGCCCGCCTCGGCCTCCCAAAGTGCTGGGATTACAGGCATGAGCCACCGCGCCTGGCCGAAGTTTTGTGTTTTAAAAAGATGACTCTTTTTGCAAAAGTGTACTAGTATGAAGGATATAGTGAAGGGAGGAAGAGAAACAGGTATACAACTAGTTTCAGAAGAATGATGATGGCTGGAGCATGCTTGAATTGGATACAGGGAAGGAGGAAGTGAGACACACCCAGTTAGTCAGGTATAGTTAGGGTTTGATATAACAAGAAAGATTAAGACTCCCAAACTGAACAACTTGATGAGTAGAGGAGATATTAACTAGAATAACATTGAAGGAGAAGCAACATTTTGCAAGGGTTGCGTTTTGTTACGTTTCTCTTCATTTTCATTCTTCTTTCTTTCTATATATAGTAGATGGTTTGCAAAGATAGACACTAATGTCGCCTTGCATCCTTGAACATACATGCCATTATTTCTATCAAAAAATTGAGTCTATTTTACCCTTGACCTGGGCTAGCCTCAAGACTTGCTTTGAGCTACAGAATGGGACAGAAATGAAAATATGCTTATGAGGCCCAGTAACTTCCACTTTTGCTTTTTTGAAGTTCTGAGCTATCATGTAAAATTGTTCAACTACTATGCTGGAAAGGGAGAATATAGTAAGAACGTCAATGGTTTGGGCCTATAGAGAAAGAGAAAAAGAGAAAAAAAAAAAGAAAGAGAGGGAGGGAGACTGACCAGCCAGGTCCTAGACATCTTGGTCACACCAAAGGAACCAATAAACAGGTAGATGAAGTCATTTTGCAAAACTCTATCCCAGTCAGATCTCTCCAATCAACATGACGTGTAGCATATATAAGACATCCCCACTGAGTCTTGGCTATATGGCAGACGGAAGAACAAATTCAGTTGTTCACTGGGTGTAGGGGCTCACACCTGTTATCCTAGCACTTTGAGAGGCTGATGCAGGCAGATCACTTGAGGCCAGAAGTTCAAGACCAGCCTGGCCAACATAGGGAAACTCTGTTTCTACAAAATATACAAAAAAAAAAAAAAAAAAAAAAAGCCGGGTGTGGTGGTGCATGCCTCTGGTCGCAGCTACCTGAGAGGCTGAGGCACGAGAATTGTTTGAACTTGGGAGGTGGAGGTTGCAGTGAGCAGGGATTTTGCCACTGCACTTCAGACTGGACAACAGAGTGAGAATCTGTCTCAAAAAAAAAAAAAAAAAAAAAAAGGATAAATTGTTGTGCATGAAGCTATTCACTTTTGAAGTAGATTTTATATGCAGTGACTGATAACTGCTAGTTCCTTTTATTCTGTTTTCTCTCTCTATCTGTCTTTCTGAGGCATCATTATAAGTAGGAAAACAAGAAAAATATTGCAATAAACTGGGTCATTTAGATCATGATTTCCATGGGAGGTGAATAGTTGCTATTACTATCCTTTCAGCAAATTTCTGTATTATAAATCTCCTCCTATGATCTCTAAGGCAGACCACAAAGATACCAGAAAACATTATTTATATACAAAATTAAAAGCTAGGAAAGGCTCTGTGACCAAGATTTTCATGAGATATGTTAGGAAATCACAACATCTATAAATATCTTTATATATTCAAATACATGATAATTATTAATCTCTATCCCTGGGGAAAAAAAAACTACAAACTACAAGAATAATGGAAAGAATTAAGGACAAAAATAAAAAAGACTTTTTGGTCTTGTATGCCATTTTCCATAGTTGGACATCTTGAATTATTCTTTATTGCAACTGTAGATATACCAATTGTAAGGTTGACATTTTCCCATAGGTTGGCAACTGGTAAATGTTTTTTAGTGTATTTAAAATTACATATGAAGTTTTTTCAACATTGAGATTTATAATTCTGCATTTATAATCAAGAATATTTAATGTATTTCTTTGAGTTAACTTGTTTAAATATTTTATTTATAATATCCTACCCTCTTTAGTAATCAAATAACTTTAACATGAAGGTCCTTCTCTGTAAATGTAAACCCAATTTATAAAATGTTAGTTCATTTGCTTTAAGGAAAGCACGTTCAACAGAAGAAACTTTTTCATTATGGAGGGAAAACTCAAGGGGTTATCAAAGTCTACCTGGGGAACTTTTTCTAAATTACTTTCACATTCATTAGAGGCAGAAGGTAGACATTTATTAGAAAAATATTCATAGCTATGCTGCATAGTCCACAACTTTTAGAAGCACTGTTACATAGGGAGAGGAAAAAAAAGGTCTCAACTTTTTCCTTTATAAATTAATTATTTCGCTTCTATTATGTTTTCATCTAAATAAATTTTAGCCACCTGGAACTCTCCCATTATCTGATTAAAAACACCCATTTGAAATTCACCACCTATCCAAAATGTTTAAGTCAGTTTTGGTTAACACTGTTCCTTTATACCTTGCGTTCTGTATTCTATTAGTTCCAAGTAATGTATTCTACCTATTTTCAAGGACTAAATTATATCTTGTCCCTTTTTTTTCAATATAGTCACCAAGACAAATATTAGTCTTTCCCATCTATTAATTTCTAAAACTTTATTCTTTTCTCACAATAAAATTATTTGCAAAAAGAAATCAGTTCAATAAATTTCTAAATACTTGTCTAGTCTTCTGGTCAATGAAACTAGGTACATTATTTCTTTAGAGCAGGAATTCAGGCACAGCTAATATTAAGAGAATGAACAGTGAAGAATATTTGTATGACAGAGACATGTGTTTTCTGCCCTTTTTGGTGTGTGACTTTGGGTAGAAGCATACACTTTCAGGCTTATTATATCCCTAAGAGTCGAATCAAGACTCTGATCTCTAAGGGACTTTCAACTCTAAGGTTTTAAAGCTGATAATCTGAGATTTCCTGCTAAAGTTCATCTGTTTGTTTTCTACTGTCAAGTTTTATTGATATATTGTTTCAATAAGCATATTTGAAGTCTGCATTATATGGCAGACATAATTTTTTTTTTTTTTTGGTATTAGAGAAAGAACATGAATAAGACAAGAAAGCCTCTATTCTCAGAAAGCTTAAATTCTGGAGGGGAGGTCAGTGGGACACATGCAGACAATAAAATAAAGAATCATAAAAATCACCAAGGGGTTAAAGACGATATAAAGATCAACTCTTGGGTGTCTATTTTAGATTGAGTGGCAGGAAGGTATCTCAGACATAAATGGCATTTTAGCCAAGTTCTGAAGGATAAAATGTTAGCCACGCAAAGATATAAAAAGAGCATTCCAGGCAGTACAAAGATTCCAAGGACCTGTTAAAGTAGTAAAAAGAATGTTGTGGAAGCTGGAGCATCATCAGTGAGAGAAAGATAGTCCTAGAAAAAGTCATAGTAAGCAGAAGTCAGATCACATAGAGTTTTGAAATGATGGAAAAGGACTTTGCCTTTATTTTAAATGTAATGAGAAGAGGAATGACATTACTCAGTGAGTTCACTTTTAATAATAATCATTCAAAGCCAATATTTTTGTCCCTAAATAGCAAAACCAGAAATTGCTGTTAGGCAAATATTTAATACCTGAGAGCATTATTCTACCACACAAGAATAATTTCAGTCCAGATGTCTGACATCTGCAGTATATTATTAACATTTTTTTCAGGCTTCATAAATTGAAGGTGGGGAGTGGATACTTAATTATATTCTCTTACAGATTTGAGTAGAAATATGAATGGATTTAAATTTTTAAATGATAACATTTTTTACTTCAAAGCAATCTGCTTGCAGCTATCTTCCACATATATACATGGTGAAAATAATGAATATTTAGTTTTTTTCAGATAAATCAGAATTAATTACCTTTATTTAGTCCTCTTAGAGTGGCATTTATCCTACCTTCTTCCAGACAAAAAAAAAAAAAAAAAAAAAGCCCACAAACAATCCTGTATGATACTTAGCATAAAAGATTATATAGCATTTCTTTCTTAATTATTTTTGAATATATATAATTACCTCTGTAATAACTGGAAATATTTGAAATATTTGTCCTTTGACTTTATAACAGCTAAATGTCAACTTGATATTACTTATTCCTCATGGGAAATAAAAATTAGATTTATGCATTATATATATTTAGAGTGTGATAGAAACTGTTCTTAGGAAGCCTCTGACATATTTACCAAGTCTTTTTTTTAAATCTCCCCATTATAGAAATAGGTTCTTAAAATTTGGTTAGAAAATTATTACAACTTAATCTTGTTGATTAAAAATAATGGCTTAATTCTCTTTACATTCTCTGTATATTTTTTACGTAAGTACATTGGCATAAACAGATCTATTAATAACTTTAGTGTATTTGAGACAAATAAAAATGTATACTATTATATCTGCTTTATATTAGATAATATAATCATTAAATTCTACCTTTTCCATTTTATCCTATAAAATCAAAATTGTTTTTACAGATGTGGAAACTTTCAGAATCAGCATGTAATATTTATTTGAGGAACATTTGAGCTTTATAAATCAACAAGATGAATTGAGCACCTATTTAATTAAATATATATGTTAGGTGTTGAATGACGATAATGAGTAATGAATTATTTAACTGTTTTAAGTCACAGCCCTGCCCTCAAGCAACTTTGTAGTATAATTGGAAAGATAAGGAAAAGCTAACTAAAACCATAGTAAACAAGCGCTGAGTAAACTGGGAATCAGAAAAAAAAAAAAAAAAAAAAACAATTTTAATCTCAGCTGTAACTTCAGGAAAGTCACTTAAGCTTTCATAGGCTTTGTTTGTACAACTGTAAGGAAAAAATCAAATTAATTGCTTTTTAGGATGTCTTCTAACTCTAATATTCTAAGGGTTTCTCAAGAATGCTTGATACTTCAAATGTACTAACTAACTTCAGAAGATTGATGTATCTAAAAGAAACACAAATTGATTCCAGCAACATAACTGAATTATATATTAGAAAACCCACTCTCTGATCTTCAACCTCTAATTATAAATATGGACATATGCCAATCAAACCAATGCTTGTTGTTATTATTTTTAAGAAGAAGAAGAAGAAAACAAAGAACAAGACAGTTCAAAAGAAAGGAGAATCTTCATATGTTATCTGGCAAAATTTAATGTTCCCAGCTACAAATACTTACATCACAGATTATCTTACATGAAGGGATAACCATGTAACCCATATCACGTTGTTGAGATATACATAGAATTGATTACTGGTATTTCAGGAAAATAAACTTCTAAAAGTACCAGGCTCAGCTGACATAATTTTTTACTTTTAGTTCTTTTCTCTTTCTCCTTGATTAGAAGACTGGGTGCATAGAAGGGGGAAAAAAAAACCTTTGAAAACAAAGTCTACACACAATAAATATAAAATATCTAGGTATACATCGAACCAATGAAGTGAAAGATTTCTGCAAGGAGAAATACAAAATACTGCTTAAAAAAATCATACATGACAACAAGCTCAAATAGTCAAAGCTATCATAAGCTTAAAGAACAAAGACAGAGGCATCAATTAATCAACTTCGAACTATACTATCAGGCTACAATTAACCAAAACTGTATGATACTGGAACAAAAACAAACATAGACCAATGGAACAGAACAGAACATCCACAGAAAACCACACACCTACAGCCTTATGATTCTCAATGAAGTTGACAAAAATAGGCAATAGGAAAAGGATTTCTTATTCAATAAATAATGATGGGATAGTGGGCAAGACATGCAGAAGAATAAAATTGGACCCATATCTTTCACCATATGGAAAACTAACTCAAGATAAATTAAAGATTTTGATATATGACAACAAACTATAAGAATCCTACAAGAAAAACAGAAAACATCATTCTGGACTTTGGAAAGAATTGATGACTAAGACCTCAAAAGCAATTGGAATAAAAACAAAACTTGACAAATTGGTCCTAATTAAACTAAAGAGCTTCTGCACAGCAAAAGAAACTATTAACAGTATAAACAGATAACCTACAAAATGGAAGAACATATTTGCAAACTATGCATCTGGCAAAGGTCTGATATTCAGAATCTATAAGACACTTAAACAATTGAACAAGCAAAAAACAAATGACCCCATTAAAAATAGTCAAAAGACATAAACAGAGACTTCTTAAAAGAAGACGTACAAGTGACCAACAAACACATTTTAAAAAAATGCTTCATATCACTAATAACCAGAGAAATGCAAATAAAGTGCAAATCATTGGTAATCTACCTAGATGTATGCCCTAGAACTCTGAGTTAAAGATTTGTGGTTCACACAAAATGAATACGTTGTAGTAAAGTTATACAGTATAAAACAGTAAACAAACTATATTTCAGTTAATTAATTTGAAACTAATTAAAGCTATACATAAAACTCAAAACTACATTGTAGGCCAAAAAGTAATGTTGGGAAGTATAAGTTACATATATAAGTTTCTTCCAAATTTTTATGAAAGAAGTATCTGTGGATATCTACCTATGTGATAAATTATGATATATAGTCTAAATAGACCTCAAGATATTGGTGAGTTTTAGGGAAGATAACAGGGGTAACTTCTAGAATAGCAGCATCAACACACAGTTCATGAAACAGCCATTGCTGGTGCAAACTATTATTTTTTATAAATAAAATCTCTGGAGATTGTCCTGAAAACATACATTAAATAAAGAAACATCTATTCAAGAAAATCTACTAAAGCCATGTAAGTAGAATGTAGATTGTGTGGCACTTAAGCCATGACCTATTCCCTCCCTACTCCTTCTCTAACATACCATGACAGAAGCTCTAACACAGGCAGATATGACAAAGAAGGAGGGTCCACCAGACAAGGGACAGGGTATCTCACTGGAAAGGGCAGGTTGACAGCATTTCTTACTACCCCTGCAAACTTCATGTTCAGAGGGTAAATTCCATCAAGGGTGGTAGAGAGGTTGAGGATGCCTTTCCTTCATCCATCCCCCATCCATAAGACAGAGGCTTGAGCCCAAGAAAAGCAGGCCAAGAATATTGGGATGTTGATTGCCTTTCCCTCACTACACTTGTAGAGAAGAGGTTTCATACTGGTAGAGACAAATTGAGAGAAGCAGAAAATCAAGTCCCATCCCCAGGTTCTTCTCATAAAGCAGAGGTGTCACACCAATAGAAGCAGGCTGCTGTCCATGTGCCCAGCTCCAGAGCAGAACCTCAAAGGTTTTGATAGAAAAGAGGCGGTACAAAAACAAAACAAAACAAATAAACAACAACAATAACAACAAAAACAGAGATCTGAATCTCTCCCCAACAGACATGACATTATTTGAAACTGACTATGGGACATTAAAAAGCCCAAGAGTATTCTCAAAAACAATGGACATTTTGGTGGTAAGTAATTAAGTGCAACAACCTAGACCAAAGGCCAGTGATTTGCCAGAAAAAACAAGGACTTGCCTTAAAATCTACCTGTGAAAATGGACCCCAGCTTATTTGGATCAGTCTGTGGAGCCATATATGTCCCAGTGCTTCATCACATAGAAAAACCAAAAAAAAAAAAAAAAAAAAAAAAAAAAAAAAAAAGAGAGAGAGAGGAATCACCAAGCAATTAGTGGACTCTGAAAGTTGAATGTGACATAACAAAGGCAGACACTTTACAGGACTATCAGGGAAAGAGACAGCCAAAGAAAGTCCTGCTAAAACCACTGCCAACCTGGCATGACTGTGTGTGTGTCCACAGTGCATTCTCTGTGAATCAACATCAGATGCTTTACACTGAAGAGATAATAGATTTCACTAAAATAGTCCAACTACATCACTAAACAAGAAAAAAGAAAACTCCAAGGAAAACAAGGCCCAGGGAATGGAAGAATCAGTATCCAGAGTTGCTATGATAGATTCTCTTAAGTGACTAAATGTAAACAACGGCAATGACAAATATGAGAAGTGCAAATAAATGGTGTTACCCTTGTGAAGGGAAATTTAAAAACAAACAAAAGATACTGTTTGTGACATGATCCAGAAATTATGAAACAAAGACTTCAAGCAGCCATTATAAATATATCTGAATAACTAGGAAAAAAAAAAAAAGCATGTTTAAAGAAGTAAAGGAAGTCATAATTACAACATCTTATAAAGTGGAGAATTTCAGTAAAACAGTTAGAAATTAGAAAAAAAATGGTTCAAGTAGAAATACTGCAATTAAAAATCAATAGCAGAAATAAAAAGTTCACCACAAGGGTTCATCATTTTAAGTTGGTGCAAAAGTAATTGCGGTTTTGCCATTCCTTTTGATGCAAAAATTGTGATTACTTTTGCACCAATCTAATACATTTGAATTGACAGAAAAAAACAATGGGCAAAATTAATGACCCTTTAATAGAGATTTTTCAATCTGAAGAATACAGAGAAAATAAAATGAAAAAGGATGATCAGAGCATCAACATACATTTAATGGGTACAGGTTCCAGGAGAGGAGTAGAGAAAAGAAGCAGCAGGAAAGAAAAGGATAAAAATAATGGAAGAAAAACTCCCAAATGAGTGAAAGCCATTAATGACTGAAAATTTTTTAAATTATGAAAAAAGAATCAATCTACCCATCAAACAAGTTTACTGAAACCAAGTGGGATAAATGCAAAGAGATTCACACTAGACGCATCATAGAAACAACAGAGAAAGCCAAAGTCAAGGAGAACATTTTGAAAGCAGCAAGAGAAAAATGACTCATCACATACAAGAGAATTTCAATAAGATTAACATCTGTCATCTCATCAGAAATAATGTTAATGCCCAGAAGGCATTAAGAGGATACAGTAAATGCTCAAAGAGAAAAACAAACAAACAAAAACATATACACACACACAGCTATCAACCAACTATTATATCCAGAATGCTATCTTTATAAAATGGAGATGAAAGATATTAGCAGATTAAAAAATAAATAAATAAATACTAAGACAATGTTTTGCAAACAGGCTTTGCCTTACAGAAAACACTAAGGAATACTTTAGGAGCAAGTAACACCAGATCATAATTTAAATCCTTAAAAAACATCAATTAAAGCAATTAAATAATTATCAAAGAAAATATAAATGAATATTTCTTTTCTCTTCTTAACTGAGTTTTAAAAACTGTATAAAGCAACATGTATATAATTGCATTGCTGGACCTAAACCATACAGAAATGTAATATATTTCTCAGTAACAGCACAGAGGTAGATGTGATGAAACCTCTTTTGGAGTACAGAAATGATACCAGATGGTAATTTGAATCCAAGTGAATAAATTAGTAGAACCAGTGATGTGTTTTAGATATTTTGTTCCCTCCAAATGTCATTTTGAAATGTGACCTCCAAAGTTATAGGTGGGTCTAGTGGGAAATGCTTGGGTCATAGGGGTGGATTCCCTCATGAATGGCTTAATGTCCTAATGGTAATGGGTGAGTTCTCATTCTGTTCATTTACTGGAGAGCTGGTTGTTTAAAGGGTCCTGGCACCTCTTGGTCCCTCTCCCTCTCCCCATGTGACACACTGATTCCCCTTTTTTTCCACTATGACTCAAAGCTTCCCAAGGACTCATCAGAAGAAAAGCAGATGCTGGTGCCATGCTTGTATAGCCTGTTCAAAATGTGAACTGACTGGGCGTGGTGGCTCCCTCCTGTAATGCAAGCACTTTGGGAGGCCAAGGTGGGCAGATCACTTGAGGTCAGGAGTTTGAGACCAGCCTAGCCAACATGGTGAAACCCCATCTCTACTAAAAATACAAAATACAAAAATTAACCAGGCATGGTGGTGTGCACCTTTAATCCCAGCTACCCAGGGGGCTGAAGCATCAGAATTGCTGGAACTTGAGAGACAGAGGCTGCAGTGAGCCGAGATTGCACCACTGCACTCCAGCCTAAGCAATAGAGCAAGACTGTCTCAAAAAATAAAATAAAATAAAATAAAATAGTGAACCAAATAAGCCTCTTCTGCCCAAGCGCGGTGGCTCACACCTGTAATCCCAGCACTTTGGAAGGCCGAGGTGGGAGGACCGTTTGAGGCCAAGAGTTTGAGACCAGCCTGGCCAATATGGCAAAACCCCGTCTCTATTAAAATTAGCTGGGCATGATGGCTCATGCCTGTAATCCCAGCTATTCAGGAGGCTGATGCACAAGAATCACTTGAACTCAGGAGGCAGAGGTTGCAGTGAGCAGAGGTCATGCCATTACACTCCAGCCTGGGCAACAAAATGAGACTCCGTCATTAAAAAATATAAATAACAAATAAATAATACTTTTTTCTTTATTAATTACGTAGTCTCAGGTATCTCTTCATAGCAACAGAAAATGCACTAACATGATCAGAAAATAAGTGATAAATTAGAAGGTTAATGTAGCTATTTGTGATGCTATCTCCCACTTTGAGACACTGAAAAACGCAATAAACTGAATCCAAAATAAGTAGAAGAAGTAAAGGCGTAAGAATTTTTTTTTAAAAATTTATGCTTCAAAAGACATCATGGAAGTGACATGACAACCCATAGAATTAAAGTCAATATCTTCAAATCATATACCTGATAAAAAATTTGTTTATAGAAGTATAAATAATTCTTACAACATATATTTAAAAAACAAGTAAATTCTAAAAGGGGAAAATATATGAATAAACATTTCTCCAGAGAAGATATATAAATGGCCAATAAGCACATAAACTGAGCCTCAACAAGAGTAGTCATCAAGGAAATGCAAATGAAAACCACAGTGAGATACCATTTCACATCTGCTAGGCTGGCTATAATTTTAAAAAGTAGAAAATTACCAGTTTGAGTGAGAATGTGGATAATTGGAACCCTCATACACTGCTGATGGAAATCTAAAATGGAATATACGCTAGTTTATTTACAAAACAATCTGACAGTAATTCAAAGGTTAAATTTAGAGTTACCATTTGACCCAGTAATTCCACTCCCAGGTATGTAGCCAAAATCGTAGACAGATGTTCTACAGAAGCATAATTTACAGTGGCAAAAAATTGAACGAACCTAAATGTTTAACACTTGATGAATGAATTTTAAAATGTGGTTTATTAATAAAATGGAATGTTATTTAACAATATAAAAAGAAACAAATTACTGCTGCAACATGGATAAGTGTTGAGGCGGTCCTATATATTTTGTCCAGGCTACATTTATTAACATAAATCCGTCCCCAGTCCTTGTTTCTACAAAGGGAAAACCCTTAATTAATGAGTACCTTCCATACGCCAGGCATTGTGCTAGGAAGTTATGAATGCACTTTTTTTTTTTCAACTTTATAACTTTATAAAGGCGATCATATTGTTCCTTTATTTAAGATAGGCAAACAGAAGCTAAAAATGAATAACTTAAGGTCATAAAGCTACTAAATGCCAGGGTTGGAATTAAATTTCTGTCTGTCTCATGTAATAGGCTTTTGATTTTGATTTTATCCTATGATATTTAGTAATAAAAATAATTCAAACCCAGCCAGGCGCGGAGGCTCACTCCTGTAATCCCAGCACTTTGAAGGCGGAGGTGGGCGGATCACGAGGCCAGGAGATGGAGACCATCCTGGCTAACACGGTGAAACCCCGTCTCTAGTAAAAATACAAAAAATTAACCGACCCTGGTGACGTGCGCCTGTAGTCCCAGCTACTCCGGAGGCTGAGGCAGGAGAACGGTGTGAACTCGGGAGGCGGAGCTTGCACTGAGCTGAGATCGCGCCACTGCGCTCCAGCCTGGGCGACAGAGCGAGCCCCCATCTCACAAAAATAAATAAATAAATAAATAAATAAATAAATAAATAAATAAATAAATAAACAAATAAATAAATAAATAAAAATTCAAACCCACTTATCAGTAGAAGAAACAGCAAAAATAAAGTCATATGTACCTTTTGAGTGTGAAGTTAGTACAACTCCCCAGTTGCTTGCTTATTTACCAATCAGACCTACCTTATTTGGGTTGAGTCAACAACCCTGGTCAGTGAGTTTGTGATGGTCACAAATTAATGGACTCCCTAATCTAGCCTTTCTTAAGAGAGAAAGTAAGATAAAAGCCAGGGTTGCTG
This sequence comes from Piliocolobus tephrosceles, assembly GCF_002776525.5. NCBI lineage: Eukaryota > Metazoa > Chordata > Mammalia > Primates > Cercopithecidae > Piliocolobus > Piliocolobus tephrosceles. The sequence continues at coordinate 41,016,799 of NC_045449.1, read as the reverse complement.
CAGAAGCTGGGAATGTTCTGAAGTGTGAGGAGACGGAAAGGGAAAGGAATAGAGAGTTAAAAAATCACTGGAGAATGTGTCTGTGTGTTGGTGGGGGAAGGGTTTTTTTTGTTAATGTAAAAATTTCTAAGTTACCACCATCTATGAAATATTCTCATACTAAAGAGAACTAGGAAAAACACTTGCTTGAAAAATTGTTATCAAGAGAATCAAATGAAAGAAATTTTCATTATGGTCCAGGAAATATATGATAAACAGATTTTCTTAAATGTTGTCATGTCTGTCTCTGATACTTTCTATATAAACTCTTACTCAAATTATGAATTAACCAATAAATAGTGCCTGGTAAGCCTGCACTGAATATTTACCCTTAAGGGTATATTTTAATGGTAAGGAGAGATGTTTTGTTGTTGTGATATGTATATTTATGAATATATAGTCAATGTTAAGTGGTCATCAACGGTACTTTTGGAAACACAAATTTTCATTTCTGGGCTACAGTTTATCCTTAAGTAAAATTAACTTTTAAGTTTAAATATATTCCAAAGATTTCTTCCAGAATATCAGCCTACTTTCATTTAACCTAATCACAATCCACATTCACTGAAATGAAGAAAAGCAAGTGGCCCCTCAACTCATGAAGATGGGGATATAAATGCAGTCTAGTGGGAAGTGGAAGCCTCAGTCAAGAGGAGCAGAAGTTTGGATTATGTAAGGCACTTAATAATCAGAGGCGTTTATATTTATTTTAGAAATTATAAGTAAAGTTTTTTGTACACATGATCTATTTCACTATATTTTGTAGTAATCGTTCTTTACTAGAATTTGCCAACAGCATCACTTAGAGAGCCCATTGTGTAAATTAAAGACCATGCCCCCACCTCTGAAGAGTATAAATTATTAGTATATTTTATTTCCATATTATTTATTCTTAAACTGAAATAAAAATTATGACATGCACCATTAATAACAGATGCTGACAAGGATACAGAGAAAAGGGAATTCTTATACACTGTTATTGGATATAAGAATAAATAATAAAGCCACTATGAAAACTCTTACACACTGCTATTGGGTATCTACACAAAATAATAGAGCCAGGATGAAAAAAATGAAGATTTCTCAAAAATTAAAAAATAGAACTACCATCTAATCTTGAAATTCCACTACAAAGTATTTATTCAAAGAAGAGGAAATCAGTATATTAAAGGTATACCTGTACCCCCATGTTTATTATGTCACTGTTCACAATAGAGAAATACGGAATCAACTTAAATGTCCATCAAAAGATAAATGGATAAAGAAAATGTGATATGCACACACACACACACACACACACACAATGGAACACTATTAAGCCATTAAAAGAAATGAAATCATGTCATTTATAGCAACATGGATAAAACTGGGGTCATTATGTTAAGTGAAATAAGCTAGACACCAAAAAATAAATTATTGAATATTTTCACTTACATGTAGGAGCTAAAAATGTTGATCTAATGGATGTAATGGGAGTAGGATGAGAGTCGCCACAGGCTATGAAGTATAGAGGAGGTAAGAAAGGGGCATGAAGACAGGTTGGTTAATAAGTACAAACATACAGTTAGATAGAAGGTGTAAGTTCTAATGTTGGGCACAGAGTAGGGTGACTATAGTTAACAGCAATGTAGTGTATATTTCAAAGTAGCTAGAAGAGAGGACTTGAATTGTCCTCAACACATAGAAATGATAAATACTCAAGGTGAGGGATACCCCAAATACCCTGACTTAATCATTAGACAGTCTATGATGTAACAAAATGTCACCTATATCCAATACATATATAAAATATTATGTATCAAATAAATAAAAAGTTTTTTCCAAAGGAATTCAGGTTAAAGTTGGTGTTTTGCTTTTGAAATGAATGTTAGTTACCCAAAGTGGTGTATAAGATATGTAGCCTGGTTTTGGGGGGCAGGGTGGTATTTCACATTAGTTCGTTTTAGGCTTTTGTAGTGATGGAGTTATTCTGTATGGACTACTGCAAAGAGAGAAACATACTGTTGCACATGATACTCATGAGAGAGAAATCCTTTTGTTTAAACCAATAATTTTAACTAGCTCATCCAAATATTGTTGTGTATAAATGACCTCTTGAATTGCAATAAGGAAATAATAATATTCTCAGTCATATCTGAGGTGATATTAAATAATAATTCAAAATAAAATATAAAATAATTAACTGTGTCACTGGCTTCTACATATTCCTTAGATATTAAAATATTTTGTGCAGAAACTCCAAATCCTCCTCTATACTGATATTTTTCCTGTAGCATCTCAGATTTAACAAAACTTGTAGGTAGAATAAAATGAATCTGTGTTTCTAAGAGTTATTGTGAAATTAAAAAAGAAGGTCCTGATTAATCACTTAAATATAAAATATTTCTAAAATGACATAAAACTAATAAACCAAACAATTTATACATGGCATTTCAGGAATTGTGGCAGAAGTCAGTTTAACAGAATTATCATATAAAAAATACATACAAAATTTCATAGAATGATATTGAGAAATCAGTGCTTAAATAAGCAAGAAAATAGAACAGACTATTCAGTAATAATATATAACAAATACTAAAAAGATGTCTGTGATTGGGCATGGTGGCTCATGCCTGTAACCCCAGTACTTTAGGAGGCCGAGGTGGATGGATCAGGAGGTCAGGAGTTCAAAACCAGCCTGGTCAACATGGTGAAACCCCGTCTCTACTAAAAATACAAAAATCAGCTGGACGCAGTGGCAGGCTCCTGTAATCCCAGCTACTCGGGAGGCTGAGGCAGGAGAATTGCTTAAACCGGGGTGTCAGAGGTTGCAGTGAGCTAAGACTGTACCACTGCACTCCAGCCTGGATGACAAAGTGAGACTCCCATCCCTATCAAAACAAACAATCAAACAAAAAGATGTCTGTGAACTAGTAACCTTGCTTTAATTAAAAATATGCATTTAAAACAGATATAATTTATTCTTATTAAATATGTGAAACCTAATTCTTAGTACTATAGAGAATACACGAACTAGGTATTGTCATGCAGAGTTTGGCAAGCAACAATAAAAATTCTGACATTTTTGGAAAGTAAATTTGCTATGCATTTCAAAAGTCTTGAAACAGATATGATTAGTTAGCAGTTCACTGGGGTTGTGCCAAAGAAATAATCAAGGAAACGAAAAGTTATAATAAAATATAGTTATGATTGTTACACAACAACCTAAAATATGCATACTATGTAATGTTGAGTAAAGATATTAAAAGGAAACAATATGAACATTCTACTTGTGACCATGTCAAAACAGTTATTTATATAGATAAGGTCTAGAACAGAACTGATGCAAAAATACAAACAATGGTCACGTTAAGGTTGTAGTGTCATACTCTGCCCCTATTTTCCAAGTTCTCTTAATGTTGTTATACGTTTGATGAAATTGACATAGAGCAGTGTAGAAAGTAAGTAGAGGGGGCTGGGCACGGTGGCTCATGCCTGTAATCCCAGCACTTTAGGAGGCCAAGGTAGGGTGACTGCTGGAGGCCAGAAGATCAATACCAGCTTGTGCAACATAGTGAAACTCTGTCACTACAGAATTTTTTTTTAATTAGCTGGGTGTGATGGTGCCCAACTGCAATTCCAGCTACTCAAGAAGTTCAGTGGGAGGATTGCTTGAGTCGAGGGGTTCGAGACTGCAGAGAGCTATGATTGTACCACTGCACTGCAGCTCCAGTCTGGACAACAGAGCAAGACCCTGTCTCAAATAAAAGGAAGAAAGTGAGTAAAGGGGCTAGGTGACATACTCACTATATTCATGCACTGAGATGAAAGGCAATGGTGAAAGGCTGTGAGAAGGACAGAATAAGCACATTTCTTACAATTTTACAGAGTTGTCAAACTGGTCAGAAATCGTTAGGGTAAAATGTACTGTGAGTCTTTTCTTGGTCTCTCTTTTATTGTTTCCATCACCTGCAGATTTGGTGTAACAAAATTATGATGATTCACTGTTATGCTGCAGAAAGGTTTATAATGTATATGGAAAAATCTTAATAATGTTTGCAGCTTGAGAGTCTGCAGGAAACCATGGGAAATTGCTTTTGTGACCACACTGAAATGAGAACCTCATTTAGAGAGACCAAGGGGAAGGGAATACTACCGATAAAAGCAACTGAAATACAGTATTTAGAATGACAGGTCATCATAGAAGCTAAAAAATGCATTTAGCTCATCCAGGTGTGCTGCATTTACTCAATTTTGAGGGTCTGTTAGTAAGCAAAGCACATATTGTATTATGCTTCTTGGTGTTTTCATTAGTTGTCTAACAGAGTAAGTATAAATATTCTCTTGAAAGAGAAAGTGTGTTAAACATTTATAAAAATAAACCAAGTTAAATCTTATATCTGCCAGGTAAAGATCAGTATCATATCTAACAGAAGATAAAGCTCAGAAAGAGTTATATCCTTCATTGAATGGATAGCAAAACAAATTTTCATGCTGTCAGATCACATTGTATTAAAGCAAAATGAGGCCCCAATGACCCACCTCTGGGTGGAGGTGTTTTTAGATTGAATTTTAAAGTAGACTCATTGCTGTTGAGCAAATTTATACAACAACAATTAAAATGCACTAATACAAGAGGAGAAAGGGTTTAATTTTCTATTAGATACTACTTCAATTGCATATCTCGCACATATCCGGTCTTTTGGTCCAAAGTGAAAATAGATGACTTTATGAACTGGAAGAGAATTTCATAATTTGCGCTCAAAAGTAAAATTGGTCTGTCAATACCAGAGGATTTTGTCTTTCCACCTTTTGGACGGGTCAACAGTGAAAGTCTTTCAGAGGCTAATTTTACAAATGTACATGGAAACACAGAGGTTAATTGGCTTGTTCAAGTTAACATATTTAATTACGATAGAAAGATTAGAACTTTATAGTTTTTTCCTCACAATTAACTACATGTTGAAAATATGTATATAAATTTTAAGTAGGTGTAGTTATTTGGGACATATAGATCCACTACAAATGTCTACATTTTGCTTTATGGATTCAGTGAGGGCAAGGAGGGTTCGCTTTCGACCAATTATTGACTTAAAAATTTAAAGAGAAAAAAATCTTTTCATTTCTTTAGATTGACAACACTAGACCTTAAAACTACAAACAAACATATTTGCATATGATACCTGAGTACAAGAAAGAGTAAACTCACTATACCTACAGCTGGCTCTTAGATCCCACAGAGAATAAAATAAAATCCAATGTGATAAAAGTGAGAAGGATTTCAGAAGTCTCCATGAAGAAATAAAAAGGTTAGATAAATTATTTAATATTGACTAGAGAAATAGGTGTTAAAGGGGAAAATAAATTATATATTTAAGATGACCTACTCAGGGTTGTCTGTTATGACATTAAAAACAAACAGAGGAGGCTGGGCACGGTGGCTCATGCCTGTAATCCCAGCACTTTGGGAGGAAGAGGCAGGTGGATCACAAGGTCAAGAGATTGAGACCATCCTGGCCAACATGGTGAAACCCCATCTCTACTAAAAACACAAGAAATTAGCTGGGTGTGGTGGCACACACCTGTACTCCCAGCTACTCAGGAGGCTGAGGCAGGAGAATCGCTTGAACCCAGGAGGCGGAGGTTGCAGTGAGCCGAGATGTTGCCACCGTACTCCAGCCTGGGAGACAGAGGGAGACTCCATCTCAAAAAATAAAAATTAAAAATAAAAATAAAGTAAGCAGAGGAGTTACTTCAGACCACTTTCTAGAGACATTGCCTTGTGAATTATTGTAAGGCAACATGACTGGAAAAATTCCAGGAATCATCTTTACCATTTTTAGAAGCTAAAGAGAAAACATGATCGATCCTCCTACTTGAGAATTATAATGAATGGTTGAGAAAAAAAAACATTTACTTGTGAGAAGCATGGAGTCATAAAAGAATTGTGAGGACAGGATGAAAACAAATGAAGTTGACTGAGAAGAGAAAGCCAAGGAATAAGGAGAAGAAAGAAACAAAACAAAACAAAACAAAAACAGGTGAACCTTGATCTGTCAACTACAGAGCCCACTGCAACTACAATATATTCTAAGAGAAATGTTGCCACCCAATGCTTAAGGGAAAGCCCTGCAATGATTATTCAAATCATTTCACCTGAATATTTTTAATGAATCAGCATTTGATTTCTAAGCCAAGAGTAGTTACTCCATAAAATAGCCAACTAAATATGATGTGCAAGAGAAGACAATGGGCTACAGCAACCATATTGTGTCTCTGGAATTATACTGGGCAAAACAGAAAAAAAATTAGCAATAGAAGTTAAAAATTACAGACAAAAAGATGGTAGATTGAATTGGTTCTATGAATGTTCCTAAAAAGCCAAAAGAATGAGGACACAGACACTAGGGAGTAGATACATGATAATAAAAGTAGAAGAAAGAATGAGTTAGGGAAGAAAATGAAATCAATAAGAAAATCTGAGACATGCCATGAGAAAAAAAGAGTTCCCATGGTTAAGGAAGTGGTCACTCCCTATAATTTTCTTCCTCCCTAAAAAAATAAAAATAAAAATAAAAAATAAAGTGGTTAAAAAACACATAATGTTAAACTTACCGCATTAATTGTTTTTACATGTACAGTTCCTTAATGCTAAGTATATTCATGTTATTGTTCAACAGATCTAGAACCTCTAACACCTTCTCAACTTGCAAAACTGAAAGTGAAACTGATTAATTAATCAGTAATTCTCCCTCCTCCCTACTCCCAGTCTTTGACAACCACCTTTCTATTTTGTTTCTATGATTTGACCACTTTACATACTTCATGTGATTGTAAGCATATAATAGTTCAATGGTTGTCCTTTTGTGTCCCTACAGATTTCTTGAATCTTGAGAGTTTTCAATGTCTGATTCAATTTGGGTCCATATGGATCCTTACAACAGGTTAAAAAAAAAAAAAAAAAATTACCACCTTGAAAAGTATACAAACAAAACAATATAAAAGCCCACGAAGGACAGAGAAAAATTTTCCTATGATTCTAGGAAATAATTGAAATGTACACTTTGAAATGATACTTTATTCAACAAAATAATATTTTCAGGAATACATGAGCCCAAATGATGGATTAGGTACTGACATTTAAGGGAGATTAAAATAAATACATCTCACTTTTGCCTGGTGCCAGGGAAAAAAACCTTTTAAAATACTTTATTGATCTTAAAGTAAGCTTAATGTATTTTAACTGAGCTTAGTGACTTGAGGGAGAATGCAACTAATGATGGATTTTTTAATAATGTTTTCATAAAACATTAAAATAGATTTTAGTTCCACCCATCTTCCACAATGACAATACTCTTTCCTAGATTAATCTTAAAATAAAGTTGATGTATTTAATCCTGTGTGAAGATTTCAAATATGCTTTTTAATATGTCCTAATAAAATATATAAATTATCACATCTCGGTAAACAGTACCACTGTACATATATAAAGATACTGCTGAGCTCACTGGCCATTGTAGACTGAGGTTATGAAGTATTTTGCAGGCTTTGGAAGACTTCTCTTCTTCAACATAGTAAACATTGCTAAATTTCGTCTTCTTTGGAAAAACTAGACTATCTTGCTTCTCGTGAAAATCGGTAATGGGAGTTTATTTAGAAAACATATTAAATACTATCAGATAGCTTTTGTGGAAGCACTAATGAAAATACGTATTTAACCATTATTAGACACATCAACTTTCAACAATGAAGATGTGTTCATAATTACATGTTGTCATTATAAGAAGTAAACATTCTGTTCCCTTTATATTAAGATGATTTTTTTTCAAATATCTTACTAGTCACTTTGGGAGGCTGAGGTGGGCGGATCACCTGAGGTTAGGCGTTTGAGACCAGCCTGACCAACATGGCGAAACCCTTTCTCTACTAAAAATACAAAAATTAGAAGGGTATAGTGGTGGGTGCCTGTAATCCCAACTACTCAGGAGGTTGAAGTAGGAGAATCACTTGAACCTGGGAGGCGGAGGTTGCAGGTCTCACCATTGCACTGCAGCCTGGGCGACAGAGTGAGACTCCATCTAAAAAAAAAAAAAAAAAAAAAAAATTCCTAGTGACATAGTTGGATAATAACTAAAAACAAATGTCTGACAGATGACCTATGGGAAAATTGAGTGAACTATAGGAACAAAAAAATGAGTTTGATGAACACTTAGGTTGCTTGCAATATGTAACAAAAAAAGGAAAAATAAAAAAATTAATTTTTTTT
>NC_045449.1:40967168-41008115 GCF_002776525.5 Piliocolobus tephrosceles | reverse complement strand
CCAATGGAACAGAACAGAGTCCTCAGAAATAATACCACACATCTACAACCATCTGATCTTTGACAAACCTGAGAGAAACAAGAAATGGGGAAAGGATTCCCTATTTAATAAATGGTGCTGGGAAAATTGGCTAGCCATAAGTAGAAAGCTGAAAAAAATTAATTTATAAAATGAGTTTGAAAAGGTATTATTATGTGAAATGCTTTCCACAAAGGACTGACTACAAAATACTTGGAAGGTATACCATTGGTCTTTGCAGGATCATTGTGAACCTATTCAGGTAAGTGACTTTTGGATCTAGGATGGTTGAGCCGGATGATAAGAGAAGAGAGTAACTAAATTTAGATTGTACATGAGGTCAGGTTGTGCATGGAGATGGTATACACTAGTGAAGTCTGGATCAGAGACAAGGGACTTTTGAGGGAACAGAAGTGAAGCAGGAAGCTCTCTAGGATATCACTTCCACTCCTGAAGAATCAAGGTCAAAATGGCAAAGAGAAATAAGCAGGACACAGATTTCTCTGACTTACTGGATTAGAAAAAGCTTCATGCAAAGATAACCTATAATATTCAATAATTCTTGAAAAAATGGTACTTTGAATAAGGAATATTTATCCTCAAACCCTCATGGATCTCTTTAAATGTAAAGGAGTGTTGCTCATTAATGTTAAAGTTAGACCCCAAGTCATTATACAGAATAGAAAGTTTGACATGGTGTATAGAAGAGTTGTGGACTAGGAGTTCTAAAATTTTGGTCCTGTAGCACTTCATTTTCCCTTTTTTGGACAATCCATTCACATGCAAGTGGCTTATTGCTCTTGGGCTTGATCTAGAATTGAGGCCTCTATACTCATAATGGAATAGAAATTCCATTCTAAGAGAGACCTTAGAAACAATCTTGTTTATGCTTCTCATTTTAAAGAGCATTATTATAAAGTCCAGGTATGATAATATTCCCAGACATAGAAACCAAGTTCCTCTCAATTAACTGCTCTGTCTCTCTCAGAGAAATGAGAGCAATAAAAGATACTAAAAATCTCAAGGGTTCATATTGGGCTTCATCTTCTAACTACCCCAGCTCTTATATCAGGTCTTGATGAGAGAGAAAGAGATACAAGACATACATTTGGTCAATAACTCAAAAAAGTTAAATCAAACATAATACACAGAAGGTCAAGGAAAAGCTTCTCTAGAGTAAAAATGATAAGAGATACAGTCATGATGAAAATAGAGTTGCACCAACTTGAAGCAAAACCAGTTACCAAAAATGCTTATTTAAATTAATTCCATATTGCAAAAAAATTGCCAACACATTCAAAAATGTAGACTTAGTGTATGTCTTAGTTTATTGCAAGCTAGAAAACAGCATACCTATAAAAACAAATGGCAATTGTAGGAAAAAATTGTTGTAGAACAACAAGAGACACGGTAGAAACTAGTTCAATTCTGTCATTTTATACATAAAGAAGCTAAATCCCTTAGAAGTAAAACTGATTGTCCTAATTCACACAAGATGTAAACTTCAGTCTCCTGATGTCATGCTAAAGCATGCTTTTATCAAGCACACTTCTATCAACATGTTTAATAGAAGCACACTTTTATCAAGATATTACTCTTTTAAAAAATAGAAATGAGGAAGAGAAGTAGAAAGGAAAGAAAATAAAGGACATAGTGTAGTGCAGAAGCAAGGGCCAAGACTCAGAATCTGATAAACTACAAGTTCCTGAAAACCTCAAAGATAAAAAAAAAAAAAAGTCATGTAGAGGAAGTTAAGATCAGAAAGTTCTTAATTGAGGCTGTTAGTAATTGTTTCCAGAAATTTAGATTCATGACAAGTGCCATAGACTACAAGAATGCAAATTCTGATTCAGGGAAGACACTCTTTTCTCTACACCCGATTTAGGTGCAGGAAACACCAGCTCTCAAATATTACTCTTTGGAGACAGGACTCAGGGCTCTCAACCTGAATACCAGTCTTAACTGAGTAGAAACAGAAATTGTAGAATTCTTGAATTTTTAATGCATTACAGAACCCCCAAAATCAGGATATCCTAATTCCACTCACTATTAATCCTTTCCTTGTTTTTTTGTTTTTGTTTTTTGTTATTGTTTGTTTGTTTTTGAGACAAGGTCTCACCTTGTAGCCCAGGCTGAAGTACAATGACATGATCATGGCTCACTGCAGCCTTAACCTCTTGGGCTCAAGCAATTGTCAACCCTCAGCCTCCAGAGTAGTTGGGTCTACAGGCATGTGCCACCTAACGGCTGTTTTTTTTTTTTTTTAATTTTATTTATTTATTTATTTTTTGTAGAAACAGGGTGTTATGTTGCCTAGGCTGGCCACGAACTCTTGGGCTCAAGGGATCCTTATGCTTTAGCCTTTCAAAGTGCCTGGATTACAGATGTCAGCCACCATGCCATATACAATATTAATTCTTAAGCTACAAATAAAACACATTTTCAAAAAGCTGACATTTTGTTTTCCTTTGACTCCCCTAGAAACTTGGAAAGAAAACATACTATTGTACATGTGCTGTAAGTATTTACATGTAAATAAATTCTCTCTACCAATAATTAAAAATATTTTCAAATATTCAGAATAGATATAATTATTTTCTTGATTTATTTTATAAGGCACCTAACTCAAATCAAAATTATGTCTGCTTTGAATTTTCAAACTAAACTTTTCTATAAAAATTCTGAGAATTACTTGGTTCAATTTTTATCTTTAATATCTGTGATAAGTCTCTAGAGTTTTAATTTTATAACGGCAATAAACATACATTATTCAATATGATTTTGGTGTCTTAACTTTGATGTGGCAACTGCTACTATAATGAATTCAGAAAGATCTCTTGTCAACCCACAGATTTTTTAATATGTAAATATTACCAGGCATCAATAAAAATACTACATATAACATATTGACTCAAACTGTGTCATTTCAGCATGTATAATCAATTGGCCAGGATTGAAGAAAATTTTATCTATACATAAGTTATTAAGAGTACATATTGGCCTAACAAGGTGACTGATCATATCAATAATGTTCCAAAACCCATCACATTGTATATCCTAGTGTGATGGACAGACTCTAGGAGAATCCTACATAACTCCTACCTCTGGTATTCATGCCCATGTATAATCCCTGCCTCTGAGTGTGGGCTGAACCTATAACTTGCTGTCAACCAATAGAAATTGTCACAGGTGAGGGGATGTCACTTCCATGACTGAGTAATATTACATGACACTTTTTTCTAGCAGACTCTCTCTACAAACTCTCCTTGTTTGCTTCATTAAGTAAGGTTGCCACGTGGTAAGGAACTGTGGGAAATATCTGGGTTCTACTGGCAGCCTGTGGAACTGACAGTCACATCCAGCTGACAGCCAACAAAAGATTGGGCCCCAAGTCCTACACGGGGAAATAAATACTGCCAAAATTCTCAGTGAGCATCAAAGTGAATTCATCTGCAGGCAAGCTTCCAGGTGAGAATGTAACCCACAGGCACCTTGCAGCCTTGTGAGACTCTGAGCAAATGATCACAGCAAGTCATATGTGAATTACTGACCCAGGGAAACTATGTATACATGTGTGTTGTTTTAAGCTGCTACATTTGTATATGTGATATGCTGCATAGAAAACTACTGCAACTAATCACAATAGCTTTAAGAGGGCATTACACAGCAAAAAAAAAAAATCAGTATAAGAAATCTACGATTAAATTTTGTTATTATATAATAAAATAAAATTTTATTATTTTTATATTATATAAAAAATAAAATTATAATATAATATAATTTAATTTAATTGTTATACTATATTAATACATTACATAGTAAGAAAAATGTAGCAAAAAGTATAAAACATAATTTAAGTAAGTTGAAGGGTAAATAAGTGGAAGGCTATATCATGTTCATTGATAGTTCAACTCAGTCATAAAAATGCCAATTCTTCCCTATTTTATCTATAGATTAAATAAAATCTAATAGGGTTTTTGAGTGTTCTGACAAATTCTAAAAATAAAAGAAGACAAGTATAAGAATGGCCAAAGCATTTCTCAAGAAAAATATGGAGGTATTTTTAAGCACATATCAAGGTTGTTTATCACAAAGTTATTATGAATAAGAGATTGTGGTAATGACACTCTGAAATCAAATTTGTCCAGTGGTAAAGAATAGAGAAACCAGAAGCAAACCTATGCAGCTATAGAAGCAACAAAATAGAGATTGCATTGTAATAAGGGGTGAAAAGAGGAAAGATTTAATAAAAATGCTAAAATTATTGGTTATATATAAGGAGACAAAATTTATTGCAGAAGATGAAAATGAACAAATTAAATGTAAAAGTCATAACTTTAGGACAATATCTTTATAAACTCGGGCTACTGAATTATTTCTTCAATAAGGCACAGTAACACTAACCATAAAATACTTACCAATTAAGCCACAATAACATTAATAACTTCTCTTTGTTTAATTATTCATTCAACAAATATCTACTGAGTACCTAGTACCAAATAGTATATTCTAGGCATTAGATACATAACAGCAATCAAAACAAATCCCTGCATTGGTGAATTTTGCATTCTAGAAAGAATGCAAAGAAAGAAATAAGAAACAGTATGTATGCTATGTGAGGAGGGGATCATTAAGCAGTAAGGGAGCATTTGAGCCACTGAAGAAGAGTTATTATATTGAGGTAACCAGCAAAGATTCACTGAGACATTTTTGGCACGTATTCCTGAATGAAGCGAGAAAGTGATTTTCCATGTAGTCTTCTGGGGAAGTACGTGCCAGTCAGAGGGACTGCAAGTGAAATGGCGCTGGCGTAACAGCATGCTTTATGTGTCCAAAACGGTGAGGAGGCCACCTGCCTAGAAGAGGATGTATGAGGAGAGTGGAGGAAACAGGTCAAACAGTGCTGGAAGCCAGATCAGAGGGGCTTTTGCAATCATACTAAATCATTTGAATTAGATTCTTCTGAGTAAAATGAGGAGTCATCAGAGCATTTTAGGAAAGGAGTAAAATGATCTGCTCACATAAAACTAGATCCTTCTGGCTATTCTACCATAACAAGACTAAAGAAGGGCATAAACATCTGTTAGAAAGTTGCTGCAATATTCCAGGCAAGAGATCATGGTGCATTCACTAGGGTAGAATCTGTGAGCATGAAGAGAAGTAGTTAGCTAATCAAATAACCAAACATGGAGAACATAATCACGTGTCAATGGGTTTACACCCAGAAAATATATAGAATTTTGCTGAATCAAGAAAAAATCCACACCAAAAATAGAAAATAAAATATTTTTACAAAATAGAAAATACAATTGGCCCATAAACATAGGGAAAGCTATTCGACCTCATCTGAAATCAAAGAAATGCACACTAAGACTAAAGTGAGATGCAATTTTATGCACATTCTGTTGAACAGATTAAGTCTAACAAGAGTTGGCAATCTGCGGATCAACAGAAAATCTTATGTACTCTTGATGAGAATGTGAGTTTAAAACAGCTTTGGGAAAGCAATTTGGGATTATCTTATAAAGCTGAACACTTACACAATCTACCATGACCCAGCGATAACGCTACTGGGGTTGTAACTTAGAGAAACTCTTGAACATGTTTACTAGGAGACATTTATAGAATGTTAATAGCTGTATAATTTAAAATAGCAAAAGATAAAATAAAATAACAAAAACAGCAATGTGAATATATATAACAAAAGAATAGATACATTATTCACTTCATGAAATATTATATGACAGTGGAAATAAATTGGTATGGCACAGGTGAATGTCATTACATTATAAAAATATAATACTGAAGAAAAAAATCATAGAAGCCCATCATAAAATGACAGCATTTTGTGTAATGCCCAAAACCAAGCAAAAATTAATTATATAGTTAATATATACATGCATGCATATACATAAACACACATATATTACATATATATGTAAGCTATTAATATATATTCTACTTGTAAAATTAAAAGAAACAATTATAAACACAAATTTACATAGCTTCAGTTGTGTTTATAGTATTCTAGTTCATAAATATAGCCTCACAGGTACTCATTTTATTATATGTGCCATAACTTACATCTAAATAATATACATTTTGTGCATATTAAATATTACACAAATATAAATTTTTAAAAGCTATAAATTTACTTGACATTTAAATGTTCCTTAGGTTAAAATTAAAGTGGTTATGATATTTGACTATATACCAATTTCAGATGAAAATAATCTGATGTCATCTTAGGTGATCAAGCAGGAATAAGGAACTCAATTTTGGATTAAAATTATGACACATGTAAGTATCAAAGTATATTATACGCATCCTTTTCACCTGAAAAATTAAATTTACATTTCTCAGCTAATCCATTCTGAGAACACTTGATATAATTTATGCTTCCTGGCATAATTTTTCTAGCCTGACAGATCCTATAAGGTTTTTTATTTAGTACTTGTTTCCAAATATTGTGACTATGCCTTTATGTGTTCATATTACACAAATTTTGAATTTATTTAGGATATAAGTGGTCCTTTATACATCTTTTAATCACTAATGCCAAGTAACTTATCTATAGCATAATCCATAAATATTTATGGCTAGAAAATAACAAATCAAAATTTTAAACTGTAATGCCTTACTTAAGTTAATCAATCCAAATCTTTGGCTTCACTGTGAAGGATTTCTAGCTGAAGATGATATTGTGAAGTGAAAAGGACTAGGCTTAAAATATCTCTATGTTCTTTAATAAATTTGGAGTAGTTAGGGAATCACGAACAGTGACATCTAGTTTCAGTATATCTATTACCAGTATTTATATTTTTGACATCATGATTTCACGTCTTAATGACAGTGCTGTTTGTAAGATTAGTCTCATTAAACATATTTTAGAATCTGCTCTTTCTCTTGTATTGAACTGCTATTTCTCTTGTGGTATTGAACAGGTTAGATGCCTTTTAGGTGAAAGAAGTCAATATAGTAGATTCAAGCTGAACACAAGAATTGGTGAAGTTTAAATCCACTGTCAGGAACGATAGCTTGAAAAGTACAATTTAAGTGAACATTTCAGAAGTTAGGATACATAAGACATAATCGTACCTTTGAGGACATTAGGGTCTGCTGTTGACATACAGATTAAGAGCTAAATTTGAACATTATTAAAGGTCTGACATTATTTTTTAAGACAATGTGGTCCGTGAAGGATTCAGAAAAACAATATGAAATTTCTTCATGATGACTCTTTAATTTAATACTTTATAGTATGTGGCAAGGATAGAAAAGTAAATATTCAAATAACACAGATGATATCTGAAATAAGCCAAAGGTCTCTGTAAACAGAAATGGAACAGAAAAGTGAAGCAGGACAAAAATCAAGAGATGGCTACAAGTCTGCCACAAGCCTGCACGCAGAAAGAAATGACTGAGAGTTTCACTTCTGTGGGGTAAAAAGTACAAAATTAGCTATGTAAGAGTCTGGCTTTAGAAAATGAGGGGCTGAGATCTGACTTTTTCATTCATGAAAGAAGAACAAGTAGGCCGGGCGCTCTGGTTCATGCCTCTAATTCCAGCACTTTGGCAGGCCAAGGCAGGTGGATCACAAGGTCAACAGTTCGAGACCAGCCTGACTAACATGGGGGAAACCCTGTCTCTGCAAAAAATACAGAAATTACCCAGGCATGGTGGCACATGCCTATAATTCCAACTACTCAGGAGGTTGAGGCAGGAGAATCACTTGAACCTAGGAAGCGGAGGTTGCAGTGAGCTGAGATCACACCATTGCACTTCAGCCTGGGTGACAGAGTGAGACTCTGTCAAAAAAAAAAAAAAAAAAAAAAAAAGAAGAAGAACAAGTAAAACCACTGTATCCCTGTGACTGAGGCTTATGTTGGGTTTATACCTAGAAAGAAAAAGAAGCAAACATTACCTTCACTTGAGAAATGAACCAAACTGAACCAAAAATGGAATAAAACAAAAACTCAGTTACTAGACTGATGACATCTCTACTCTGTTCACAGTGTGGTTACCCCTATTCAAACAAGTTAATAAGATCTGTTTATGAACCAGGAGCACCAGAAGGCTAATTTGAGACAACAAATGTGTGTTGACTGGGAGAGGAGTTGGTTATAAACACAGCACACAGGAATGAAAAAATAAACATGAGCACTAAACAATCAATGAGAAATAAATTGCTTCAAAGTCAAAATGAGACTAAAAACTAAATTCTAAAACACATAGAAAAAAGGTTTTATTCTTTTTCCAAGATGGCTAACTAGGGATATCAGATGCCAGTTCTTCTCAGAAAGAAGATTAGAGTTACAGGTTGGGGCGGCGGTTGGGGCGGGGGTTCCTATATTTAGCCCTCTTAAAAAATGCCAACCAATAATTTTATATCATGCTAAACTAGGCTTCATAAGTGAAGGAGGAATAAAGCCTAACCTAGAAAAGCAAATGTTAAGGAAATTTGCCATTACTAGACCAATTCACAAGAAATGCTCAAAAAAAAAAAAAAAAATTGAACATTGAAATGAAAGGAGGATACCTACTACCATTAAAACACACATAAGTACACAGTTCACAGATCCCTATAAAGAAATTATACAATTGAGACTACAAAGCCCATAGCTAACAGCACTATAGCAGGAACAAACTTCACATATAAATACTAAGCTTAAACATAAATTGCCAAAAGGCTCCACATAAAAGATACAAATGGGCAAAGTGGATTAAAAAACAAGACCGAAACATCTGCTGCCTACAAGAGAAACACCTAATGTGTAATGACACCCACAGGCTCAAAGTAAAAAGGTGGAGAAAGACATATTACCCAAATGATGGAAAAAAAATAGTAGCAGTGGCTGTACTTTGTATCAAACAAAACAGACTTTAAACCAACAACAGTTAAAAAAAAAAAAAAAAAAAGGTAAAGAAGGGCACTCTGTAATAACAAATTGTTCAATTCAATAAGAAGATTTAACCATCCTAAATATATACACACCCAACATTGGAGTACCTGGATTTGTAAAAAAATTCTATAAGGACTAAGAAATTAGAAGGACAGCCATACAATAATTGTGGGGAATTTTAACACCTTACTGACAGATGACAGGACTAAACAGATCATCATCATAGGAAATTAAAAAAGAAACTATGGATTTAAACTAGAATTTTGACCAAATGGTTGTAATAGAATATTCAAGCCAACAACTACAAAATATACATGTTTCTCATCTGTGCATGGAGCATTCTATAAAATTAACCCTATGCTTTACCATAAAGCAAACCTCAATACATTAAAAAAAATGAAATAATAACAAGTTTCATCGAAGACTATAATGGCATAAAGTTAGAAATAAATACTAAGATCAATTCTCGAAACCACACAAGTACATAGAAACTAAACAACTCTCTCCTGAGTGACATTTGTGTAACAAAGAAATTAAGGCAGAAATAAAAGAAAATTTTGAAACATATAAAATACAGACACAACATACCAAAACCTCTGGGATATAGCAAAAGTGATGTTAACAGGAAATTTTATAGTACTAAATGCCTACATCAAAAAGATGAATCTCAAATTAGCAAGCTAACATCACACCTCAAGGAACTAGAAAACAAGAATAAAGCAAACTTAAAGCTAACAGAAGAAAATAAATAACAAAGATCAGAACAGAACTACATAAAATTGAGACCAAAAAAATCATACAATGAATCAAAAAAACAAAAAGTTGGTTCTTTCAAAGAATATACAAAATTGACGGACTGCTAGCCAAATTAACTTAGAAAAAATAGAAAAGATTCAAATAAACACAATCAGAAATGATAAAGGTGGCATTACAAATCGTACCATAGAAATACAAAAGATTATCAGAGACCACTATGAATATCTCTGTGCACATAAACTAGAAGACTTAGGCAAAGTGTATAAATTCCTGGAAACATTAAACCTCCAACGATTGTAACAGGAAGGCATTGAAACCCTAAGCAGATCAATAACAAACAATGAAATTGAATCAGTATTAGCAAAACTCTACCAACCAATGGTAGATTTTCAGATGGATTCACAGCTGAATTCTCCCAGATCTACAAAGAAGAGCTGGTACCAATCTTACTGAAACTATTCCCAAATAATCAAGGTGAGAGATTCTCCTTAATTCATTCTGCACAACCAGTATCATCCTGTTAACATAATCTGGCAATGACACAACAAAAAATGAAAACTACAGGTCAATATCTCTGATGAACATAGACTCAAAAATTCTCAATATAATACTAGCAAAGCAAATCCAATAGCACATCAAAAAGATAATTCATCACCATCACATAGATTTTATCCCAGTAATGTAAAGAGTGTTCAACATACATAAATAAAAAATGTGATTTACCACATTAATAGAATTAAAAATAAAAACTATATGAAAATTTCAGCAGATTCAGAAAAAAAGGATTTAATAAAATCCCACATTGGTTTATGAAAAAAAAAAAAAACCCTCAACAAACTAGGCAACAAGGAAATATATCTCAAAATAATAAGAGCCATAATATGACAAACCCACAGTCGACAACATACTGAATAGAGAAATGTTGAAACATTTTCCCCTAATAACTGGTGCAAGACAAGTATGTCCACTCTCACCACTCCTATTCAACATAGTACTGGAGGTCCAGAGCAATCAAACAAGAGGAAGAAATATAAGACATCCACAATGGAAAAGAAGTCAAATTATCTCTGTTGGCTGGTGACATGACCTTATACATAGAAAACCCTAAAGTCTCTCCAAAAAATTCTTGTATTTGATAAATCAATTGTGTAAAATTTTAGGATACAACATCAACATACAGAAAGCAGTCGCATTTCTATATGCCAATAACAATCAAACTGAGAACCAAATGAAGAAAGCAAACCTATTTAAAATAGCTACAAAAAGATAAAATACCTAGACATACCTTTAACAAAGGTGGTAAAAGACATCTGCAAAGAATAAAAGTTAAAAACAACAACAGCAACAAAAACTACAAAACACTGATGAAATAAATTATAAGTAACATAAACAAATGAAAAATACCCTATGCACATGGCAAGTATTAGTCATTATTATTAAAATGACTATACTACCCAAAGCAATCCACAGATTCAGTGCTATTCCTATCAAATTAACAATTTCACAGAATAAAAAAAAAATTCTAGAATTCATATAAAACCAATTAGTTGGTTTTTGTTTGTTTGTTTGTTTTGTTTTGTTTGCTTTTTTTTAAATTCCTCTAGGTTCATAGTAGGTGTATATTGTTACGGGGTACATGAGATGTTTTAATCCGGCACACCATGGATAATAATCACAAAAAGAACTTAAGAAATCTGAAGAGGGGTCACCTTGAAACTTTGTCTAAGTAACATGTTACATATGGGTAAATTCAGACTTCAGAAGGTCAAATAAAGTATACTACAGGGAAAATAATTGCAAGGAAGCTACAAATAAAACAACTACCAGAGCTTACATGAAGCTCATACGTTTTGGTTCTGAATTGCTAAACTGGAGAGCCTCATTGAAGACCAACAGCATTTGTAAAAACCGCTGAAAAGCCACGTATTGGAGGAATCTGGACCTCTCCAGAAAGTGTAAAATAAATCTCAAAATGATTCACAAGTAACCACCTGCCAGAACAAGATCTTTTTGTGTGTACCTTTTTGTGTGTGTGTGTGAGACGGAGTCTCACTCTGTCTGTCGCCCAGGCTGGAGTGCAGTGGCACGATCTTGGCTCACTGCAACCTCTGCCTCCTGGGTTCAAGTGATTCTCCTGCCTCAGCCTCCCGAGTAACTGGGATTACAGGCACCCGCCACCATGTTCGGCTAATTTTTTGTGTTTTTAGTAGAGATGGGGTATCACTGTGTTAGCCAGGATGGTCTCCATGTCCTGACCTCCTGATCTACCTACTACTTCGGCCTCCCAAAGTGCTGGGATTACAGTCGTGAGCCACGGTGCCCGGCCGATCTGTACCCTTTTTAAAAATTAATGGACTTAATTTAGAGCAGCTTTAGGTTTACAGAAAAATTAATTAGAAAGTACAAAGTTCCCACAAACTATTCATACTCTCCCCTAAGCACACAGTTTCCATATTATTAACATTTTGAATTAATGTGGTATATTTGTTACAACTGATGAACCAATGTTGGTACATTATTATTAACTAAAATCTATAGTTTACATTAAGGTTCACATTTTGTATTGTACATTCTATAGGTTTTAACAAATATACCAAACATGTATCCATCCTTATAGTGTCATACAGAATAGATGCACTGTGCAATAAATATCCACTGCTCTGCCATTTGTCCCTCTCTCCTGCTACATGATTTCTCAACAAGTAGTGATCATTCTTCTGTCCTCACGGTTTTATCTTTTTCTTACATTGGTTTTACACAAATCCCTTCTCAGGCTCTGCTTTGGGGATAACGTAAAGTAAGTGTATGTGTTTAAAAAATATTGGAGAAGAAGATGACTAATTAGTTGCTGGGGTTTTAAATTTTTTTCTGGATACATAGTAGGTGATATATATTGATTCGGTAAATGAGATGTTTTAAAACAGGCATGCAAAGCATAATAAACACATCATGGAGGATAGCGTATTCATCCCCTCAATCATTTATCCTTTGTGTTACAAACAACTCAATTATACTCTTAGTCAAAATGCACAATTAAATTATTGACTATAGCCACCGTGTTTTGCTATCAAGTAAGTCTCATTTATTCTTTCTAACTACTTTTGGTACCCACTAACCATCCTCATGTCCCCCCAACTCCAACTCCCAACTACCCTTCCCAGCCTCTGGTAACCATTCTTCTCTTCTCCATGTCTATGATTTCATTTGTTTTTATTTTTAGATCCCATAAATAAATGAGAACATGCAGTGTTTTTCAGTGCCTGTCTTATTTTACTTAACATAATGATCTCCAGTTCCATCTGTGTTGTTGTAAATGACAACAATTATGTCTTTTTTATTGGCTGAATAGTACTTGATTGTGTATATGTACCACATTATGTTTATCCATTACTCTGTTGATGGCCTATTAGGTTGTTTCCAAATGTTGGCTAATGAGAACACTGCTGTGACAAACATGGGAGAACAGATATCTCTTCTATGTAGTCATTCCCTTTCTTTTGGGTACATGAGTAGCAGTGCGATTACCCTACCATATAATAACTGTATTTGTAGTTTATAGGGAGTCTCCAAACTGTTATCCACCGTGATTGTACTCATGTACATCCCCACCAAAGGTGTACACATATTCCCTTTTCTCCACATTCTCTTCAGCATTTGTTATTGCCTGTCTTTCGGAAATTAAGCCATTTTATTGGCTTTATTGGGGTGAGATGATAGGTCATTGTAGTTTTGATTTGCATTTCTCTGATGAGTAGTGATGTTCAGCACCTTTTCATATACCTATTTGCCATTTACATGCCTTCTTTTAGGAAATATCTATTCAAATCTTTTTCCCATTTTTTTCAAATCATTTCTTATTCACATCTTTGCCCAAAAGCTAATAATTGGATTATTAGTTTTTTTGTATGGGATTATTTGAGTTCCTTATATATTCCAGTTATTAATCCCTTGTGCAAAGACTCCGAATAACCAAAGCTATCCTAAATAAAAAGAAGAAAACTGTTCTTCATGGTTTTTAAAAGAACCTCCAAACTGTTCTCCATAGTGTTTGTAGTAATTTGCCTTCCCATCGACAGTGTATGAGGTTTCTCTTTTCTCCACATCCTCTCCAGCATTTGCTATTGCCTGTCTTTTGGAAATAAGCCATTATAACTGGGGTAAGATGATACCTCATTGTAGTTCTGATTTGCATTTCTCTGATGGTCATTTATCTGATGATGATAACTACCCTTGTCACAAATACAGTTAGCAAATATTTTCTCCCATTCTTCATTAAGTCCCAGGGGATCTTCAGTCAGCTTGTGGTGAATGCTACCGGGCCTGGGACTCACCCTTCAGAGCAATGGGCTCCCATCCCGCGCAGTACAGGTCTACAAAGGCCATCCAAAAATCAAGTCCTGGAATCAGGGACACCAAGTGTCTGCTTGGTGCTCTAACCACTCCCACCCCCATGGCCAAGCTGGTATCTAAAACCACCAAGCCTCAGAATTTCACCTAAGGTCCTCAGTGTAGTACCTGGCACTGGTTATTCAGGGACTGAGGGCTCTTCAGTTAGCAGGTGGTGAATCCTGCCAGGACTAATTTCTTCCCTCAAGGAAGTGGGTTCCCTTCTAGCCCAGGGAGTGTCTACATATGTCCGTGAGCTACAGCCTGGAAAGGTGGCCTTATGACTCTGACCTGTGCCCTATCCTGCTGCGACTTAGCTGGTATCCAAGATGCAAAACAAAGTCCTCCTCACTCTTCCACAAGCAGAAGGAAGGGATCTCTTTTGGAAATGCAAGTTGTGCAATCTAGGGTTAGGGGAGGGGTGATTCCATCACTCCCTTAGCCACCCCAGTTGGTGTCTCAGTAGGTCAGGTGTCCCCAGAGTCCACTGTCTCCCAACCTAGTTCAATAGTAAACACTAGGACTCCCCTAGGATTTGCATTCCTTGTGGCCTAGACCATCTTTCAAGTTTATTTAGAGCCCCAGCATACTTTACCATACTTTACCCAGTGATGAGGTTTGCCGCAACTCAAGTTCCGACCTCCAGAATCGGCAATTCTCTGTTGGCCAGGGCTGGTCTAAACAGCCCTGTAGGTGAGTGTCAGCTGGGTTTGGTCCAGTTTTCCTTTCTACTCTAACAGGATAACACTGAGTTCAATGCCTCACAATTACTGAGCTCTTCCTTCCCCAGCAACAGAAATACTCTCCTCACCATGCCTCTGCTTCCAGGGAGGGGGGGAGGGTGGTGTTGGTAATTCAAGAGTGTTTTTTCTACCTCTTCAGTGCATCTTTCAGCAATACAAAGTTAAAGCCAGGTACTATTTGTGCTCACCCAATTTTTGGTTCTTATGAATATAATTTTCTTGTGTGTAGATAGCTGTTAAATTGGTATCCTTGTTGGGGAGGGGTATGATTCGTAGAGCCTTCTATTTTACCATCTTGCTTCATTCTTCCCTACCTAATTACTTTTAAATAGCAAATCTAACACACACCTTTACTTAGTCTTCTTTCCAATGATCCCCCAAAATTATTTGTATACATGTCAAACAAGAAAGAAGAAAATGTCAACATTTTAGAAACCATAAAACAGCAGGGACAGAGATAACTGACTTAGCAATGAGGAAGCAGAAAAGTAACTTCATTTGCAACACATGGCATTGAATATCACCTGAAAGAATATCTGAGTGATTTCCTGAAATTATTCTCTAAGGACTATAAAACAAAAATCTCTAGATTAGGGTACAGCAGGTATAGTGGAAAGCAAGGGTATAATACTAAAACCGGGCAGCTGAGTGAAAAGTAATATATCAATATTGGGAAATCCAGAATTTTTCTTTACTGGGCTTTTAGAATGGAAGTAAGCATGCTTACATTCCCTAGATAAAATACTGAAAGATAGTGTAAGTGGGAGAAAATATTCAACAGATAGGTTTGAAGAAAATCTTAACAGAATCTCTCAGGATAGTAGACAAAGTGGCAAAGAGATGGGAAATAAGAGAAATGATGAGAACATTGGAAGTTTAGGAGAGGCAATATCTAATTAATTGTTTAGCAAGTGATATGGTTTGGCTGTGTCCCCACCCAAATCTCATCTTGAATTGTAGTTCCCATAATCCCCACATGTCATGGAAGGTAACCGGTGGAAGGTCATTGAATCATGGGGCAGTTACCCTCTTTCTGTTCTCATGATAGTGAGTGCTCACAAGATCTGATGGTTTTATAAAGGGCTTTTCCCCCTTGGCTCGGCACTTATCCTTTCTGCTGCCACGCAAAGGACATGTTTGCTTCCTTTCCTGCCATGACTGTAAATTTCCTGAGGCCTCCCCAGCCATGCTGAATTGTGAGTCAACTAAACCTCTTTATAAATTACCCAGTCTGGAGTATGTCTTTATTAGTAGCGTGAAAATGGGCTAATACAGTAAGTCTCACGGACAAGTTGATATCATTGGAACAGAGGTATATTCCCCAAATGAAATCATCTTAAATCACATACAAGTGGGTGAAGATACAAAATTATTCTAAAAGAAGGGGCAAATAATTGGGACTAATAGTAACATCTCTCACATATTACAAATCATAAGTTTTGGAATATAGTTAAAGGGATCTTAAAGAGGAAAACGTATCTTTAGAAAGAAGACAGATTAAGAACAAGTAAACTCTACAGGCAAGCAAAAGAGCAGAAGGATAAACTCAAGGAAAGATAAATCAAACATAAAGGAAAAATAAAGAGAATCAATAAAACCAAATTGTGATACTTTAAAGAACAATTAATTAGTCAAACCTTTGTCAGTTCAAAATTGGGGGAGAGGGGAGCAGCAGGAGGAAGGATTCAAAACAAGTGTTGCTGAAAAAGCTGAATATAACTATAACTACAATCCAGATTTTACAAATAATGGAACTATAAATAACTTAATGCCAATAAATTTGACAGTTACATAAAACATATAATTTTGAAAGAAAAGACTTTCAAAGCCAAAATTTAAAAGTTCTGGAGAAAAATAAGCAAAACTAGTAGTTATGGAAAGTGATGATGGGGAAAATGATTCTCATTTTATGATTATATAAACTTTTCTGTAAGTGTAAATATCTTATTTTTATTATTTGAATAAAGCTATATGATAATGTTAGGCAAATCTTATAGAATAAGTCAAAAGTAGAAGATATAAGAGTTGGAAGAAAATTTAAACATCTTCATATCTAATACCATATTTTTATAGGTAAAAACTGTAGTCAAAATGGTTAATGGCTTGATTAAATTCATAAATCTAGTTAAAATCAAAGGCAAAATTGCAACAGTATTCTGTCACTTCCCATTCCTATAATCTTTCCCCTGTTTCATGATGCTTTATCCTTTAATTTTGACAGAATTTCACTTAAACCATTTGACCAGATTTGGAAAAGGGGAAGTAAAATTACCTACCTGTTCACAGAGTTGATGATCTCTTACCACACATCACATGACTCAGAGTAAAATTGATGGTTGCTTCTCAGTATCACCAGACTGTGGCATAATCACTTGGACATCATGTGATATGAATGTTACATATAAAAACTAAAGAGAAACACTTTCTTTGAAACCTTCTAAGGTTTTCTTAATAGCATACTTATGCAACAACAGAACAATCATTTGCCACTCACTTTGATAGATGCCCCCTCCCAAATTTACCACATAAATTTGCTAAGATAATTTGCTCACCTGATATTTGCATGATTGTCTATACATTAAAATGAGAATGTATGTTCTAATTCATATATCACCCTACAGAAATAAAGCCATTTTCTTCTTGCCACACCATGCCCCAGTTATCTGATAGAAGTATGACAGCAACTTGCTTACATATTGAATTAAAACTGAACCCCAATGGCAGGCCACCTTAAAATGTGTCACTTTTATGATCTTACCACAGGGAACACCTATCCAGTATCTCTTCATATTGACTCCTTCACCCGATTAAAAACGTAATATCAGCACTTCACCAAATCTATTTAATCAGTATGTACATAGCCTAGATACTCACTCATTACGTGGAACCAAGGTTGAGATCTACTTTTCTGGGCACCTTTTCTTTTGCCTTTGCTTTTGTTGACAGAATTATTAGAGCTCAATGTGACTAAAAGGTGGTAACATTCCTGACTTCTTTCTTTCCCCTCATTTACTCTTTATTGAAGACAGGCATGAAGAAAAAAACAATAACCTTGGGTCTATCTCTCTTTTGCTTTTGAATCTAGAAGAAAAGGAGGTACTAATTAATAGGATCCTCTAATTTCCAAAAATCTAACCTGTGACCTTTGTCTATCTCATATAAATTATGTTGGCCATTTGAGTGGAACATTCTGATTTCCACATCCTAGCTGATGTTTCTATCCTGGGAATATGCTTCATATGTAAAGTACATGGAACAGGTCCTCCTTGTGAAAGAGAGATTCATTACCACAAGAAATAGAAAGTTATTCTGGCCAGGCAGGGTGGCTCACACCTGTAATTCTAGCACTTTGGGTGGCTAAGGCGGGCAGATCACTTGAGCTCAGGAGTTCAAGACTAGCTTGGGAAACATGGTAAAATCCTGTAGCTACAAAAATTACAAAGAAAATTTAAAAATAATAGCCAGGAGTGGTGGTGTGCACCTGTAGTCCCAGCTACTTGGGAAGCTGAAGTGGGAGGATCGCTTGAGTCTGGGAGGCAGAGATTGCAGGGGGCAGAGATGCTGCCACTCCACTCCAGCCTGAGTGACAGAGCAAGACCTCTGTCTAAAAAATAAAAAAAGAAAGAAATCTATTCTGAAAATGCTAAATATTTTGAGCATTCTAAATTAACAGACTTCCATTATGATTTCCAATTACTTGTGTGGATGTTTAAGTTATTGCTAGCCATGCTGATATAGGAATGAGTTTCAGAAATTCTACTACTACTCAGTGTGCTGACTCACCCAACTTCATGAGACAAATACAAAATGAGATGTGCAATATGAGCACATATGAAGGCTCTCAGCATTGAAAATATCTAGATAATGGAAAATAAATTGGCTAAAGTATTACTTTTTTCCCTATTATCGCTACAGCAAACAATTGTTGCCAATAAACAATTATTTTATAATAATAAAATTATTGTCATGTGAAAAGTTCCAGCTGAAGTGCAAGTTATTCAGCCAAAATATTTTAAAAATAGTATATTACAGATGTATGCCAGGTTGTAAATTAATAAATATAGTATTTTTATTTAGATTTTGTGATTTTTGTGGCATATGACAGCTACTTAAAGTTTATAATTTGTAGGGGTTTATTTTCTCCTTCTAAGTAAATATTCACTTCCTCACTTAATTAGAAGTCACTACTTCGTACTCTTGGGTGTTATATTCAGGTCTCTTAAAACCAGGTCTGTTCCCACTGCCTAATCAGAAGGATGACAGAAGGACTCTTTTTCAATGTTTGTTTGTTTGATTGATTGATTGAATTTCAACATGAAAGATTATTCTACGAGAACAGTGATTTTTCAACGAAGGGTAAATTTCCTCTCCAGAAGACATCTGGAAATGTTTGGAGACATTTTGTTTATCACAACCAAGTGGTACTCCGTGTGCTACTATAACAAAGGTGTAGAAGCCACAGATGTCACTAAACATGCTACAATAAAGAGAAGAGCCCCACACAGCAAATAATAATTCATCCCCAATTGTCAAGAGTGTTGAGGTCGGCCGGGCGCGATGGCTCAAGCCTGTAATCCCAGCACTTTGGGAGGCCGAGACAGGTGGATCATGAGGTCAGGAGATCGAGACCATCCTGGCTAACATGGTGAAACCCCGTCTCTACTAAAAAATACAAAAAACTAGCCGGGAGAGGTGGTGGGCACCTGTAGTCCCAGCTACTCGGGAGGCTGAGGCAGGAGAATGGCGTGAACCCGGGAGGCGGAGCTTGCAGTGAGCTGAGATCAGGTCACTGCACTCCAGCCTGGGCAACAGAGCCAGACTCCGTCTCAAAAAAAAAAAAAAAAAAAAAAAGAGTGTTGAAGTTTGGGAAGCCCTGCTTTAGAGCAAATAATTTTAGCAAGCCAGATTTAGTCAGGCTTGAACTCAGGATCCTAACAATATCAATGCATGAATTAAATGAAGATCTATCGGCATTGGTGTTTTTTCTTTTAAAGACTGTGCTAAAGTATGATTGAATTTTCTCCAAGGAAAATTTTCAGTACAATAGCATAATTGGGGGAAGGGAATATCTTCAAAGGCAATACTCATTTTGGCCTATATATATCAGCATGTTTTGTAAATCTTGTCATGTTACTTCAAAACAATAACTAATCTAACTGGTCCTGAATAAATTTTGTTTTTTGTATTTGAATATGATTGTTTCTGACAGTCTTGGAGCCTGCTTTCACCAAAGAGCTCACCCTGCTAGTATCTGTGGGTGTTGGCAAGCCGTTGAATTTACCCGTCATGCCCTGCCCTACTGAACTCCTCCCAGAATCTTTTGCCTTACTGAGAATAGACTGTTCTCTCAGCCTAACATAAGTGTTCTACTCTCTACAGCTAGGAAATTAATGGAGTTTTTTGTTGTTGTTTGTTTTGTTTTTACAGATTTTCTCTTTATGCAAATAGGAGAGCAAGTTAAGAGGCCAACAGAAAGAGTGACGAGAACACTAGATCTCAATAAGGCCAATAGTTTAGGTGTTAATGATTTATTCCTATTGCAGTGATTACCTCAATGCCAATAAAGTCATTTGTTAGTTTCTACATCTGCTGGCTTTTCCCCTGTGCCACATTGCTCACTAAAAACAGTTGCACAATTGGAATTGACCCAGTCTATAACTGAGTCAAGACAATTTAAGTCAGTAAGGATTTTATGATAGTTCTTTCCAACAGGATGTAGAAATATAGAAATAGAAGTCTTGTACCTTAGATTTCAGGGTTAAATCACTTTTATAAGGAAAAGCATCAGGTATTTCCAATATAACAAAGAGAAAGATTCTTAATTCAATCTATGCCAATATTAGTCTTCCTGGAAACTCCTTCCTTCCAGATCTCTGCTCCCTGAACATCTGAGGGCTAGAGCCACGTATAACTTTTTGATAAAGCAGTGATGGAGTCTCTACTGCTATGTTAAGTGAATTGTTCTTTATTTTTAGTCTTTCATTCCTTTTTTATTGTCTCTAGCAAACAATGGAGACCAACAGCCATCTGAACACTTGATACCATGCTCCATTCACTCTGATCTCATTATCTCTTACTTTTGAGCCTTAATTCAGAAAAATAAATTTATGTTCTCTGCTCCCTATTTTTCAGTTTCAGCTATCTCTGCCTCCCCAATTCTGGCTTACTATCAATTTTAAATAAAGTAAATACGACTCACACACACACACACACAAACACACCATGGTTGACCAAGAGTCTTTGTTAGCCTGAGATACAGAAGTTTCCCTAAACCTGAACTTTTAATGTTAACACTAGAAAATTCCCAGAAAACCTAAGACATAGTGGTCTTCATATATAAATTTTCAACAAACCTTGTGTAACCATGTTTTATGATGATTTTAAACTTAATGATTTATGTATAACTTAATCATAACTGAGCACTGACTGTGTCATTTATAAACTGTATTATATACTGGGAGGTTTGGGATGAAGTATGAACAAATAAGATTCTGTCCTCAAAGTTCTAGAAAAAGTACACTTATTATATCTATAGCTCATGGTCTAGGTAAAATATATGATACTTTGTATTTTAAAATATTTAAATGTTCTAAAGATTTATTAGATGAAACATTGTATGTGGTTGCAGAAATTCATAGAAGATTTCATGAGCATCTAACAGATAACTGAGCTTTACATGCAAGTAGGAAGGAAGGGTTTATGAAATCTGGAAGAGATGTCTGGAAGACAGCTGCAAATATGAAGGAAATAGACATCATTATATTGTACATATACAGCTGATATCTCAGGCAGAGGCTATTGCTAAACAAAGAAAGAAAAAAAGTAAAGGTTAAGAAAAGAACCTTTGGAGTGCTGCTGAGTTTTAGATGGAAAGAGATGAAGAAAATACTGGAAGACAAGACAGAAAGAGAAAAAAGCCAGAGCTATGTAGAGGTAACTCAAGAGAGCAATGTTACAAAGGTCAAAGGATGCGCACACTACAGTGACAGAAACTCAAGAAAAGTTGGGTTTCTGAACAATGAGGACATTCAACTAGAATTGATAATAAAGAATTATATACGCCTGCATATAAAGGCTTCCCTCATTTTACATTGATAATTTACTTCTCAAAATCAGAAATTCTCTATGAAGGCACTAAACAGGAACTTCTATCCCATAATTTTAAATATGAAAGAACATAATGTTTAAACAATAAACAAAAACTTAACAAGTTCTTAAAATGTAACTAAAATACAGTATAAAACACACACGTGTGTATGCATATGTGTGTGTATTGGATACTAAATATAGCATATTCTATTGGAAATATTTTATCTTAATCACTGAACAGTTAGTACGATTGTTAACATACATAACATTTTGTATACGTATAGTTTCTACACTGTTGTCAATGTTGCATTTCTGCTGTGACATGCTAAATAACAAATAACACAAATGTGAGAAATGTGTTAGGATAAACAAAAGTAAAACTTTAATTTGGCAGCTTTTCAGTGCAGTTGTCCTCCATCACAAACTGCAGCCTCCACACATGCCACAGCAGCATGGGAAAGTAGGTAGGCGACACAAACAATTCACTGTCAATCAAATCCTATTGTCTCAAATGAGTCACAAGGCCTGCCAAACTGCAAGACAGCCAGGCTCTCTGTGGAAGCAAATGATTGTATTTTATTAGTAAATGTTCCTTTGCAGAACCAGTATGTGCATGTCTACATTTTTCCCATAGATTTATGAGAGTGTGAACCAAATTGAAGATTTATTTAAGAAAAGTAACTTTATATTTATGTATTTCTATATCCTTTCGAAAAAAGTTTTCTTCCCAACTTTTGTTTTAGGTTAAAGTGGTACATGTGCAGGTTTGTTACATGAGTAAATTGTGTGTCATGGGGGTTTGGCATACAGATTGTTTTGCCACCCAGTTAGTAAACCTAGTACCTGATAGGTTGTTTTTAAATCCTCACTCTCCTCCCACCCTCTACCCTCAAATAGGCCCCACTATTATTGTTCTCTCCCTTGTGTTCATGTACATTTAATGTTTAGCTTCTACTTATAAGTGAGAACATGTAGTATTTGGTTTTTGGTCCTGCATTAATTCGCTTAGGATAATGGCCTCCAGCAATATCCATGTTGCTACAAAGAGCATAATCTCATTATTTTACAGCTGCAGAGTATATAATATATGTACCACATAATATATAATATATGTACCACCTTTTCTTTACTCCAGTCCCCCATTGATGGGCATCTAGATTAATTCAATTTCTTTGCTATTGTTGACATTCCTGTGATAAACATACATTTGCATGTGTCTTTATGGGAGAACAATTTTGATTCCTTTGGGTATATACCCAATAATTGGATTTCTGGGTTGAATGGTAGTTGTGTATTAAGTTCATTCAGAAATCACCAAACTGCTTTCCACAGTGGTTTAACTAATTTATATTCCCACCAGCAGTGTATAAGCATTCCATTTTTCTCTGCAACCTCGCCAACATCTGTTATTTTTTTTAAATTTTTAATAATAACTATTCTGACTGTTGTGAGATGGTATTTCATTGTGGTGTTGATTTGCATTTCCCTAATGATCAGTGATATTGAACATTTTTTAATATGCTTCTGGCCACATGTATATCTTTTTTGAGAAGTGTCCATTCACATCCTTTGCCAAATTTTTAATGGGGTGATTTGGTTTTTCAGTCATTGATTTCAGTTCTTTATGGATTCTGGATATTAGACATAGTTTGTATATATTTTCTCCCATTCTGTAGATTGTCTGCCTACTGTCTTCACAATTTCTTCCCCAGTGCAGAAGCACTTTAGTTTACTTAGTTTTCACTTGTTAATTTTTGTTTTTGTTGCAATTGCTTTTTGAATCTTTGTCTTGAATTGTTTGCCTGGGCCAATGTCCAGAGTGGTATTTCCTAGATATGCTTCACTAGTTTTTATAGCTTTAGGCTTAACATTTAAGTCTTTAATCCATCTTGAGTTGATTTTTGTATATGGAGAAAGATGTGGGTCCAATTTTAATCTTCTGTGTATGATTAACCAGTTATCCCAGCAGCATATATTGAACAGAGAGTCTTTTTTCTATTGCTTGTTTTTGTCATCTTTTTTAAAGATCACATGGTTATAGGTGTGTCACCTTACTTCTGGGTTCTCTGACCTATTCACTGGTATGTGTGTTTGTTTTTGGACCAGTACAATGTTGTTTTGGTTACTGTAGCCTTGTACTACAGTTTGAAGTTGGATTGTGTGATGCCTCCAGCTTTGTTCTTTTTGCTTAGAGTTGCTCTGCTATTCAGACCTGTTTCTGGTTCCAAACGAATTTTACATTTTTTTTTTCTAATTCTGTGAAAAATGTCATTGCTAGTTTGATACAAATAGCATTGAATTTGTAAATAGCTTTGGGCAGTGTAGTATTTTAATAATATTGATATTTCCTATCCATGAGCATGGAATGCTTTTCCATTTGTTTGTGTCATCTCTGATTTCTTTTAGCAGTGTTTTGTAATTCTTGTTGTAGAGATCTTTCATCTCCTAAGTTAGCTGTATTTCTGGGTCCTTTATTCTTTTTTGTGGCTATTGTGAATGAAATTGCATTATTATTATTATTATTATCATTATTGCTTTTTTTCCCCACAAGTTCTCTCTCTTTCACTCAGGCTGAGTGCAATAGCATGATTATAGCTCACTGCAGGCAATCCTCCCACCTCAGGGTCCCAAGTCTCTCAAGTAGCTGGGACTACAGATATACACCACCATGTCCAGCTAATGTTTAATTTCTTTCATATTCTCAGTGAGATGGAGTCTCACTATGTTGCCTAGGCTGGTCTCACACTTCTGGATTCATGCAGTCCTCAGACTTTGGCCTCCCAAAGCGCTGGGATTACAGACATGACACACCACGACCATCGGGGTTGCATTTTTAATTTGGATATTAGCTTGGATGTTACTGATGCATTGAAATGTTACTGATTATTGTAAATTGACTTTGCATTCTGAAACTTTGCTGAAGTTGTTTATCTGATCTAAAAACTTTTGGGCAGAGACTACGAGGCTTTCTAGGTATAGTATCGTATCATCTATAAAGAGATATTGTTTGACTTCCTCTCTATTTGGATGCCCTCTATTTATTTATCTTTCCTTATTGCTCTGGCTAGGATTTCCATTAGTACGTTAAATAGGAGTGGTGAGAGAAAGCATCTTGTATTGTTCTGCTTCTAAAGAAGAATACATCCAGTTTTTGCCCATTCAGTATGATGTTGGCTGTGGGTTTGTTACAGATGGCTCTTATTATTTTAAGTTATCTACCTTCAGTGTCTAGTTTCTTGAGAGATTTCAATAGGAATGGGTGTTGAATTTTATCAAAGCCTTTTCTGTGTTTGTTGAGATGGTCATGTAGTTTTTGTTTAGTTCTCTTCATGTAAGGAATCATATAGATTGATTGTCATATATTGAACCAACCTTGCACCAAAGGATAAAGCATACTTGATGATGCTGGATTAGCTTTTTGACGTGCTGCTAAATCTATTTTGCTGGTATTTTGCTGAGGATTTTTGCATCTGTGTTCATCATGAATATTGGTCTTAAGTTTTTCTCCTTTTTTCCTTATTTATTTCTGTAGTTTATTGGGGAACAAATGGTGTTTGGTTACATGACTAAGTTCTTTAGTGGTGATTTGTGAGATTTTGGTGCACCCATCATCTGAACAGTATACACTGCACCCTATTTGTAGTCTTTAATCCCTCGCCCCCTTCCCACCCTTTCCCCATGAATCCCCAAAGTCCATTGTGTCATTCTTATGCCTTTGCATCTTCATAGCTTAGTTCCCACTTATAAATGAGAACATATAATGTTTGTTTTTCCATTCCTGAGTTACTGCACTTAGAATAATAATCTCCAATGTCATCCAGGTGGCTACAAATGCCATTAATTCATTACTTTATATGGCTGAGTAGTCCATCATATATATATGTATATTAAATATACATATATATGCTATATATATATAACATCACAGTTTATTTATCCACTCATTGATTGATGAGCATTTGTGTTGGTTCCACGTTTTTGCAATTGCAAATTGTGCTGCTTTAAACATGCATGTGCAAGTATCTTTTCCATGTAATGACTTCTTTTTCTCTGGGTAGATAGCCAGTAGTGAAATTGCTGGAGAAATGGTAGTTCTATTTTTAGTTCTTTAGAGACTCTCCACAGTGTTTGCCATAGTGGTTGTAGTAGTTGACATTCCAGCCAGCAGTGTAGAAGTGTTCCCTGTTTACCACATCCACACCAGCATATACTGTTTTTGATTTTTTGATTATGGCCATTCTTGCAGGAATAAGGTGGTATCTCATTGTGGTTTTGATTTGTATTTCCCTGATAATTAGTGATGTTGAGCATTTTTTCATATTTTTTTTGGCCATTTGTAGAGCTTCTTTTGAGAATTGTCTATTCATGTACTTAGCCCCCTTTTTGATGTGATTGTTTGTTTTTATCTTGTTGATTTGGTTGAGTTTATTGTGGATTCTGGATAGTAGTCCTTTGTTGGGTAGACTGTTCTGTAGATATCTGTTAGATCTGTCAGGTCAAGTGTCACATTGAGGTTCCAGATATCTTTGTTAGTGTTTTACCTTGATGATCTGTCGAATACTGTAAGTGGGGTATTGAAGTCTCCTACTATTCTTGTGTGGTTATCTAAGTCATTTCATAGGTCTCTAAGAACTTGTTTTATGAATCTGGGTGCTGCAGTGTTGAGTGCCTTAGTATTTAGGATAGGTAAGTCTTCTTGTTGAATTGAACCCTATATCATTATGTAATGTCCTTCTTTATTCTTTTTGATTATTGTTGGTTTATAGTTGGTTTTGTCTAAGAACATTGACTCCTGCTTCTTTTTGTTTTCTGTTTGCTTGGTAGATCTTTCTCCATCCCTTTACTTTGAGCCTATGGGTGTCCTTGCAGGTGAGATGTATCTCTTGAAGACAGCATACAGTTGGGTCTTGCTTCTTCATTCAACTTGCCAGTCTGTGCCTATTATGTAGGGCATTTAACTTATTTATGTTCAAGGTTAACATCAGTAAGGGCAGATTTGATCCTGACATCATGTTGTTAGCTGGGTGATATGTAGACTTGGCTTGTGTACTTTATAGTGGTGGTGGTCTGTTGTCTTGAATATGTTCCTGTAATGGTCAGCAGCAGTCTTTAATTTGCAAGTTTAGCCCTCCCTCAATTATCTTTTGTAAGGCAGGTCTGGGGGCAATAAATTATCTTAGCATTTGCTTGTCTACAAAAGATTTTATTACTCCTTCGCTTATGTAGCTTAGTTTGAAGGATATGAAATTTTTAGTTGTAATTCCTTTTCTTTAAGGATGCTGAATATAAGCCCCCAATCTCTTCTGGCTTGTAAGATTTCTGTTGAAAGGTCCACTATTAGCCTGGTGGGTTTAATTTATAAGTGACCTGCCCCTTCACTCTAGCTGCATTTAATATTTTTTTCTTTCATTTCAACCTTGGAGAATCTGATGACAATGTGTCTTGGGAATGGTCACATTGTATAGTGTCTAACAGGGGTTCTCTGAATTTTCTCAATTTGTATGTCGACCTCTCAAGTGAGATTGGGGAAATTTTCATGAACAGTATTCTCAAATGTGTTTCCAAATTTCTTGCTCTCTCTCCCACTTAAGCACCCAGCAGATGGTGCTTAATCATAATCACAGATGAGTAGGCTCTTGCTCAGCATCACAGATCCTTTGTATTTACTTGCATTTGCAGCCATGCTACCTGTCAGTTTTTTTAGGGTGTGAGCTCCTCTGCCACTTGAGTACTGGCTGCAGATAATGGATTTATCCTTTAATTTGCTAAACAACCATATGTGTTTTTTTACTTTAAATGAATCAATAGAATTAATCAAAAAATCAAGAATATAAATATCATTTGTTGCATTTTCTTTAAACATCAATGTTTTCCATTATAAATATTTTATTAATGAGTTTTCAGAGTAGAATGAAAAACAGTAAGGTTATAAACTTGAAAGCAGGGAAAAATAATTATTTGAGAAATAAACAAATGTGATTAATATAAATTACAAGTTTACAAATTTTAACAGTGAGCTAAAAATAGAGTGATGCTTAAAGGAAAAGGATCATTAAAAAGAGGTTCTTCCCCTAACCCCCCAAACATTAGGAGAAATACCTAATATAGATGATGATTGATAAGTGCAGCAAACTACCATGGCACGTGTATACCTATATAACAAACTCGCATGCTCTGCACATGTATCCCAGAACTTAACGTATTAAAAAAAAAAAAAAAAAAAGACTTCCAAAAAAAAAAAAACAAGGTTCTTTTTTGGATAGGAGAGATGATACTTAGAAGTAGGAAATAATGTTTTAGTAGAGAGTGAGTTATTAAAGATTGGAAATATAAAATGATGATGTTTTTATGTTCAAGAAAATAAAATCTTTGACAAGAAATCAGAAACTATAAAAAGTGTTAGAGACAAAAAAAACTCTAAACAGTAATTAGAAAACCAGGCCAGGTGCAGTGGTTCACACCTGTAATCCCAGCACTTTAGGAGGCTGAGGCAGACAGATGACGAGGTCAGTAGTTTCAGACCAACCTGGCCAACATGGTGAAACCCATTTCTACTAAAAATACAAAAAATTAGCCAAGTGTAGTAATGCGTGTCTGTAATTCCAGCCACTTGGGAGGCTGAGGCAGGAAAATCTCTTGAACCCAGGAGGCGGAGGTTGCAGTGAGCCGAGATCACGACATTGCACTCCATCCTGGGCAACAGAGCAAGACTCCTTCTCGAAAAAACAAACAAACAAACAAAAAAGAAATTAGAAAACTGAAAAAAATGTATTAACAAAATTAACAATTCAGTAGGTGGGTTCAGCAGGAACTTACAGCTAATGTGAAATGAGTGAAATATACAATAAGTCAAAATATATGCAAAGGAAACAGAACTACAAAATATGGAGAATGGAAAAAAAGAGGAAGAGAGTGAGTATGATAATAAGTGTTTGTGTGTGTGTGTCTGTGTGTGTGAGAGAGAGAAAGTGCAAGAAAGAACAGTGAGAAGTTACAACTGGAATCCCCAAAAAGAAAAAAGATAAATACTTTTGCAGGAAGAATATTCGAAAGGATAAAGGCAGAGATTTTCCAGGAAATGTGGGAAATACTAACCAGCAGATTTAGATAACTCAACAAACCCAGGTAAATGAGAAAATAAATCCACACTCAGACATACCATAGTGAAATAATGAAACAGAAAAATCAAATTAAATAAACTGAAAAGCATACTCAAAAAAAAAAAAAAAAACCTCCTTCAAAGGAGAAACAAATGAAACACTTCAATTCAAACTACATTTCTATATCCAACTAAAATAACCTTTAAGAATAAAGGTAGGCCAGGCGCAGTGGCTCATGCCTGTAATCCCAGCACTCTGGGAAGCCAAGGCAGGCAGATCACCTGAGGTTGGGAGTTCAAAACCAACTTGGCTAACATGGTGAAACCCAATTTCTACTAAAAATACAAAATATTAGCTGGGCGTGGTAGTGCATGCCTGTGATCCCAACTGCTCAGGAGGCTGAAGCAGAAGAATCACTTGAACCTGGGCGTCAGAGGTTGCGTTGAGCCAACACTGTACCATTGCACTCCAGCTTGGGCAATAAGAGCAAAACTCTGTCTCAAATAAAAGGAAAAAAAAAAAAGGAATAAAGGTAAATCTTATTTAATCCAAAAAACATATGCACACTTCTTAGCTTTTACTTCTGCCTTCTGTTTATCAGGAATTACTTCTATTTACCTTTCTATAAATCCAAATGTTACTATTCTTTGAAGGCCAGACTTGCAGACTGGCTTATGCCAATTGAGTCATTCTTTCTGATAACTAAATGACAGAAATTTAAAGGTGTGATAACCATAGGAAAGCAAGTCACATAACAAATTCTGTCACATAAAATTATTTTAAAAACATTTGCTATCAAGTAAGCACAAAACAGTAAACATAATCTTTCCATGAACGCAATATAATTCTATCTCTTTGTTGCTTTGTTTTTGTTTTCGTTTTTGAGATGGCGTTTTGCTCTGTCACCCAGGCTGGAGTGCAGTGGCGTGATCTTGGCTCACTGCAAGCTCTGCCTCCTGGGTTCAAGCAATTATCTGCCTCAGCCTCCCGAGTAGCTGGGATTACAGGTGCCCACCACCATGCCTGGCTAAGTTTTTGTATTTTTAGTAGAGATGGGATTTCTCCATCTTGGCCAGGCTGATCTTGAACTCCTGACCTCGTGATCCACCCGCCTTGGCCTCCCACAGTGCTGGGATTACAGACATGAGACACCGTACCTGGCTGCTCTTTGTTTTTAGGTTACACAACTACATCAAAAGATTCACTCAAGGCAGATGCAACAATATTCAAGAGGTGATCGTTCTGATTATGGCATTCAAATTCACCTAGAATTTAGTGTAAACTTAACTAACTCATTAACTCATACAGACCATGGCCGTGTCTATATTTAAGTATTTTTAAATAAATTGCATGTGTCTATATGCTAAGGATTCCAATAATTATTAATTTCAAGATGAATTTAACTCAAACTCCCCTGGATTTCAAATTAGTATGTACAAATGGATATTTCTAAATTACTGATTTCTGAAAGACACAGGGAAGATGAAAGCACTGGAGGAAGAGATGAGCTGGTCTGTGAGTCATTACTTCATATATACAGATGAACAAAGTTCCCAGAAGGATTCCACTAAACCTCCCTTCTTCCAAGAGGCAGGGGCCAGAGATGAAAATAGGCTATTAAACAATATTGTAGAAAACAAATCTCAATCTTAATAATGATTTCAGGGTTCAAATTCTGATTGGGGAAGCATGAAAAGCTTTAGGCTAACGTACACTTATCATTAATTCTAAGCTAAGCCCAAAGACCTTGCTAAGAGAAGTTGTACTTAGTCTGTTATGCCCAGACCGTTTATTCCCCAAAGAAGACCACCAGAGTCCAGAGTCAAAGCCAAACGGCAAGGATCTTCACTGCAAGTTCGAACTTGGTCCCTCCGTTCCTCAACATACAAGAGGGGCCTGAACGATGCATGTGCTTGCTTTTTATAGCCTGATGTAAACAGGTTATAGAGGAACAAGGGAATTCTTTTGGTTACAGCATTACAATTGGTTAACATTTTAAGTTATACCTCTAGCAGTTTTCTATTGGTTCCCGCGCTTTCAGTAAAGCCATAAACGGTTGTGGCCTTATTGGGGGTCTCTCCAGGTGGTGTTTTTCCAAAGTTGAGATATATGGTGTGTTTGTACTGGGCCCAGGAAGTTGAGATATATGGTGTGTTTGTACTGGGCCCAGGAAGTTGAGATATATGGAGTGTTTGTACTGAGCCCAGGAAGTTGAGATATATGGAGGACTGTGTTTGTACTGGGCCCAGGGCTGAGGAATGTGTGAATTGTGTGAATGTGTCTGTGTTGGGCCCAGGAAGTTGAGATATATGTTTGTACTGGGCCCAGGGCTGAGGAATGTGTTCTTTCAAGTCATCAAACTATAACAGAGTTTTCTCATGTTTCTAGGAGACAGAGAATGAGGGTTTTTAAAATTATTTGTTTGACTTTTCTCTTTTCTCCTTTTGCTTTGTTCCCCACTTCATATTTAGCTCTTTACAAATGCAAATATAACCTTTTAACCTACCAGATACTCCCTACAGGGCAAATTCATCTAACTAGGAGCTTAGAAGCTCCAGAGCAGAACTGCCTCCCACCAGGAGATTCCCTTGAGAGACAACAGTCAATTTACAACCCAAAATATGCTCGCCATGAAATGCTCTCCCATCTAGAGAGTTTCAGCCACTTTTACAACCTAGTTCTGCCTGTGAAGGCGCCAGCTTGACCACCTGGTAGATAAAGCACCAAACAGAGTTACATGAACCCCCTGCTTGCTTATTCCTTCCACTGCGTGCCATGCATTCCAAGCCCCCCTTACAAAGTCCTCACTTTCTGCTCCAAAGGCAAAGTGGTAACTTTAAGTCAGGAATTCTGTACTTCTTCTCTTAAGCTAGCTTTGGAATAAAAAGTCACTTTCTTTATAACAGTCCTGACTCTTGTTAATTAGACTCTGCAAGTGGAGAGTAGCTGAACCTGTGTTTCAGTTACAAGACCGAGAACAAATATTTATTAAATGTAATAAATTACTATTCATGGATTAATGCTTGTTTTAAAAGTATTATTGTATCTAGGTTCACAAATAAATTTGGAATATGTCAGGCCTCTGAGCCCAAGCTAAACCATCACATCCCCTGTGACCTGCACATATACATCCAGATGGCCTGAAGCAACTGAAGATCCACAAACGAAGTGAAAATAGGCAGTTCCTGGCTTAACTGATGACATTCCACCATTGTGATCTGTTCCTGCCCCACCCTAACTGATCAATTGACTTTGTGACAATACACCTACCCCAACCTTGCGATAATGTACTTTGTGATATTACCCCACCCTTGTGAATGTACTTTATATGATACATCCTCCCCACCCTTGAGAAGGTACTTTGCAGTATCCTTCCTGGCCCTTAAGAAGGTACTTTGTAATACTCTTCCTGCCCTTGAGAATGTACTTTGTGAGATCCACCCCCTGCCCACAAAAAAAGTTGCTCCTAACCCCACTGCCTATCCCAAACCTCTAGGAACTAATGATAATCCAACAGCCCTTCACTGATTCTCTTTTCAGACTCAGACTGCCTGCACCCAGGTGATTAAAAAGCTTTATTGATCATGCAAAGCCTGTTTTGTGGTCTCTTCAGACAGATGCATGAGACAGAGTATACTTTTCCTTTCTTGTATGGTCTTTGTCTTTGTTATCAAGATTACACTGGACACACCCAAAAAGTTATGAAATATTCTTTCTCTTTATACTACCTGAAATATTGTGTGTTAAATTGAAATTTTCTGTCTTCAATGTTTGGAAGTTATTGACGGCAAAACTCTGTAACGATAATGTTCATATGTATATTTTTATGACTAACTTTTTGACTATAGAGTCAATGTCTGTAATGACAGAACTTACATTTAGATTTTCTTTTTCTTGGGCAAGTCATTATCAGTTGTATATTTCCAAGAACATGTGAATTTTATTCAAATTTTGAGAATCATGAAATAAATGTATTTATATATTTTTGTAACTCTCTGTAGCTTTGTTCCCTATTCCTACCCTAATAACACATATTCATGCCTCTTTGTTATTTCATTATGAATCTTAGATATTTGACTATTTTGTGAGTCTATTCAAAGAATCACATTTGGGTTTACTTGATCATCCAAATAGTTTTATTGTTTTCATTTTCAGAATATTTGATATTTGTTTCATTATTTCTTACCTTATACTTTACATTTGATCATTTTTTAGTTTCCTGATTTAAACAATTAACTCATTAATTTCCAGTCTTTCTGCTTTTCTGCTATAGTTACAGTTACAAATTTTCCTGTTTTTACTGCCTTTTTAGTTTCCTCAAATACTTAAAAGGGTATCTCTATATTATTCATTTCTAAATATTTAATACCCATAGTATTATCTTTTCTAACCCATTGTTGGTTTTAAACTATATATATATATATATATATATATATATATATATATATATGTTAAAGATTTCCAAATATCTAGCATGATTTTTCCTTTGTTATGAAGGAAATCAAAGTTTTACCCCAGAATATGTTTGACACTTGATTTTAGCCAAAAGGCTGAGAAGTGATGAATATGTTTATTTGAAATATTTTGAAATAGAAGCAAACAGAAGTGGCTTTGCAAAGCTGTCTTTTGTGGAGGAAATTTGCATCTGTAGATAATCTTCACGAATGCAGCCTGGATGTTCCTTTCCAGGCATTTCCAGGATCTAGGAAAGACTGAGAGTTTGACATCTTTAAATGTCTGAAAGGAAATATTTACCGTCTATTCTCATTGAGGGCTACTGCCTGTGAATCTTCAGTCACATAACAAGGCCACCTTTCCCAGCCAAACCTCTCTGCCTTGGTCATGCTCTGAGTCTGCATTCTTTCTGTTACCTCAAGATGGTATATAAGCTTCTGTACCTTGTTAGGGATTGGGTCTTCATCCAAAGTTTCCCCTGTATACACTTTAAATAAATTTGTATGCTGTTTTCTCTTACTGCCTTGGCAAGTTGATTTTTCAGAGGCCCTTCAGAGGGCCAAGGAGAAAGCCCTTCCTTGGTCCTCACAGTTATATTGCCATTCGTTTACTAGAAAATATTAGAGGGGAGGGAGCTTTGACACAGGAACTGGTCTGTATGACAGATGCTATTTTGTGTTTTTGATATATTCTTTGTGGCCTGATGGAAAGCCAATTTTGGTAAATAATCCATGTGTGCTCAGGAAGAATGTACATTTTCTTATTACTGAGTATGTGTGCACTTGTATATATATAATAAAAATATGTATTATAAACATAAAATCAATGTATTATATATATGCACACACATATGTATGCACACACACACATATATATATATGTATGCTTATTCAAGCAAGCATAATAGTTCTTTGTTCAAATAGTCAATAATCTTGCAGCCCTCAGAATCACAGCAGATTCAGGGACAATAATTGCTAATTGTTGGTTTTACATATCATTTACTTGGATGAGATTTCCTAGTGTGAGTCCATTGTTTTTATAATTGCAATATTACCAGATTCATTTCCTGTATTTGGATGCAAATTTACATGGTTCTTATGCACTCAGGCTTTAAAAAATTTGTCAATATAATATATCTTTCATTCAGTTGTAGAAATGTGTGACCATGAGGACCCCATAACCTATGAATGACATGCTGAGACTGGGAACCCAAAATGATGGTAACTGAGAGTGGTACTAGGACTCTATATTTTGATCACTCTCTCTCCTACGTGAGGACCTTAATAAAAAGGTAGAATTTTTTAAAACAAAACTATGGAAGGCCATTATTTTGGATTGAGCTCATGCACTAGGCCCCAACAGACCACACCAAACAGAAATGGAGTTGCTCGTGCTAAATGTGACATAATCAAACTAAGACTTT
Organism: Piliocolobus tephrosceles; assembly: GCF_002776525.5. Taxonomy (NCBI): domain Eukaryota; kingdom Metazoa; phylum Chordata; class Mammalia; order Primates; family Cercopithecidae; genus Piliocolobus; species Piliocolobus tephrosceles. The sequence goes on along the minus strand of NC_045449.1, from coordinate 40,973,242 downwards.
AAGGAAACACATAAGACCTAGTGCAGATCAGGTTTTGTTTTCCTCCTGTAAGTGGGACTTTCCAGCAAGGAGATACCTTCTACTCAGTCCTTTTTCCTACCTTTGCAAAACTCACTGTTCTGCTGTTTCCTATTGGGTTTCAATAACAAATAAGTACATTTACGATGGTAGTAGTGACATCAATGACTAAAACTTCTCAAAATTGAGAAAATGACCAAAAGAGGGGAATTGTTAATACAAACTAAATATGGCCTGAGAGGGACTCTCTACTTTTATATTAGACTCTTTATGGATGAACTACAACCTAACTTAATAGGTAGACAAGATTGAAAACCTAACTTAGGAGTATACACCTGCAACAATAGCTGAGTCTTGGCCAATCTCAGCAGCCATAGTTCACCCACTCATACACTGCTGAGTGTTCAAATAAGGCAAATACCATGCTGTAACCAATCCAGTTGTTTCTGTAGCTCATTTCTAATTTATGTACGTCACTTCACTTCCCTTGTTTGTCTGTAAATCTTTTTCCACCACATGGCTGCACTGGAGTCTCTCTGAATCTGCTATAATTTCTGTACTGCCCAATTAGCAAATTGTTCATTGCTCAAGCTACTTTAAATTTAAATCAGCTGAAGTTTTTCTTTTAACAATATCTTTTCCTATAAATTTACTTTCAGCTTTTATTTCTTTAGGTTTGAAAATTGTCTCTTCCAAGGAGCAGGTAACAAGATTTTATTTGTTTTTGTATAACTTGAAAATTTATGGTCATTAATTAACATGTTTACTTATTGATATACATGAATTTATTTTTTTACCTTCTGTTTTTTCACTTTTAGTTTACTGTGCTTTTTCTTTACTTCTTTATTTTCGTATTTTATTGTTCTCATTTTCTCCCTTTATTCAATTACATTTTATTTTCCCATTCATTTTCTATTACTTTAGTTGTTTGCTGTACTTTTGTTGTTGTTACTGATTATTTTAATAAGCCTATTTGTCTTAACAGGGTCCAAACTTAATCACTAATTTCACCTTCTTGTTCCTGGAACATACAGTAGTGAATTTGAAATACAAATCTCTGTAGGGCTTAGACCTGTGGGTGCGACTTCTCTGAGAGGATTTTGTTGTATGCAAAAATGTGGCTAAAGCAAATAAATAAGCAACTGAGTTTTTTTACTTTTCTTGCTGCTGACAGATTGTTATTAGTTTACCTTTTTACTTCATGTGTTCTAGCTATGTGTAAGGGCCTTAATTCCCAGACTCAAACTCTTTTATACTTAAGATTAACACAGTCTCTTCCCCTCACAACACACACACACAGACATACACACACACACACACACACAGCAACTGCAGAGTGTACTCAGTTTTACAATTCAATTTGTGATTCAGTTTCATTGTCATGACTTCTAGATACTTCCAGCATCATACTTTCTTGGAATTCACATTTGTATTTTAATTAATTTTGAAATATTTTATGTAGTAATTTTATGCATTAACAGGAAGAGTGTTTTAAAGTTATCTAGTATATAACATAGAACTAAAAGTGCTTAGTCACTAGGATTATGCGTATTAGTGATGTTAATCTCAATCCCTATGGTGTTAAATCTGATCAGGGGCTACTCTGTAATCTTTTCACATGAGCTATCAACAGCATTCAATGGCCTTGACTTTCTTTTGTCCCTTCCTGAAACATTCCTTTCTTAATGTTTATGAAAATGCTCTCTTCTAATTTTCCTTCTCCACTGGTACTTTTTCTCAGTATCTTTTATCAATGTCGCTTCTTTCTCTACATTCTTACCCAAGTTGATAATATTCATTTTCATACTTTAATGTCTTGTGAATGCAGATAACTACCAAATTGACATGTTCAACACATTTCTCTTCTATGAGACCAAACTCCTACTATTACTTCTCACTTCATTTCATAGGTCCTTCTACCCGAGGACCTATTGTCACCACTCAGTTTAGACTTCCCCTTCCTAGTAAGTGATGTTACTTTCAATGCACTTCATTAAATCAGAGACCTGGGATTCATACATGGTTCCCTTTCCACCTCATCTGTGTTCAGGTGATAAGTATGCCTGTACTTATCCATTCGTTTTGTTCACATTACTTCTGAGATCTAAGTCCATCATTTAGACCTTTGTAATTTTGAGGCAAAGTTTTTTGAAAAATGCAACATAATCTACAAATACATTACTTATGTCATAAAACATAGTATTATACATAGACATGCATAGGTTAAAAAAATGACAAGCAAAATATAATCTTAGTGACTAGACTTATAGATTATTTCTATTTTCTTTTTGGGTTTTTTAATCATTATATAATTACAATCAAGAAAGTAAGTGATTAAAACAAATTCAAAACTTTTCTTGATACCCATATGCCAAGGATCATTTTCCTTGATAATTTAACCAATCTCACATATGTTCTCTGGCTCAATTGGGCTAATGACTAGGCACATGTAAGGAGAAAAAAATCATTTTTTATTTTCACATGTGAATTGAATATGAAAAGAGGTCTAATAATAATTTTCAAACTTTGGGTTTAGTAGTGTAGACAAAAAAATGTTATTTGAAAATCAGCATTGTGACTTATGTGTGATTGGCTACATATATGTGACTAAAACATTGAGAGTCGTGAAATTGAATGAATTACAAAGTCAGATGCACTTTGTACATTGCTTTGTGCTTCAATTATGTCGCAGAGATTGCATTCCCATCTGTTAGTGGTCTGTCTTACTTATATTTATGCATGTTAAGTTTGAAGGGCCAATGTTGATTCTTTTCATTGCCTATAATGGTTTTTTAATGAGATACATTAGTTTGAATTATGAGCAATCTAATATATATTTTGGAATGTGTTGCTTTAAGTAACTGCTAATAATTCTGTGAAAGTTTACCTCAAAGACTAAAATATATGACAGTTATGTTAGAATTGAGCAATATTGCAGGCAGTTTATAAGTTTATTAAAAATAAAAAAGCTTGGATACTAAGTTATTGATTAAATAATTCACTGAAAGGGGTGAGCCAGTGTTGAAGAATGAAACACACAAAGACTTTGACAGAAGACAAGTCTGAATTTTAATCTTACCACATACTGTCTGTGCAACCTTCAGCAGTTTACTGAACCTCTCTGAGCTACGTATACAACTTGGAAAATCTTACTTTGCAGGATTGTTGTAAGAATCAAAGAAAATTCATATAAAATGCCTAGCTTAGAGTAATTTATATCTTCCTGACTACTGCTGCCTTGTAAACTTTAAGTTCCTGCAAGTCTGCTGCTCCAAAATCACCTACTCCATTGTTAGATGAGCATAATGGTTGGTTAGTCAGCATCATTGGCTACGTTGACACCTGACTCTCCTGGGGGCTCTAATACTGCTGTTCAGATAAAGATTGTATTGTATATTTGAGAGAGGGAAAACAGAGAATTACACATATAAACACACTCAGCCCAGTTAATCAGGGGAAAGCCCAGTGTAACCAGGGCGAAACTTGTGTGTACTCAGGATCCTTTCTACAAATCCTTCACCAATCTGTAGAGTTATATAACCTTGTCTCTGCTCATAAAGATAATACCAAGCATGCCCTCCAGATCAACCTGACTTGGCCTTGTTAGCCTCATCTGTCTCATACCTGCTGCCTCCCCCTAAAACAGAAAAATCAGTCTTTTTCTATTTCCCAAAGCAAAACCTATTCTTACATTGGCATCGCAATCATTTTTCTTTCACGACATTTAATGCTCTCATTTTCTTATTTATAACTGTCTTTGTAATCACTCCCCCAAATAACTGTTATCTCAGAAAGTAAGGTGTCTAGGCAAAATGATAGTGACAATTGTTTATATACTTTACAAGAATCTAAATACCTTTATGATTTTAGAAGAAACAAATTATTCCACCCCACCCTAAATTACAAGTTTCTTCAATTCTTTTTTGTAAAGATGACAATTTACAGACTAGATTATCTGCAGTGATTCTAATCACTCCAGAGGTAGTAAAATGTCATCTTTACCCTAATGTGCTGGGGGTAGCCAGGGTGGAAAGGAGGGAGTGGGAGGGGGCTATATGCAAAATCTAATAGAAAGCATGTAAATATTTCACTAAAATATGCTGCTCAATTAGGAAATAATAATGAGGTAGTAAGTAAAGTGAACGCAGTTTTAACTATCTTGGGCTTCTTAGTTGTTATGTAAATGGTGGGTTGCAGATAGTTAGCCCAGAGACCAGTATCAGTTCTTATGACTGCTTCAGCCCCTCTCCGAATGATCAAGCTAAACAAGGAGATCAGCACAAAAAATCTGCATTGGAAACACATGAAGAAGAATCTAAAATAATTATTGATCAGGGAAATATTCATCATAGTTATTTCAAGGTACTGCAAAACATTTGAGAATGTAAATTATTCCATTTCATTATGAAAGTATACAATCCAATCAATAATATACAGAGATTTCTTATTTGCTGGTAAAACCTTAAACATAATGGGAAATTTTTAAAATGGAGCCAGAAGAGGCATTTAAATGGCGAATGCCATTTTCGTTATTCCCTTGCTACAGGACTGACTTAAGTCAATTTACATAGATCATTATTGATTCTAGTTCCACAAAATGGGAATGAAAAAATTAGATCTGATATATTTTAAAGTCCACAAAATGCCAATATTTTTTCTCCCTTATATAACCTTAATCTGTGGAAATGCAAGAATGTTTTGTTTCAGTCTATATTAGACACTTCAAATTAAGTTACAATCAATAGTATTATATAAAATCCAGGGTAAAAATGTATTTTCAAGCTTCAACTTAGGACTGACTAATAATAACAATATGGGTTATATTAATATTCTACCCCAAGCAATGCATAAACAATTTTATTGGAGTTCTTTGGAAATTCCTCATAGCACTGTCTAGAGGTAACCATTATTTATATTTTTATTATGTATTCTTCCAGAGCTTTCCCTATGCTGTATTTGGTTTTCATATATTTTATAGAATATATACTACTATATTTATTACTTAAACTTGTTTATAGCAGTGGTGCTAAAACTCAATATGCATACATTGTCACAAAATAATAAACCTATTTAAAAGCCTATTTAAAAAGCATATCTCTTTGAGCTTTACACCTGCTCAGCTACTCATTCTCATCCATCCCAAAGATTCTGATTCTACAGAAATAGGATGGAGGCTAGGAATATAAATTTTAAAAATAAAACTTAATATACTTCTGGGGAAAGTAGATTGTAGTATTAAAAAACACCAGCCTATAATTTCCTTTTTATGTTAATCTTATGAGGAGAGTGCATCAAGATTACCCTAGTTTGTGATGTTACTTTGTTAAGAGATTCATCTTTTTCAGAGTTTGAAAGAATCTCAATGACAGAAACTATCTGCTTGATAGAGCTTTCAGAGGAAATCAGCATTATTTGGAGACTTTTGAAGGGCATGAATAATTTACTAACTTTTCAATTCCTTCCACAATTATTTTTGTATCCAGGTTTTCTACCTTTCCTTAGACAATTTTTATAGGTAACGTTTTTCTAGAAAATTGACCATTATATTATAAAATGTGTTGGGAATGAAGTTTTTGGTGTCACAAAAAAAAGAATGAATGCTGAATTGCTGGAACAAATGATCTCTCAGCAAGGCGAGCTTTACTTTCTGCAGAAAGGGTGCTGCTACTCAATAGCTGTACAGCCACGAGAGCATACTGAACAAAGAAGACAGAGTTATTTATAAAATGCATATGTATTTTTGCATCTACCCTACTGCTGTCTCTAGTTTCCATTGACTGGAATAGGATCTCACATTTTACACTTTATCCAACTGGCTATTAGTTTAAAACTTTCTTAATTAGGTAAGGGGAATAGAAGAAAGAACGAAAAGGAAGTTGCCCAAGGATAGTTAAGGAAGCATCACCAAATAAGGAATGGCATGTACTATGGGTTGGGGCTTGTCTAGTTCTGTCCAGGCATGCCACAGCAAGCTAGGACAGCTGATTTGGAATACATATATGTGTATAGATAGATAGATAGATAGATAGATAGATAGATAGATAGATAGATAGATA
>NC_045449.1:40912356-40967158 GCF_002776525.5 Piliocolobus tephrosceles | reverse complement strand
ATAGATAGATAGATAGATAGATAGATAGATAGATAGATAGATAGATACACACACATCTATATACATACTAATAGTGGATAGCAATCTTATAGTAAGAAATTGTGACTTTTTATAATTTTTGAATAGGAACTTTCCCATTTCTCACAAAGGTATTTGTGTTTGTGAAATGGAGGACATTATATTCAATTAGAACAACTCCAGCTTTTATCTTTGTCTCTTCTCCTTCCTTTTGTTTATTCCTTTCTATGCTTAGCCTCTTCAATTTCATATTTAATTTTTATTTGACTTAAATTTTATTTTTATAGGTTAATATCTCCTAAACATAGGCAGAATTTAACTCTGTTTTGATTTAGATCTACTTCAATGTCTTTCAACAATGCTTCTTTTTCTTTTTAGACCTCATTTTCTAACATTTATTTTTAGTTTTCATATATATTTCATTGCTAACATCAATAGAATCATTTCTTAATTTCTTGTTTTATTGTTGAATCTTTATTTTTATTATACTGTGAGAATCTGGATTTTTATACACCTATATTTATGTTAGTATTTTGGTTTCATGCCTAGTAACTTAGCTGAATTCTTGTTAATTCCAGTGGTCTGCTGCTGTTCTTGGACTTTTTTTTTATGTAGACAATGATACCATCTAAAAATGATTATATCTTTTTTTCAAGTTGTATTTTTCTCATTTTATATTTCTTATTATTGTTTTATTCCAGCTAAATCCTCTAGTACAATGCTAGAAAACAAAAGTGAGGAAAGCCAGCAATTTCATGAGGTATCACTAATGGTAAACTTCTAAAGTCTCACTATTAATATTGTATTTGTTGTAGTATTTTTTACAAAAAATAAGATGGGCTATTTTTCTGAAATCCTTTTAAAAAATAAGAATCACCTATTCCATGAAGTTTGAATATATTTGATTTAAATTGCCTTTTAAATCAGCTAGTCTTGGCTCTCTCTGATATTTTGATTACCAATTCAATGTATTCTATCTCTTTACTTCCGACTTTCTGAGTGGTTCTGTATTAAATATATGTCTTTTAAAGATGATCTACCTAGATTTTTATTTTACTGTAGTGGGATACGTACTTAGTAAGTCCACATGTGTTTTAATGACTGACACATTTGCATTATATCTACTATTTCATTTCTTTCACCATCCTTTTACTTAGTTCTATTTTTAGTCTTCCCTTGCTTCTCTTGAACTGATACAATTTGTTTATTTACTTTTTATGATAAGTTGGCAGCAGTATATTAGCTCTCTCTTTTGGAAGCTATCCTGTAAATTGTAATACATATACCCAACTGTAATTTACTTTTAGAAATGTATAAAGGACTCAGCATTTCTATCTCTTAGACTGTAAGGCCTTAACTTTCTCTTTCAAATGTAAAACTAAACATATTTTGATGTTCAATAATCAATGCATTTTCCCAAGACAGCTTATCAATTTTTAGGGCCTTCCATTATTTCTTGGAACCTGTGCCTTCTCTTAATGTATATGTTTTCTGTTTTTATTTTTATTTTTTATTTTTTATTTTTTATTTTTTTGAGACGGAGTCTCATTCTGTCACCCAGGCTGGAGTGCAGTGGCATGATCTTGGCTCACTGCAACTTCTGTGTCCCCGATTCAAGTGATTCTTCTGCCTCAGCCTCCCAAGTAGCTGAGACTACAGGCGTGTGTGCCACCGCACCCTGCTAATTTCTTGTATTTTTAGTAGCAATGGAGTTTCACCATGTTAGCCAAGATTGTCTATTGTACTCCTGACCTCATGATCCGCCTGCCTTGGCCTCCCAAAGTGCTGGGATTATAGGCATGAGCCACCACACCTGGCTCTGTTTTTAAAAATAATTTATTCATTGGGGTTTGTTGAATTCATTTTTTTAGTCTTTGTATGAAGATATCAGGAAAGCTTTTGTATTAACTTATAAATTAGAGTTGCCTGACAGCCAAGTGAAAGAATCTCAGCTCCGTGAAAATGACAAAACAAACTTTAGTGTAAAATGACAGTTGATAATCTAGCTGCAGGATGATCAGGCATTCTTCCAATTTTGCAAACCCAGGTAATCTGGAGTGCTAGATAGTGGAAAAACAAACAAACAAACAAAAACAAACAAAAAAACTAGACAGTTTGTTAACTAGCGAACAGTCAACAGGCAAATTCTGTCAACAGGTATCAGGACTCCAGTATCCACTAAGTGGGGGTTTATGGGCAGGACTGTTGAAAACCAGGCAGTGTGTCATACTCAGAAGAGCCTGGAGAACCAGGAAAGCTATCCAAACAGTTCTCAGAAACAGAGATCCATGTTAAAACTCATTTATCAAAGGAGAGCATAGGTTAATGTTGCTGTAAAACAGTGATGAGATGACATATTTCTAAACTACAACTACAGAAGGTCTAGGACATCAAAAAAGATGATCATTTAGGCACCCAACTATGGAAATTAAAGAATTTAAGTAAATTAGCTAGGTACGAGATAAGTTTTGAAACTAAAGACAAATATCCATATGATTCTGTCAAAGGCCGTTTTTAATGTAAAGGTTCATTTGTGGAGTACTAAAACATCCACTTTGTGGTACAACTTTACAACTGCAGGAAAGTCTATTAGATTAAAACTGAGCTTTTTAGGCCATTTATGTTCATTGAGCATGCTGTGTTTGAATTTGCAGCAATCTCCTGAAGATCTAGCTAAAATACCAATAATCTATTTCCAAGGGAAAGGCCATAATTTAAGAAGATTTTATTTATCTTTTTTCACAAAAAGAATACATCTAAAAGTGTTTGAACATGTATTATATTCCTAGCATGGCATAAGGTGCTTCACGTGTGTGTTTTGAATGTAATTTTCAATGCTAATCTAAGAGAAAGTCTAATTGCTACTAGCCTGCAAATGAAACCAAGACTGAGAATGACCACATAACTTTCCCAAGGCAATGTAACTCATGTCTGACAAACTCTGGAACTCCTGTTATTTTTACTCCTCACAAAGAAATAAGCAAACCACATTGACATCTCTGAGCCTTAAGAGTTAAATCCTCTATTTGAAGAGATTTATGTCTTAAACATGAACACAATTATATGAGCCATAAGTAGTTTTAATATTGCACTATACTCTTACATTAAATAAGTTAATTTGCATGTAGAAAAGTTACTATTCACTGCATATCAAAATAACATGCCATTATATATTTTAAGCAGATGTGTAAAGATAATATCCATCTATCTAAAATTAGAACAAGTCATTCAAATCAATATGTTTTTCATGTAAATTCTACTTAAACCTGACACGTTGATGGTTAGATGTTAAGATCCTATATTGACTTGTTAAAAAACCGTAAGTACCTCTGGGATAAACCAACTGCCTCCAAGAGTTTTCACACAGAATATTGACCATTAACACGTGTCTTCACAGTTGAGAATATTTAAGGCTTTTATCCCCAATTAAATTAAAAATAATATATTCTATAGTATTTGACAGTAATATTGCTTCTAAATTTCAAATCGCAGTAAAAGATGTGGTTTTGTATAAAGAGGATTACTTTGCATTAATATTCTTTTAAACTTCAAAGACATGCGATCTCTTCAAAACAGCACACGATTTAGGTTTAAAAAATTCTTTTTAATCTTCCATAGTTCTGCTAATCAATATCTGTAAACTTAGCATAGTGCAAGAAAACTCAGTGTTTAAAGAGAAACATGAAGATTAATACAGTTGATGGTATTCTAAAGTTGTGTCCATATCTCCAACTAAAACAAAATCATTAAAATTTGGATTTAATGTATGAATAAAATCTACCACAGTGTATATATATATACTTTGAAGGCACTGCTTAAAACATTCTCTTCAGGAAATCATTCCATTTTGTTTTCACTTTCTTTTTCTTTTTTTCACAATTTCAGTAAAAATGTAACGTAATTCTCTGATTTGCTGACAAAAATATATTCGAATGTTGAAGCATTTCTTATTTCTTGAGGAATGAAAATATTGGAGGTCAGTATTTTCATAGTGGGACCTCATTTCTCCAAAATAAAGAAAATTAAGCCAGCTTGGTGGGAGGCACCTGTGGTCCCAGCTAATTATGAGGCTGAGGTGGGAAGATGGCTTGAACCCAGGAGGTCGAGGATGCAGTGAGCTGTGATTGTGCCACTACATTCCAGCCTGGTTGACTCAGCAAAACTCCCTCAAAACAAACAAACAAAAAATCAAAGAAAAATACTGGTGATATGTTCATTCACAAATTATTTCAGTAATTCAACCATCACATTACACATTAAGTACTATAAATTCAATGATGGTTCATTAGGCATGTGAATGGTTAAAAATATCATAGATATGATCTCTAACCATATCATAGATATGATCTATAACCATAGATGTTAAGATCCTATATAGGATCTATGATCCTAACCATAGATCATATCTATGTAATTGCAAGTAAGAAATTGCAAGTAAGAAAATTCCATTATTTTCAATTTGTCTTGAATACATTACCATGTTTAAAGGATTCTAAGACCTCATCAACTGCAAAGAGGATGTCTTTTGCAGGATGCTAAAATGTGAAAACCTGAACACCTTGGAAATGATGTAATGTGGTATAATATTGTTAATAATTTGTAGAATGTAGAGATCTAAAACCAAAACTCACCTAGGTTTTTGCTATCCTCTTATTTTGCTTAATGATATATTGTAATAGACGAGGCACAATGGCTTACGCCTGTAATCCCAGCACTTTGGGAGGCCGAGGTGGGCAGATACTTGAGGTCAGGAGTTTGAGACCAGCCGGGTCAACATGGTGAAACCCCGTCTCTACTAAAAATACAAAAATTAGCCAGGTGTGGTGGTGCACGCCTATAATCCCAACTACTCAGGAGGCAGAGGCACAAGAAGAGAATGGCTTGAACCAGGGAGGCGAAGGTTGCAGTGCGCTGAGATCACGCCACTGTACTCCAGCCTGGGTGAGAAAGTGAGACTACACCTCAAACACAAAAGCAAAACAAAACAAAAATGCATTATACTATAAGACTTTTCCTAGACCACCGAAAAGTCTTTGAAAATATAATATTAATTACTCCATGTTAATCTATGATATGAGTATGCCACGGATTATTAATAAGATTTCTGGCTGGGCGTGGTGGCTCACCCCTGTAATCCTAGCACTTTGGGAGGACAAGGCAAGTGGATCACCTTAGGTCAGAAGTTCGAAACTAGACTGGCCAAAAATGGTGAAACTCCTTGTCTACTAAAAACACAAAAGTTAGCCAGTCGTGGTGGTGCACACCTGTAGTTCCAGCTACTCGGGAGGCTGAGGAAGGAAAATTGCTTGAACCTGGGAGGCAGAGGTTGCAGTGAGCTGAGATCACACCACTGCACTCCAGCCTGGGTGACAAAGCAAGACTCCATCTCAAAAAAACAAAAGGCCACATGCAGTGACTCACGCCTGTAATCCCAGCACTTTGGGAGGCCGAGGCAGGTGGATCATCTGAGGTAGGGAGTTTGAGATCAGCCTGGCCAATATGGTGAAACCTCATCTCTACTAAAAATAAAAAAAATTAGCCAGGTGTGGTGGCAAGCACTTGTAATCCCAGCTACTCGGGAGGCTGAGGGAAGAGAATCACTTGAACCCGGGAAGCAGAGGTTTCAGTGAGCTGAGATCACGCCACTGCACTCTAGCCTGGGTGACAGAGGGAGACTCTATCTCAAAAACAAAAACAAAAAAAAAAGAAAAGAAAAAAAAAGATTTCTGGTCACTGTTTTTCTTTCTCTATTAAATATTGTCTTCTTGAACATCATTTTCACCACTGAATATTTTCTTAGAATGAATTACATTTTTTGTTATTAATTTTAGGTTAATAATATCATAACATGATACTCTGAGTTGACATATATTTTTACTCTGAAACATTTTTGTTGGTATAAATTATATAAAATACTTTGGTGATTTTTTTTCTTTAGAGAAGGCATTTAGATAAGGCTGAAGTGCATTTAGATGAAATCTGAGCTATTTTATCTACAGAGTTCTTAGGTCATATTTATTTTTCCTCTGTGAATGTTACTCAGTTTTCTTCTGATATTAATCCTTTAGATTTCCCAGGCCAGCCCCATTTCTCTTCCTTTTATTTACACATGGACAATTTTGGGCATTCCTACAGTGCTAGAAGCTTGCAAACAGAACAGCAGCAAAGATGGCTGGGTCATCCCCCTCATGGATCTCTCTGTCCCATAGAGTCTAACATTTTAGACAGTTACATTGTTCAGCCTGTGTGTTTGGAGAAATAATATTTCCTTGTCTTTTTTTATTATTATTATTTTACTTTAAGTTCTATGGTACATGTGTGCAACATGCAGGTTTGTTACATATGTATACATGTGCCATGTTGGTGTGCTGCACCCATTAACTTGTCATTTACATTAGGTATATCACCTAATGCTATCCCTCCCCCAACCCTCCTTCCCACAGTAGGCCCTGGTGTGTGATGTTCCCCTTCTTGTGTCCAAGTGATCTCATTGTTCAATTCCCACCTATGAGTGAGAGCATGTGGTGTTTGGTTTTCTGTTCTTGTGATACTTTGCTGAGAATGATGGTTTCCAGCTGCATCCAAGTCCTTACAAAGAACACAAACTCATCCTTTTTTATGGCTGCATAGTATTCCATGGTGTATATGTGCCACATTTTCTTAATCCAGTCTGTCACTGATGGAAATTTGGGTTGATTACAAGTCTTTGCTATTGTGAATAGTGCCACAACAAGCATACATGTGCATGTGTCTTTATAGAAGCATGATTTATAATCCTTTGGGTATATACCCAGTAATGGGATGGCTGGGTCAAATGGTATTTCTAGTTCTAAATCCTTGAGGAATTGCCACACTGTTTTCCACAACGGTTGAACTAGTTTACAGTCCCACCAACAGTGTAAAAGTGTTCCTATTTCTCCACATCCTTTCCAGCACCTGCTGTTTCCTGACTTTTTAATTATTTTCATTCTAACTGGTGTGAAATGGTATCTCACTGTGGTTTTGATTTGAATTTCTCTGATGGCAAGTGATGATGAGCATTTTTTCATGTGTCTGTTGGCTGTATAAATGTCTTCTTTTGAGGAGTGTCTGTTCATATCCTTTGCCCACTTTTTGATGGGGTTGTTTTTTTCTTGCAAATTTGTTTGAGTTCTTTGTAGGTTCTGGATATTAGCCCTTTGTCAGAGGAGCAGATGGCAAAAATTTTCTCCCATTCTGTAGGCTGCCTGTCTACTCTGATGGTAGTTTCTTTTGCTGTGCAGAAGCTCTTTAGTTTAATTAGATCCCATTTGTCAATTTTGGTTTTTGTTGCCGTTGCTTTTGGTGTTTTAGACATGAAGTCCTTGCCCATGCCTATGTCCTGAATGGTGTTTCCTAGGTTTTCTTCTAGGGTTTTTATGGTTTTAGGTCTAACATTTAAGTCTCTAATCCATCTTGAATCAATTTTCATATAAGGAGTAAGGAAAGGATCCAGTTTCAGCTTTCTACTTATGGGTAGCCAATTTTCCCAGCACCATTTATTAAATAGGGAATCCTTTCCCCATTTCTTGTTTTTGTCAGGTTTGTCAAAGATCAGATGGCTGTAGACGTGTGGTATTATTTCTGAGGACTCTGTTCTGTTCCATTGGTCTATATCTCTGTTTTGGTACCAGTACCATGCTGTTTTGGTTACTGTAGCCTTGTAGTATAGTTTGAAGTCAGGCAACGTGATTCCTCCAGCTTTGTTCTTTTGGCTTAGTATTGTCTTGGCAATATGGGCTCTCTTTGATTCTTAAGTTTTATATTAAATTCTGAATGGCAAGCAGATTTCATCTAATCTTCCAAATTGGATGGATTGCTAATGGCTGCCTCTGGGACTGTGTAGAAGAATATAAAATTGAGTTTTAGTTCTTTGGGAAAGAGTTCCATGATGAGTCATAGTAATATCTCTCATGCCCATTGAGTATTTTCAAGTATAAGTTAAGGAGGGATCTCCTCCTAAGTAGTTTTCCTGGATGAGGGTGATCCATTTCAACTTTCAGTTTCTTTTTTTCTTCAAGTCAGCCCTGCTATTAATTCTTTCATGGTCAATTCTTTACATTGGTGTTCTTTCCTTTGAAAACATAGAGTTTAAATATATGAAATGTCTATAATGTGCTCACTGTCTATTTCACTTTTTCCTATTTTTATCTCTATCCCCTGCTTATGAGTTTTGGGAAATATTTCCAAATTATCTTCTATATTCAATGAGTTTTCTTCTCATTGTAGCCATCCACTGCGATGAGTTCTACTTTGTTAGCTTGTTTGTTAATTAAATACTTTGTGTCTTAGTCAGCAATGGCAGAAAATGCATGGTCCTCTCAAATTTGGTATGTTTAGGAACATTTAAACTGGGACTATATACGTAGATAGGGGCTGCTTATAAGGATGCTACAAAGGAAAGTTGATCACTTTAGAACTACTGATACCAGCATGCTGTTCCCACTCCAAGCTTGAAATGAAGCATTAGATCCCAAATCCTGGAAAAAGGGACAGCCACGTGGAGTGGCCCACCTGATATTAACTAATAGTTAGGAGCAGCAGAAAGCCCATATCAACCCCACAGTGAGACAGTCAGAGAATAATGAAATACAAAAGTCATTTAGAATACAAATATAATCTTCTCTATTTACCAAGGTAGTACAAAAAAATTTAGAAGGCAAAGAAAACAGGCTAACAGTATGAAATAACTTTATATTAGTAAGTAATAAATAATAACATGATATGGCAGAATTGAGACCAAACATATTAACCATCTTAGTAAATCTAAATGGATTCACCTTGCTTATTAAGAGAAGATTGTGTGATTGGAGTATACAAATCAAAACCCAATTCTTTGTATATGAGGCACAGCTAAAATTAAAGTGATTCAGAATGGCTAAAAATAAAAGGATACAAAAGCATACCAAGAAAATGCAATAAAAAGAAAGTGAGGATAAGGTTTCTGATATCAAGCAAGGTAGACTTTAGTCCGATAAGCATTAAATAATACAAGGGTAGAATTGACAGATTTAGCAAATAAAAGTATTGAAATCTCAGTTACATTTGAATTTCAGGCAACCAGTGAATATTTTAACATATTATTACTCAAGCATCATTTGCATCAATATACAAAAATTAGTGACTTTAGATAAAATTGAAATTTAACTAGGATTTGTTTTTTTAATGTGACAATCCTATTCCTTTCCCACTAAATAATAATTATCCTGAGCAAGCAAAATCCATGGAATGTAATTGTAAAGCAACTTTATTTTTGTCTCTCATTGTCCCTGTAAATCTACCGTTTTCTACCAGGTGTTACTCCTTGTCAACAGCATTTCTAACTTCTCCAGGGTTGCAGCATGGGGAAGAAGGATATGTAAGGAGAGAAGAAAGTTCTGACTTGATTCATAGTGTTGT
This sequence comes from Piliocolobus tephrosceles, assembly GCF_002776525.5. NCBI lineage: Eukaryota > Metazoa > Chordata > Mammalia > Primates > Cercopithecidae > Piliocolobus > Piliocolobus tephrosceles. The sequence goes on along the minus strand of NC_045449.1, from coordinate 40,957,723 downwards.
GGTTATTCAGAATACCAATCTTCTTGCAATATGTTCAAAACTCACCATTTCCTTTGACATTTATTTCATGGTTTCTTTGGAGACCCTCTTGCCATCTCTGGGGATGTCTCCTTACAGTGTTGTTACAGGTGAAGACACCTCACTTTTTGCTGGATGTACCCCTTCCTAGCTTTGTAGCAATACAGCACTACCTTTGGGTTATCTCTGCTGATTTTGCCTTGCTACTCTAGGTGGTCATTTTGGATAGGACCCCATATAACCTTGTGTGCAAGGCTGATGTGTGTTCACAGGAAGCACTGATATGTTCTTTGCTCCTGTTAATTTTGGAAGGCTAGCCCCTGCTACCACCTTTCTTTCCCCAACCATCAAAATAACTCGTTAGCTCATTTCCAGTCCTTTAGATTTTCGAGGGAGAAACATACATTATCTTCTCTGTCTTATGTTGCAAGGGACACATATTATGCTTTCTGAGGCCATAAGCTTCTAATTCTTTAGAATTCTTCTCGTGTATTTTGCCTATTAAAACATATTTGAAACATATGTAACATTTTTAAAAACCTATACAAAACACTTAAAATACAATATACATTTTAGTAAATTAGGAGGAACGAAATGATACAACCTCAAATTACAAACTCAAAGACATATAATGAATAGCTTATAACATGGTTTTATAATGTGACTCAATATTTCCAATCTTTTGAAAGAAAGATATGCAAAAGATCAAAGCATCCATTACAAAGTCTCAGCTTTCAAGTATATTTGTTGGGAGTAAAAAATGTGGTAAAGTGTTATGGGCTATTTTATAAATATTATTTTATTATGAACATTATATACATTTCTTATAGCAATATAAAAATACAAGGAGTATACAAATATATATGCATACATACATTTCTTGTATTTTTATATTGCTATGAGAAACATATTCATAATTTATTCATAATAAAATACATACATATATATGTGAAAAATATGGATAAGCAAAGCAGGAAAACAAAAATACACGTACTTAGAGATAACACTTTAGCTTATATATTTCTACTGTTTTTCTAGGTACAACTGTATATATGTTTTTATACAAAGGTACACATACAGTATATGTATTATGGTCTGCACTTTTTTCACTAAATTATATAGCATATTTTCCATTCCATTAAATATTCTTTTTCATCATATTACTATTTCAATATATAGCATCCTAAAATGTATTTGCTCATTCCCCTTTGTGGGGACATATTACAAATAATCTTGTAATACATATCTTTATATGTAAATTAATCATGCAGTGCATCTTGTGGTATACCCCTGTCCAATGCTTAGAAGTTTCAAAACTTCTGACATATATTGCCAAATGGTCTTCCATAAGGATTATGCATAATTACAGTACTCATCAGCAATTTATTTTTTGCTACACTACCACTAATATTTGATATGCCCATAAAATAAAAATAAATATTCCTCATTTAATTTTTTTAATAACTGACTCTGTCTAAACATTTTAAAAACTGTGTTCAACGGCACTGGTCTAAAAAATAGACCTTATGTTTGCTTATAGGAGTTTGGGAAGTGTCCAGTATAACAAAGTGTTTTTTTTTTAATACCAGGTTTGTCAGAGCTTTTAACAGGCTTAACATGCTGAAATAGATCATGACTCATCAAAGGAGAGCTATTGTATCCCCATTCCTAGTAGCCACTGAACTCCTTTATCTTGAAATCACAATCAACACATAGGTGAAAGCCTTAAAAACACACACAAAATGCTGCTATGTTTAATTATTACTAAATATCAGATTTCAGATTATCAACAGGTTTCTTTCTGATAACAATGTTTTCTGTAACGGCACTTTGTGATTTTCTTAAAATTCAAGTTGAGAAACCATATTTTTGGGATGAAAATTTCCTGTCAAGATATTCATCACTGATCATTGTTCAAACTCTCTTTCCATTAGCTTTGTTTTTCATTTTTATTTTTGTTTCTTTATTTTTTTTAAACAATTGTCTGGAAATCAGTCTGGTTGTGGAGGAAATAGGGGAAGAAAGCCTAGGTTTTGCTAATTTATATGTTATTTGTATGTTTGGTTTTTGACTGGCTATATCATCATCCATGTTTGACTTTAGTAAATATCAATTTGGCTCTAAAGTATTTCTTGAGAATATTCCCAGAAACTTTATTGTTAGGTAATTGCAAATCAAACTATAAGAAAAACATAGGTTTGCTTTTTTAAGTACCTTTTCCATCTTTCAAATATGCAGTTTTCCCTCACTGATGAAACTAAAGGACCTGGGCATTATTCAAAATGCAATTTGCTATTATCTAAAATAGTATTTGGGGAAATTGAGTAGTCATTTGGACATTCCCAGGATTTCAGTCTGGTTATAAAATTAAGATACACACTTAATGATGTTGTGTTTAGAATTATTTTTAAGTTGCACATTATAAAAAGTATGCAAAATAAAAGTTTAAAAATTCTAAAGTTCTGCTCTTTAACAGATTATTGAACTTACAAGTTTGATAAAACTAGCTATGAAACTCAAGTACCACTTCTCGAAATGATGATACTTCTTCACACTCCATCTGGAAACAGGGCAAGACAGATAGAAACCATGCTGGATGAATACAAAAAGGTATTAGTGTCCGTTTAAGAAAAAAAGTGCAGAAAAACTACTGTTAAATTAAGAACCTCCAATAGCAACAATGAGGAAATATTTTTGGAAGGTAAGAAAACAAATTGGGAAAAGTCTGCTTTAGCTAATTAGTCTTATGGAAAGAAGCTACATTTTTTTTTTTTTTTTTTTTCAGAAAAGCCACGCAACTTTCTGCATTTCTGTGAATCTTAGTAAGCATCAGATGCATGCTTAGGAAATAATTTACAACTCAATTGCTTGAGTCAATGTTCATTCAGTCCAATTAGCCCCATTTTGTTCTTTGTTTTTTCATAAGTATTATGTATTTTTGGTTTCTCTATTTATGTTTTCTTTTCTGTTAAGTATATATTTTCTAGGACACCATTTTTATTCCGTATTGTTTACTATAATTTTTGAATTATGTTCTTAGTAGTTATTCTGGGAGTTAGAATTAACATTATTTTATAATAATCTAGCTCAGTTAAATATAAATTTATTTGCCATAGTATGCACACTCTTTTCTATAACTTCATCTGCTTTATGCTATTGTCATACCAATTGCATCTTTATATATTATTAACTCACCACAACTGTTTCATTTTTTATTTATTTTTATCTTTAATTCTTTAAATTGACAGATAAAATGATATGTATATACAATGTACAACATGATGTTTTGAGGTAAATATACATTGCAAAATGACTCACCCTAGGTAATTAACACATGCATTACCTCACATAGTTATCATTTTTGTGGTGAGAACTCTACATTCCCACTCAGCATTTTTCAAGAATACAATATATTATTAACCACAGTCACCATGTTGTACAATAGAACTTTTGAAGTTATTACCCCTATCTAACTGGAATTTTGTATTTTTGACCAACATCCCCCTAAACTCCTCTCTGTTAACCACCATTCTACCCTCTACTTCTATAAATTCAACATTTTTAGATTCCATGTATAAGTGAGATAACACAGTATTTGTCTTTTTGATCTGGGCTTATTTCACTTAACATTGTGTCTTTCATGTTTAACCATCTTGTCACAAATGATATTATTTCCTTCTGTTTTAAGGCTGAATATTATTTTATTGCATAGATTAGGTTGGTGCAAAAGTTCACTGGTAGTGGCAAAAACCAAAATTACTTTTGCACCAACTACATATAAACTCTATTTTCTCTATCTTTTCATTGATTGATAGACATTTAGGGTGATTCCATGTTCTGGCTATCATGAATACGCTACAATGAACATGGGGATGCAGACAATATGTCTTTAGTACACTAATTTCATTGTTTGAAATATATACCAATTAGTGGAATTCCTGGATTATAATTACTCCTTTATGCTATTTTCTTTTAAATTAGTACAGAGATTTTAAGTTTGGAAGTTAACCGGAACCATTTTTCTAAGGGTCAATGTTTTAGCACGGGCTGTAATAGCAGGCAATCTAGCACATGGCCTCCGTTAAAGAAGCCTTGCCCAAAGGCAACCATTACAGTCTTTCCAAAGATCCAGTTTTTTGGGGATCCAAGTAGGTCACACAAGTCTAGGAAATCAAAGGGAAATCCCAGGCAGAGGGCTAGAGCTGCTTGGGTGAATGTAGCCCCAAAAACTCAGTTTTTCTGGTGCCATGGCTTGGAGGGTCACACCTACAACCATGGGTGGCACATTCAACAGGATGCTGCAACCCAGGAACCAAGGAGGGAAAACAATCGGGGGCCGCGCGTACTGTCTTCTTCTCCACCTGGGTCGCATACTGAAAGGAAGGCGGCTGAGAGGATGCTTTTATTCTCACTTCTTTTTCTAGATGAATAACAGATTGTCTTAAGCTTTCACCCCTCTAGAGTGTGCTCTGAAACACTTGAACTGCTTTAACCTCAGGAGTTTGAAAAGTGACTCATTTTATTTTGCACAAGGGTATGGATTTTTTACTAAATCTTTGCAAGCACTGTAAGACCAGCTCTTTTGGCAATCCTATCAAGAAGGCCCAAAGATAATAATTCTTCCAAATTACAAAAACAACTTCCAGGGGAACCATCTGCAGCTCCTTATTTGGGGCCTCTTCAAGGTCCCTTCTCATTTCAGGACCTTAGGCAAATAAAAGGAGACTTAGGCCAATTTTCTGACAACCCTGATAGATATATAGAAGCTGTACCGAATTTAAAGCAGGTGTTTCACCTCACATGGAATTGTGTTACGCTGCTCCTAAACCAAATCCTAACAGCAGCTGAAAAACAGAAGGCTCTGCAGGCAGCAGATAACTCTGGAGATGAGCAACATATCTTCTATGATACACCAAAAGCAAAGAAAGGTGATAGGGAAAGCAAAGAAATAGCAGACACACCATTCCCAATTGAAAGAGAAGCAAAGAAATACCATTGGTAGAAATACCATTCTCAATTGAAAGAGAAGCAGTTCCTCTTCATAACCCTAATTGGGATCCCAGTACCTCTGCAGATGAATGGAAAAGAAAGCACGTTTTAGTATGCATTTTAGAGGGGCTACGAAGAACTGAGTCCAGACCTCTCAATTCTCAACTGTCTATGATAAACCAAAAGCCAGAGAAGAATCCTGTAGCCTTTATGGAAAGACTGAGGGAGGCACTGATCGAGTACACCTCCTTAAACCCTGACTCAGTTGAAGGGCTGCTCATTCTAAAAGACAAGTTTACTACACAGGCAGCTCCTGATATTAGAAGGAAACTATAGAAGCAAGCTATAGGACCAGATAGTACCTTAGAGAGCCTCCTGAGGGTGGCCACTTCAAGCATTCATAATAGGGACCAAGAGGAGGCTCAAAAGAGGGAATGCTCAGGAGAAGAACAGAGGCTATAGTAGCTGCTTTGCAGGTTTGCAAATTCCGGGATCCACTAGGTGCATCTGCTAGTTGTTATCTGTGTGGCAAACCGGGGCATTTTAAGAAGGAATGCCCAAACAGCAAGAGGAAGCCACCTCAACCCTGTCCAGCCTGTGGTGGAGGCCACTGGAAATCAAACTACCCCCAGAGACAAAGGTCACTGTGTTTAGAGCAAGTCTCACAGGTGGTCGAATGGGTCCTGGGGGTAACACACTGACTCCAGCGTCTCAAACTGCCATTATAGCACAGGAGCCCCGGGTGATGAAGAGAATTAAAGGAAGGAAAGTAAACCACCTTCTAAACACTAGAGCTAGTCTCCCTCTTTTCTCCTGTCTAATCCAGGCCTCCCCTCTTCCCATAGCACAACCTTGTAAGCGGTATCTCAGGAAAAACTCTACTCCAATGTTTTTCTAAACCTCTTAGTTGCAGTTAGGAGGACCTATTGTTTCCAAACCACTTCCACAATAGCTCTACTGGTCAGAAAAGCCTCCAAATTAACTTTAACTCTTCACACCCCACATAATGTGGCAATATTACTGCTTTCTAGGGGAAGCCCTTGGCTAACAGCCAGTATAGCGAGAAATACATAAGGCAGGATAAGCAGTAGTCACTCTAAATAACATCTTTCCCCAGAAACGAGTGCTCAATTAGCTGAACTAATAGCTCTTACAAGAGCACCAAAATTAAGCAAGGGAAAGGTAGCTAGCCCTTATACTAACTCCAAGTGTGCTTTCTTGGCTCCACGCTCATGCTGCCATTTAGAAGGAAAGATATTTTCTTATCACTAATGAATCTCCTATAAAATATCACCAGAGAATTAACAGGTTATTATCTTCAATTCTTCTTCCATGAGAAATACCAGGGATTGATTCATTGTAAGGAACATCAAAAGGAAACAAAGTAACCAAAGGACATAGGTTAGCTAATCAGGCAGCTAAGTTAAAGGCAAGGAAGCCTCAAGGCAATTACACACTTCAAGCCCTTTCCAATCTAGGAAGGCTCCGTAAGAGAAATTAAATCTCAGTATTCCCGTGCAGAAATAGAATAGGCCACTTCTTGAGGGCATTCTTTCCAGTCTCACCATGGCTTCAGTCAGGATGGCAAACTCCATTTGCCATCCCCTAGGCAATGGAAAGTCCTTAAAATCCTTCACCAACCTTTTCGCTTAGGAAAGGATAAAACTTGCCAATATGTTCAGAAATTGCTTTCAGGCAGAAAACCCCTACTTTGTTAAGCATGTAACCTCACTAGCTCTCTTCCAACAGGAATTGACACAACCAGCAGAAACCCACCCAAGCCCAGGAAACAGGATCACCTCTATTTAACTCAGGAAATTTGGTTTTATTGTAAGCTCATCTCTCTCTCTCCTTCCCTAAACCCAGGGTGGGAAGGGCCCCACACTGTTCTTCTTTCAACACCCTCAGAAGTAAAAGTTACAGGTATCAACTCCTGAATGTATCACATTCAAGTCAAAGCCTGAAAAGCTGAGGGAGCAACCCCTGGAGCCCAGAGGAATGTCCTGAATATCAATACGAAGAAATAGATCTTTTTTTTTTTTTTTTTTTTTTTTTTGAGGCGGAGTCTTGCTCTGTCGCCCGGACTGGAGTGCAGTGGCCGGATCTCAGCTCACTGCAAGCTCCGCCTCCCGGGTTTACGCCATTCTCCTGCCTCAGCCTCCCGAGTAGCTGAGACTACAGGCGCCCGCCACCTCGCCCAGCTAGTTTTTGTATTTTTAGTAGAGACGGGGTTTCACCGTGTTAGCCAGGATGGTCTCGATCTCCTGACCTCGTGATCCGCCCGTCTCGGCATCCCAAAGTGCTGGGATTACAGGCTTGAGCCACCGCGCCCGGCCCTAAGAAATAGATCTTAAGCTGAAAAGTCATAAAAGATGAATAACTGAGCGAGGGCTACTCATCTTACTCAGTCCCTCACATACCTCACCAGATGCTTTTTATCATTTCTATGCTTTCCTCTGGAATTCACTGCCAAATATTATAACTTCTTTTTAATGCATATTTGTAGGGAGATTTTAATTATTCATAGAATTGCATTTGTACTTTTGTAGATCCCGCAAAGGGAAGTGTTACATCTTGCCAAGTCAAGTTTTTAATGGAAATTATTTACTACACCTCTTGTGGGAATTGTTATGGTCATGCTACTATTTACAATAGAACCATACGCTATGGCACCCACAATGTGGATTTCTGGTTGTAAAATTCTAATTGCTGTAATATTTTGTCTAATTATCGTCCTTAAAATCGAATTAATAACTGCAGAAAAAATTTAGTCAAGGTTGTTTTGCTTATAGCAGCAGTAATAGTTACAGATAAGAAGTAAGCGTGAAAGTTTTACTATCATTAAGTTTGATAGGACTTTTTATTAAAGATTGGCAATATGGTTCACTCTAAGCTATGCAAAGAAGGTTATAAAGATATTTTATATAAGGAAGGAGCTTGTATGGTAAATTTTTGTCCTAGAAGGAAATGACTGGTTGTTTCAAGGAAGGATATTTAGAACAAGTTAGAAAGTTTGTGCATGTTGTATGAAGGCCAGTGAAAATAATGACATAATTTAATAAAGGAAAGGAATTGGCAAGATTAACACTAAAGTTCTATTAGCCACCCAGTGACATACTTCTCCCAGTCATATTGCAAGTTATAAAAATGGCCTAAACCTAAAATTATCCTCTAATGGCAAGTCAAGGGGGAAACGTATGTTTTTCTTAAGGAAAATGTTAATTTTATATTAACATTTCTGGTAATGTACACCGATATCGATATCTAGTGGAGGCAAACTGCTATTATAATCCACTGGGATAATTAACAGGTATCAAACTCTACTGTCATAGTTACGGGCTATAGTACCCCCACTAACAGTGGTAATCTTGATGCTCATATTCTAACCCTATAATTCAAACCTCCTTGTAAAATTTATCGTTTTTCACCTAGAAGCAATCAAACTACAAATGGTGCTACAAACCATGCGTGTACACGCAATTCTTCCCAGAATGCTTTATCAACTTCAAGAGGAGGCGCAACTGCTGTCCCCACCACAGATGACTCTTTTCAGCAGAAATTAGCCAGAAAGAATCATTATCCAACACCCACCTAACAGCAGTTAGGTTTACATCTCCTGAGGGGACAAATAATACAGGAGTTATTAAGAAATTATTTTAGGCAGCTAGAAAGGGTGAAAGTTCTCGGTGGAATTTTTCCTTTAATAAGCAGCAAACCCCAAAACTATTTTTCCTCTAACAGAAAGTAACCTGAGAAGTCAAGCTTAGATATGCAAAGTAGAAGCTTTTATATTTAAATGCCGGCAGCTGTGTCTGTTACATTCAATATGGCGTCTGCCGTCTCCGGCCCTCTTTTCCTTGTCACCAGTTGTGCCAGGCGTCATAGCAGCCTCCAGACAAAGCCACGTGAGCAGGACAACACGGTGGCCGGCCAGGTAGGAGTATTTGCATGTTAAAAGGCTAGGGTGGGAGGGTCAGTTTTTTTGTGGGCTACGTGAATGACACACCTGGTCAAACCAAGCGCCTGGGCCCTATGCAAATCAGACAAGACCTCCTCCAGCCTCCCAGTAAAACTGACTGCTTTTCTACACTGCAGGGTTTTCCATTCGAAGCCCTCCTCTCTCTGTACAGGGGAGCTGTTTTCTTCTTTCTTGCTTATTAAACTTTCCACTCCTTAAACCACTCCACCTGTATCCGTGTCACTAATTGTCTTGGCATGAGACCAAGGACCCCGTGTGTTTCTCCAGACAATGGAGCCAGATCACTATCATGTTTTGTCTTTAACTAGCTCAATTATTTAGCCATTTTGTCCAAATTTTCTTTTTCTTTTTTTTTTTTTTTTTTTTTTTTTGTCGTTGTTGTTCTTTCAGGGCTTTATTTCAAATAAAGCATTCTGGTATCATTTTTTCTATTATACAGTGCCTTTTTAGTTTGTAATTTCAAGTATTTTTTTTCTTTGTTTAAATTTCGGTAACATTTTTTGAATAAATATTAGATTATTTATTCTGTTTCATTGAATTTGCTTTCTTCTTTGGGAATACTTGTTAAATATATGTTCAATCTACATAAACTATCCTCTTTATCTGTCATTTTATCTCAATCTTTTTCTCTCTTATTTTTTTTCACCTTGCTGTCTTAAGACATTCACTCCTATTTTTTTTTTTTTTTTTTTTTTTTTTTTACAGTTTAGCATTCATTTCTACAATGAATATTTTATTTATTTCTTGTTCTTCTTGAGTTCTGTTACCTTATCTACGGGTTTTTCTAATTAAGATTTGTATTATTATTTAACATTTTAGACCTCTTAATATTTTTTAGCTTGTTTTGAAATATTAGGTTAGAAATTTAACTGTTTTATATGCATACATTTGTTTTTTGATTTGTTGTGTCTGTAGAGACAATATTCTGCTCCTTAACCTTTACTTTCTTGTAACAACTTTGTGTGAAAATCAGTCCTAATCCTTTTAAGTAGCTTATTTATACATGAAATTCACTTTCTGAAATTTTAGAAGGTTAAAATAGATGTTCTTGCTTTTTCAGTCTAGCACTAACTCTTTTTGGTTCTATGATTAGTTTAGAAATATGACCTTGACATTCTGTAATCTGGTATTATTCCCTTTCTCTTATCTGTATATTCTTTGTTTTATGAGTTTTCTATATTTGTTTTCTAATGTTTCCACATCTTGCTAGTTTATACTGCTCCCAACAACTTCTTCCCAATGAATAAAATATCTTTCTACTTAGTTTTGAAACCCTGAAGGACCCAGACTACTCCAGATCCTTCAGATTTTATTCTGGACCAATTGCATTGACCCACACATTAAAGTATGTAAAAATTGCTACCTAGGTTTACGTGCTCTTCTGAAATTGTCCCACTGTGCTTCCCTTGAACTTCTGTTTGGTGTCTGGGGAATTCTTGTCTTCTTGGCTTCCTCAAATGCCCTATTAATTCCCTGAGATCACATGAGCACAAGGTGTCAGTGCTTTCTTCCAATTCACTTACAGTTTCTAGTTTGGGGGAAAAATTGTCACTTGAATGGTCTGTGTTAAGATGTGGTCTATAAGTTTTAGGTTTTATTATTAGGGATAATCTGTCTTTCTTACAGAGAAGATTTGGAAATATTCCAAATATTCTACAATCATCATCACTTTTACAAGATGTACTTGGCATATTGATTTTTTAATGAACTCTGTTCCTCTTAATCCTTTTTAGATATTGTTCCTATGTTGTCCAGTTTTCAGAGTTATGTATGGAGAGCCTGATGCCATTTTTCCTCTATCTTAAATACTTTTGTTTGTTTGTTTCTTTGTTTCTGCCTGTAAAATTTATAATTTTTATTTTTGCCTTAAAGTAAAAATCTCACTTAACTTTTCTCTAAATGTACTTAGTCTGTTTTAATTCGTAGTGCCTACTATTCATTGAATCTTTTTTCCCCCATTCCTCTCAGGTAAAATTGAGTTCCATGTATTTAAGAAGAACCTAATAGGATAGAAAATAGCAAGACAATATCCAATAGAACTTGCATTAGCTCCCAATACTGCACAAACATAAAACATGTGTATGAATGACAAAAATGTAAATCATTAGAGTGTCTTAGCATCTTTCTTTTGTCATTATACATGAATCTTGTGTTCATCAATTATTATTCTTTATTGCTTCTGTTTTTATCTGCTCTCTTCTCTAATTGTGCAATTCATTTTATACATATACTGCATCATCTGGCTCTTTTTGTCTCTTATCTCTTCCTTAATCTTCATTTTCATTTAAACCTATAAAAAATATCTTGATCTGTTCTTCTAATGCTGTGTTTATTATTGTATTTTGCAGTAACCAATGTGTTACTTATTCTCTTCATCACATTTTTTATTCAGCAATAATCTTTCTTATTTAATATTGTTTACTGATTGGTTTTTCTAACTCTTTCAGAAAGTTCAGAAAGTTCACTTACATGAAAGAAATACAAAGTAAGCTGAAATATTGTAGGGTAAAGTATTTCACTATCAAGGCTAAAGATTTTTCTTCTCAACTTTTATCATTGTTCTGTTTGTGTGGCTATGATTAACTGGGATATGACCCCACCTTCCCTAATTGTCAGAACTGCCCTCATTCAGAGCTTGCTGTAGCTCCATTTCATTCAAGTATTTTCTAATCCAGGCATAGGCTGGGTATGACCACACAGCATCTGATGCACTTCCTTGTCATCACACATACGATTGTACTTTGCACCAGCAATTGCCTCATGACCTCCCAACCCATAGTTCTTGTCACTATGAAAGCGTGTGGTAGCCTGAGCTGGAGAACAAGCCGAGGACATAACTGAGTAAAATACTAATTAACCAAAGAAGCGGCTAATACAGGACAATTCGATGCTAGGTAGAATATCTGTATTACTAAGTTGTGTAGCAGTCAAATTTAACAAGGGCTAGATTTCCCTCTGCAGCTGGCAAACTATCCTTTATGGCAATACCTTGCCCTTTGTTTAATATACTGGTTCAGACGACTCTTAAATGAAAATCAGCATGTGCCACCGTCCAATGAATCTCTTGTAATAATCTGTAAATTTAAGACTTATTAGGTACTGGTACACCATAATTTTTAAAAGCTCAGTTTATAAATCCTATCTATATGGAAGATTCCAGAAGCATTTTGTTTTTGGTTTTGATTTTGTTTGTTTTTGTTTTTCAAAGCTGATGTTCAGCTTCATACCAGACTAATTAAAACAAAATATCTATGGGATTGTTATATGTAAAATCTCCCCCAGGTGATTCTGTTGTGTAACCAGGCTAGGAATCACTGTTAAGAGCCTACATTTGTATCCTTACTTTTCCATTGACAAACTGTGTAACCAATCAGTATACTTTGGATTCTCTATATAAAGGGATAGTAAGAACACATAATTCATGTTAAGAATGATAGACAAGTTAATATACCTAGAGCAGTCTCTGTGTGTGGGAAATTAGGGCTACAGTATATGGAAGGCTAGTTATATTTCCCTTGAGATGCATCTATTTTACTAAAAGAAGTTATTAATTTTTTAATTTAATAGCTATAATTTATTATTAATCTTAATGTCATCCTTACCTTTCATGGAAAAAGTTGCTTTCAGATTATTAAACTATGTCCCTTTTATAGTGACTGTCTTAAAACACAGTCTGTATAGGATTTTGGGATGGGTCAAATGATCCAAAAAATACATAAGTAAATAAAATATCATTCTTGTACTCAAGAATTTTAGAGTCTACTTGAGAAACAAGAAAAAAAAAATCCATAATCCAACATAATGTATTGTGATGATCACAAAGATAAAGGGAAATGCAGAACAAAGTGTAACCAAAACAGATTCTGTTTGTGTGTTACGGATAGTTGAGAAGGAAAGAAGGTATGTGTGGGACATCAATGAAGTCTCGGAATAAGGAGCATAATATGGAGAACATTGCAGAATACAAAAGACATGAAATTCAGGTATAACTCAGAAACTTTCTAGTTAGGTAATCCTTGCCAAGTGCTCCAGAATCCCTCGATTACTTTCCTCACATTAAAACTGGAATTACAAAAATTGACATGCATAACTTTTCAAGGATATTGTGTGAAACACATCACATGTGTAAAAAGTAGATTAGAAATTATAAAGTGCTATATAAATATCATATACTACCACTGTTACCTATAACTTTATATTTTCTTTAAATATTATGGTACAAAATATGTTCATAGAACAAAATATAGAAAACATGAAGAAAAACTTGCCAATCAAATATAACAGGGAGGATGCATTTTATTTCAATGAAGGCTAATCACCAAATTCAGACATGTATATCTTGGTTCCGATTTTCAAAATACAGTCAAATTCTCTTTTTTAGGTAATTGATCAGATTATGTTTACTATCATATCCTACATATTTTCTAAAAGGAAAAAATTACTGCTTTTTCAGTCTCCAGGAAGAAAGGGGACTAGAGAAGGATTATTACTGTTTGTTCTCTCTGTTCTGCTCATCTGATCTTCTTACGGAGGAACTCTGAACAGCTGACACAAGTGATAGACAAAGTGAAAAGATGAAACAAAGATACTCTCTGAGTTTTCTCATCATTTATCTTTTTTTTAACCTCACATGCCACCAAGTCTCTACAACAGCCTTAGGCTGGAAAAAGTATGCGAGTTTGCATTGCACTATGCCTTGGGCTTCAGAATCATAATTTTGCCTGATTATCATTGCATCCATAATTATAAATCATAAGCAAAACACCAGCTTACACTAGTTACTTCAGGCATAATTGTTGTGGTAAGCAATAACATCAGTAATCAGTGGTTGACAACAACCAGTGTTTCTTGCTCTTTTTTCAAAAGCTGTATTTTCATTTTGAAGCCAGGCTGAGTAGCTCCAATCTGTGACTGCTATTCTCTTGCCAGTGGTCAAGAATGGGAAAGACTAACCTAAGGAAATAAGCATCCATAAGCTTCCACTTGGTCATGGAAAGCATTATATGATCTTATATCCCATCGAACAAAGCATGTCTTATAGCCAAGTCCAAAGTCAATGGAGCTGGTATGTATACTACACCTAAATTATATGTGTGCAAGTCACATTATTTTAGACAGCGAGGCATAATTCTAGTACAGGGAGAGGGTGAATAATGGAGGAAAATACTCCGATTTATTCCTGGCCAGGTGGCATTTGCTCCAGATATTAGATTTAAAATCTTATCAAGTATGTGAGTGAGGGCCACCTGAATAAAAGTAAACAGGACAACACCTGGGAATAAAATTTTTAAACATTATTTTTATCTATTAATTAACAAATAAACATTGTATATATTGTGTTCTACAGGTGAGTTTTAAACATATGCACTTTTAAATAGCTAAATTGAGATAATTAACATGCTTTCCTTTGCATACTTATTTGTGTGTGTGTATGTGTGGTGAGAACACCAAAAATCTAGTCTCTTAGCAATTTTCAAGAATACAAAACATTGTTATTAACTATAGTTGCCATAGTGTTCAATAGATCTTTGGAAATTATTTCTACTATTAAACAGAAATTTTGTATCTTTTGACCAATATATCCTCAATGCCTCACTCTCACCCCTCAGTCATAGGCAACCACCATTTAACTCTCTACTTCTCTGCTCAACTTTTTAGATCATGCATTATTTGTCTTTCTGTGCCTGGCTTATTTCATTTAACATAATGTTCTCCTGGTTCATCCATGTTGTCACAAATGACAGAATTTCCTTCTGTTTTAGGACTGAATAGTATTCCATTGTGAATATATAACACATTTGCTTTATCCATTCATCATTGAGGGCACTAAAGTCGATTTCATATCTTAGCTATTGTGAGTGATGCTGCAGTGAACACGGGAGTACAGATATCTCTTTGACATGGTGATTTCGTTTCTTTTGGATATATATACCCAATATTGGGATTTCTTCATCACATAGTAGTTTGATTTTTGATATTTTGAGGAACCTCTGCACTGTTTTTCACAATAGTTGTAGTAATTTACCTTCCCACCAACAGTGTGCAGGGGTTCCATTTTCTCCATATCCTCTTTAACACTCATTATGTTTTGTGTTTTTGATAACAGCCATTCTAACAGGTGTGTTCATTGTGGTTTTTTATCTCTCCGATGATTAAAGTTGTTGAACTTTTTTTCATATATCTGTGGGCCATTTATATGCCTAAGACAATCAATAATTTTAAACTTAATTTTTACAGATTCAAATGGGATTTTAATTTGAATTTTTACTTTTCTCTGCAAAATTAATATTAGGAGAGATTCCGTATTATTTGAAATGAAGTGGTCTATTGTAATGCACATTAGTGACCTTAGCTGCATCACCACTGGTCCCAGAAGATATACTAAATAGCTACATATTCTGTTGGGGGAGCACTTGAATGAAGGCAGAAATAAGGTTGCTTGAGTCCAGTATTAACCCCTTCCTTGGTGAAGTTAACTAATTCCTGGTTGATCTTGGCTTAGCTATTGATCAGCAAATTTAATGGGTTAAGAAACAAAAATGAAAAAAACAGTGGAGGGTAGAAAGAAGATGCACTTACTTGCATCTGTATCACATTTTTAGTATGGAATGGGGATTTTTGCTCCACTCCTCTGGAGGAATGACATTGAAAAATTAGAAAACTTGGCTTTAAGAAATGTCTTGTCGTCTTTTGACATCTCCTGTGTTTTGTTTCCTGACTTAAGGAGAGGTAGGATCTCATGCATTTTCTTCTCTTTCATGCGGTAAATAGACATGGAGGCTTTTTTGTCAAGATGCAAGGGAGGCCTGAAATGTAGTTTCTGTTCTTCTCCTTGCTCTGTTAAATGTTCCTTCTTCAGAGGAGCGCATTATCTGTTTCACTTCTTCACATGATACCATCTTTAACTTTCTCTTGGATTAGCAAGCTGAAAAACAGGCTATGGCTCTTAGGCAATGGGCTAATAATGAGAGTGCCCAGGCTTTGGCCTACAGGTCCAGAGGCCTCCTCTTAGGTCTAGAGCAGAGCTTTCCAACAAAAATAAAATGTGAGCTGCATATGTAATTTTAAATACCCTAGTAGCCATGTTAAAAAAGTAAAAAAGAGCAAGTAAAGTTAAATTAATAATATATTTTATTCAGCATTGTATTTTCAAACATTATCATTTCAGCATGTAATCAATATAAAAATGGTCAAAGAGTTTTTCTTTTTGGTATTAAATGTTTAAAAACTGATGTTTATTTTATGCTTAGAGTGTATCTCCATTCAGACTAACCACATTTCACAGGCCCAGGAGTTACATGTTACTAGTGGGTGTCTACTGAGCGGTGCAGATGTGGAGTTTTGTTTTACTTTCCATTACAGTTTGAAAAGGGTTGCAAATTCTTGGATCGCTTCCTTAACCAAAGCAGTCCTGAAGTGCATATTACAAAATAGCATACCAGAAGAACTTTATTCTGCTATTTATGAAAGGGTAGCTTATACTCTATTTGATCCTCATCTGCTTATTTGTACCTACTCTCACTTAGTTCAGCACATCAGTTATTAAAATTGAGATGCCTGACTTATTTTTTTAACCCGGATGAGAAACATCCTACCTTAAAAAGGCCAGTGGATCCATAGGTTAACATGATTTTTAACTTCCAGGCTTATAAACTGTAATGATTCACAAGTAGACAAGTTGATTAGTCATAGGTAAAGCTAATGGCATTTTTAGGGACATAGGAAATTTTGAAACAATTTAATAATTATTGTATTTTTAATTTTTGTGGGTACACAGTAGTTGTATATATTTATGGAGTACATGAGATGTTTTAATACAAGCATGTAATATAAAATAAGAGAATGGTGTACCTATCCCCTCCAGCATTTATCCTTTGAGTTATTTCAAAATGTACAATTATTATTGACTATAGTCACCTTCTTTTGCTATCAAACAGTAGGTCTTATTCATCCTTTCTAACGAATTTGTTTTGTACCCATTAACAATTCCCACCTCCTCACCAGCCCCCAGATACCTTTCCCAGCCTCTGGTAACCATCCTTCTACTTTCTGTGTGCATGAGTTCAATTGTTTTGATTTTTAGATCTCACAAATAAGTGAGAACATGTGATGTTTGCCTTTCTGTGCCTGGTTTATTTCATTTAACATAATAACCTCCAGTTCTGTCCATGGTACTACAAATAACTGGATCTCATTTTTTTTTATGGCTAAATAGCAATCCATTTTGTGTATGTACCACATTTTCTTTATCTTTTCATCTGTTTATGGATACTAAGGTTACTTCCACATCTTAGCTGTTGTAAACGGTGCTGCAATAGACATAGGAGTGCAGTTATCTCTTTGATGTATTGATTTCCTTTCTTTTCGCTGTATACCTAGCAGTGGGATTGCTGGATCACATGGTAATTCAGATTTTAGTTTCTTTTTCTTTTTTTCTTTTCTTTTTCTTTTTTTTTTTTTTTTTTTGAGATGGTGTCTTGCACTCTAGCCCAGGCTGGAGTGAAATGGCGTGATCTCAGTTCACTGCAACCTCCGCCTCCCAGGTTCAAGTGATTCTTCTGCCTCAGCCTCTGAGTAGCTGGGATTTCACAGGCACCTGGCCTTATGCTCAGCTACCTTTTGTACTTTCGTAGAGAAGGGGTTTCACCATGTTGGCCAGGATGGTCTTGAACCCCTGAACTCAGGTGATCCGCCTGCCTCAGCCTCCCAAAGTGCTGAGATTATAGGTGTGAGCCACTGTGCCTGGCCCAGTTTTTAGTTTCTTAAGGAATCTTCAAACTGTTCTCCATAGTGGTTGTACTAATTTACATTCCTACCAACAATGTACAAGGGTTCCCTTTTCTCCACATCCTTGTCATTATTGTTATTACCTGTCTTTTGGATATAAGCCATTTTGACTGTGGTGAGATGACATCTTGTTTTAGTTTTGATTTGCATTACTCTAGTGATCAATGATGTTGAGCACCTTTTAACTTGTATGTCTTCTTTTGAGAAATGTCTATTTGCCACTTGTATGTCTTCTTTTGAGAAATGTCTATTCAGATCATTTGCCCATTTTTAAATTGGATTATTAGATTTGTTTCCTATAGGGTTGTTTGAGCTCCTTATATATTATAGTTATTAATCCTTTTCCAGACAGGCAGTTTGAAAATACATTTTTTTCCATTCTGTGGATTGTCTCTTCACTTTGTTGATTGTTTCCTTTGCTGCGCAGAAGCCTTTTAACTTGATGTGATACCATTTGTCCACTTTTGCTCTGGTTGCCTGTGCTTGTGAGGTATTGCTCAAAAAATTCTTTCCCAGATCAATGTCCTAGAGATTTTCCTCAATGTTTTCTTGTAGGAGTTTCATAGTTTGAGGTCTTTGATATAAGTCTTCAACCCATTTTGAATTGATTTTTGTATATGGTCAGAGATGGGGCTCTAGTTTTATTCTTTTGCATGTGAATATCCAGTTTTCCCAGCACCATTTATTAGAGAGACTATCTTTTCCCCAGTGTGTGTTCTTGGCTCCTCTTAAAAAAATGCTTTCATCATAGGTGTGTAGATTTGTTTCTTGGTTCTCTATTTTGTTCCATTGGTCTATGTATCTGTTTTTAGGCCAGTACCATGATGTTTTTGTTACTATATCACTGTAGTATAATTTAAAGTCAGGTTTTATGATTCTTCCAGTTTTGTTCTTTTTGCCTAGGATAGGTTCAGCTATTCTAGGCCTTTTGTGGTTTTGTATATATTTTAGAACTTTTTTCTATTTCTGTAAAGACTGTTATTGGTATTTTGATAAGAATTACATTAAACATATAGATTGCTTTGGGTAGCATAGACCTTTTTATTTTTTATTTTTTTAATTTTTAATTTTTTAATTTTTTTTGAGATGGAGTCTTACTCTGTCACCCAGGCTGGAGTGCAATGGTACGATCTTGACTCACTACAACTTCCGTCTCCCGTGTTCAAGTGATTCTCCCACCTCAGCCTCCTGAGTAGCTGGGATTACAGGCACCTGCCATCATACTCGGCTAATTTTTGTATTTTTGTAGAGATGGGGTTTCCACATGTTGGTCAGGCTGGTCTTGAACTCCTGACCTGAGGTGATCCACCCACCTCAGTCTCCCAAAGTACTGAAATTACAGGCATGAGCCACCACACCCGGCCCAGTAGACAGATTTTAGCAATATTGATTCTTCCAATCTTTGAACATAAAATATTTATTTTATTTTTTAACATCCTCTTCAATTTTTTTCATTAGTGTTTTATAGTTTTCATGGTAGAAATCTTTCACTTCTTTGGTTAGGTTAATTCCTAGGTATTTAATTTTATTTATGGCTATTATAATAAATAGAATTACTTTTTTTTTCTTTTTCAGATTGATCACTGTTGGCATATAGAAATGCTACTGATTTTTGTATGTTGATTTTGTTTTCTGCAACTTTACTGAATTTGTTTATCAGTTCTAATAGTTTTCTTGTGGAATCTAGGTTTTTCTAAATATAAGATTATATCAGTGCAAACAAGGATAACTTGACTTCTTTCATTCCCATTTTGATTTCCTTTATTTCTTTCTCTTGTCTGATTGCTCTAGCTAGAACTTCTATTACTATGTTGAATAACAGTGGTGAAAGTGGGAATCCTTGTCATATTCCAAATCTTAGATAAAAGGCATTTAGTTTTTCCCCATTCAGTATGATAGTAAATGTAGGTCTCTCCTATATGGCTTTTATGGTGTTGAGGTATGTTCCTTCTATACCCAGTTTTTTGAGGGTTTTTATAATGAAGGGATGCTGAAGTTTATCAAATGCTTTTTTAGCATCGATTGAAATGATCATATTGTGTTTGTCCTTCATTCTGTTGATATGACATATTATACTGATTGATTTGCAAATGTCAAATCATCTTTGGATCCTAGGGCTGAATCCCACTTGGTCATGATGAATTATTTTTCTAATTTATTCTTGAATTCAGTTTGCTAGTCTTTCATTGAGAATTTTTTGTGTCAGTATCCATCAGAGATATTGGCTTGTAGTTTCTTCTTTTGATGTGTCTTTGTCTATTGGTATCAGAGTAATACTAGCTTTGTAGAATTAATTTAAAAGTATTCCCTACTCCTCTATTTTTCAAAATATTTTTAGGAGACTTGGTAATATGTCTTATTTAAAGGTTTGGTAGAATTCAGCAGTGAAGCCATTGGGTTCTGGGCTTTTCTTTAGTAACAGACTTTTTATTATGGCTTCAATCTTGCTACTTATTTTTGGTCTGTTCAGGTTTTGGATTTCCTCTTGGTTCAATTTTGGTGAGTTGTATGTGTCAAGAAATTTGTCCATTTTTTCTAGAATTTCCAAATTATTGGCCTGTAGTTATTCATAGTATCCACTAATGATCTTTTGAACTTTTACAGTATCAGTCGTAGTGTCTTCTTTTTTATTTCTGATCTAATTTATTTGGGTCTTCATTTTTGTCTTAGTCTGGCTAAAAGTTTGTCAGTTTTGTTTAACTTTTCAAAAAAACAACTTTTTGTTTTATTTATCTTTTGTGTTTTTTCATTTTGATTTAATTTATTTTTGCTCTGATTTTTATTATTTCTGTTTCTAATTTTAAGTTTGGTTTGCTCTTGTTTTTCTCTAAGGTCCATTATTAGATTGCTTGTTTGAAGTTTTTCCTCTTTTTTCATGCAGGCATTTATAATTATAAATTTCCCTTTGAGTACTGCTTTCACTGTTTCCCATACAATTTGGTATGTTGTGTTTCTATTATCATTTGTTTCAAGAAATTTTTCAATTTCCTTTTTAATTTCTGTTTTCACTCACTAGTCATTCAGGAGCGTATGGTTTAATTCCCATGTATTTGGGTAGTTTCTAAAATTCCTCTTGTTGCTAAATTCTGGTTCTATTCCATTGTGATCAGAGAAGGTATTATGTCAATATTTTTAATGTTTTAAGACTTGTTTCTTGACCTAACATATATATGGTCTGTTTATGAGAGTGATCTATGTGCTGAGGAAAAGAATGTGTATTATTTAGCCATTGAATGAAATGTTCTGTAAATATATATTAGGTACATTCATTCGGTCCATTGTGCAGATTAAGCCCAATGTTTCTTTTTTGATTTTCTTCCTGGAAGATCTATCCAGTGCTGAAAATGGAATGTTGACATCTTCAGCTATCACAGTGTTGGGGCCAATCTCTCTCTTTAGCCTAATAATATTTTCTTTTTACATCTGGGTGCTCCAGTGTTGGGTGTGTATACATTTAAAATTGGTATGTTCTCTTGCTGAATTGATCTCTTTATCATTTTATGGTGCTTTTCTCTGTCTCTTATAGTTTTTACTTTGAAATTCACTTAGTCTAATATAAGTGTAGCTACTCTTGCTTTTTCCTTTCCATTGGCGTGGAATATCTTTTTCCATCCCTTTATTTTCCATCTATGTGTGTCTTTATAGGTGAAGTGCGTTTTTTTTGTGGGCAACAGATCCATTGGGTCTGGTTTCTTCACCCATTCAGCTACTCTCTGTCTTTTTATTGAAGAGTTCAGTCTATTTATATTCAGTGTTACTATTGATAAGTGCAGACTTACTCTTGCCATTTTGATATTTGTTTTCTAACTGGTCTATGGCCTTTCTTTCTTCTTTCTTTCCTTATTGTCTTCCTTTGGTGAATGTGATTTAATCTGATAATATGATTTTGTTGCTTGCTTTTTATTTTTTGTGTATCCATTTTATGTATTTTGGTTTGAGGTTACCATGAGGTTTGCAAATACTATATTATAATTCATTATGCTAGCCTGATAACAGCTTACTGTTTACATAAACAAAAAAGCAAAAAGAAAATCAGTACACATTCTATGCTTAAACTTCATCTGCCCACTTTTTAACTTTTTATTGTTTCTATTTATATATTATTGTACTGACCATTTCTTAAAAATTTGTGTAGTTATTATTTTTTATTTGTTCATTGTTTATTCTTTCTACTCAGGATAAGAGTAGTTTACATACCACAGTTAACAGTGGTATCATACATAGTCTATGTTTTTCTCTGCACTTACTGTTACCAGTGAGTTTTATACTTTCAGATGACTTCTTATTGCTCATTAACATCCTTTTCTCTCTGATTGAAGTACTCCCTTTAGTATTTCTTGTAGGACATGTCTGGTGTTGACAAAATCCCTCGGCTTTTGTTTGTCTGGAAAAATATTTATTTTTCCCTCATATTTGATGGATATTTTAGCCAGATATAGTATTCTAGAGTAAAAGATTTTTTCCGTCAGCACTTTAAATATGCTGTGCCACCCACTCCTGGCCTATAAAGTTTCCATTGAAAAGTCTGCTGCCAGATGTATTGGAGCTCCAATGTACGTTATTTGTTTCTTTTTTCTTGCTGCTTTTAGGATTCTTTCTTTATCCTTGTCCTTTGGCAGCTTGATTATTTAATGCCTCGAGGTAGACTTCTTTGGGTTAAATCTTGTTGGTGTCCTATAACCTTCTTGTATTTGGATATTAATATCTTTCTCTAGGTTTTATAAGTTCTCTATTATTATTCCACTCAATAAACTCTCTACCACCATCTCATTCTCTACCTCTTTAAGGTCAATACTCTTAAATTTGCCATTTTGAGGCCATTATCTAGATCCTGGAGGAGTGCTTTATTTTTTTATTCTTTTTTCTTTTGTCTCCTCTGACTGTATATTTCAAATAGCTGGCCTTCAAGTGCACTAATTCTTTTTTTTGTTTGTTTGAGACAGAGTCTCGCTCTGTCGCCCATGCTGGAGTGCAGTGGCCGGATCTCAGCTCACTGCAAGCTCCGCCTCCCGGGTTCACACCATTCTCCTGCCTCAGCCTCCCGAAGTGCACTAATTCTTTCTTCTGTTTGATCCATGCTAGTAAAGGACCCTGATGCATTCTTCAGTATGCCAATTGTATTTTTCAGCTTTAGAATTTACGTCTGATTCTTTTTAATTATTTCAATCTCTTTGATAAAATTATCTGATAAAATTCTGAATTCCTTTTTTTTGTTGTTGTTCTCTTGAATTTCTTTGATTTTCTTCAACACAACTATTTTGAATTCTCTCTATGAAAAGTCACATAACTCTGTTTCTCTAGGATTGGTCCCTGGTGTCTTATTTAGTTCATTGGATTAAGTTATGTTTTCCTGGATGGTGCTGTTGCTAGTAAATGTTCTTCAGTGTCTGGGCATTGAAGAGTTACGTATTTATTGTAGTGTTCACTCTCAGCACTTACCTGTAGCCATCCTTCTTGGGAAGGCTTTCCAGATATTTGAAAGAACTTGGATGATCTAAGCTGTTTCTGCATTAGGGAGCACCCCAAGCCCAATAACACCGTGGTTCTTGCAAACTTGTAGAAGTACCACCTTCATAGTCTTGGAAAGAGAAGACCAGCTATTTGAAAATATGAAGTGGAGTGACACAAGCACCCCTGTGGACACCATCACTATGACTTTGCTGGGTCAGATATGAAGCCAGCACAGTACTGGGTCTCTCCCAAGGCCTCCTGCAACCACTCCCTGGCTACTACTTATGTTCACTTTAAGCCTTGAGACTCTATCATCACCTGGTGGCAAAGCCAGTCAGATCTGTGTCTTTCCCTTCAGGGTGGCAAGGTCTCCCAGGCTTCAGATGGGTCCAGAAGTGCCATTTGAGAGTCAGGGACTACAGTCAAAAACCTTAGACGTTTACCTAGCATTTTATTTAGCTGGCTGTCAAACCACAAGATGTAGTCCTCCCCACTCTTCAGTCCCCTTTCCAAAGGCAGATAAGCTTCATCCTATGTGCATCACTCTTGCCACCCCCACTGGCTACAAT
This sequence comes from Piliocolobus tephrosceles, assembly GCF_002776525.5. Lineage (NCBI taxonomy): Eukaryota > Metazoa > Chordata > Mammalia > Primates > Cercopithecidae > Piliocolobus > Piliocolobus tephrosceles. The sequence continues at coordinate 40,933,930 of NC_045449.1, read as the reverse complement.
GCGTACTGTCACACTACCATTGATGTTTCCTTAAGGCCCAAGGACTCCTAAGTCAGATTGTAATGAATGCTGCCTGACCTAAAACTCACCCTTCAGGGCAGTAGGCTGCCCTCTGGCCCAGGGCAGGTCCAGAAATGCTATCCGAGGGTCAAGTCCTAGAATCATGCACTCCAAGAGCCCACTTGGTGCTCTACCCTCTGTGGCTGTGCTGGTACCTAAAGTATGAGACAAAATCTCCTTTATTTTTCCCTCTGATTTTCCCGAGAAGCAGGAGTTTTGTCCCATAGACACCACAGCTACTAATGTGCTGAGTCTCACTTGAAGCCAACACTTCTCAGAGGCTCACCCAAGGCCCTTGATGTAGTACCTGGGTATCGCTGGTGGTTATTCAGGGCCCAAGGGTTCTTCAGTTAGCTGTTGATGAATGCTGGCAGAACTGGGTCCTTTCCTCCAAGGCAGCGATTCTCTTCTGGCCCTGGGTGTGTCTAGAAATATTATCTGGGAGCCAGGGCCTGGAATGGGAGCCTCAAAACTCTGACCAGTGCCCTATCCTGCTGTAGTTGAGCTAGTATCCAAGATGCAAGACAAAGTCTTCCCCACTCTTCCCTCTCCTCAAACAGAAGAAAGGGGTGTCTTTTGGAGCCATGAGTTGTGCAGCGTGAGGTTAGGGGAGAGGTGATGCCAGCACTCTGTTGGCTACCCTAGCTGGTGTCTCAGTATGTTGCCCCACACCCCACCACTCCCCAGTCCACTGTCTCTGTGCCTAGGTCAGCACTAGGGCAGACTTACGGGTTGAAGTCCTTATGGCTTGCATTGCTTTTCAAGTTTACTTGGAGACAGAGAGCACTGTAACCCTTGGTGGTGAGGTTTGTGTGAACTCAAGTTTAGACCACAGAGATTAGCGATTTTCCTCTGGCTAGGGCTGGTTTAAATGCTCCCTCCATAGTTGGGTATCAACTGAGCTTGGTCATTTTTCCTTTCTGCTCTAGCAGGACAGCACTGAGTTCAAACCCTCACAATTGCTGTTTTCTGTCTCCCCCAGTGCCTAGAGACACTCTCTACCACTACACTACCACTGCAGGGGGTGGGCAGAGGGGTGGCATCAGTGATTCAATACTGTTGTTTCTATCTCTTCAGTGCGTATTTTAGTGATACGATGTTAAAACCAGGTACTATGAGTGCCCATCTGATTTTTGGTTCTTATGAAGGTGTTTTTGTTCTTCGTAGATAGTTGTTAAATTGGTGTCCTAGCTGGGGCGACAATTGGTGAAGCCTTCTATTCCACCATTTTGTTTTGCCTACGCAGCTCATAACCATTTAATAGAAAAAAATCTACATGTACTTCAACTGGGATAGAAATGCGTGGTCTGTATAATTTATGTTTCTGTCACTTTTAGCAATAAATTATTTATTATTTTAAATTGTAGCTAAAGTGCAAAGCTCAATTAAAGAGGTATATGCATGTAGTGAAATAAAAAGGGGACATTTTAAATTCCAATAACAATGTTTACATACCATAACCTTAAACTTGATATATTTGATGTTGCCCAATAAAGATAATTACTTTTCAGTTATAATGTAATAATGTCATAGTGACCATTTACAGTAATAGAGAACTTTATCTGACTGCTAATAAAATAGCAAAAAAAAAACCTAATTAATGAAGTTCCATGGTGCCATAATAATAATCACCATATCAAAGGGTTCTTTCACTTGATTAAGTCATTATACAGAGATTTAGGTAGCAATTTCAACTATTCTACCAAATGTAAAGAAGAGGAAGGCACTTTGAACATTCATAATGTTTTACATTCTTTATGGACTCATCTAAGTCTCTCAAACACAAAAGACTCATTGTAAGGCTCCATTATGAACGACTCCAAAGCAGCATTATGAAACTCAGCTTACATACTCCGTCACTTAAAATTCCCATTTCTACAGTAGACCACAAACTGCAATTGACATCTGATGATCTTATCTTTCTTTTTCCTACCAGCAATCAATTCTAGAAATGTTTGAATAAGATATATGCAAGGTAGTATGAAATAATCATTAAAAATACAAGCTCTATAGCCACAGTACATGCATTTCAATTCTAGCTCCATTATTTGCTAGCTTTGTGATTTGGGACAATCTATTAAAACGCTGTGTGCCTTGGTGTTCTTGTCTGTAAAAAGGAAGTAATATTAATTGACCACAGATTTTTGTGAGGATTAAGGTAATTAATATATATGTAAAATGACTCAGAACATTGATGGTATATAGGCAGTACTCAATAAAATTTTTGTGATGGTATTTTTTTTTTTTTTTTTTTTTTGAGACGGAGCCTCATCACTCTGTTGCCCAGGCTGGAGTGCAGTGGCTGGATCTCGGCTCACTGCAAGCTCCGCCTCCTGGGTTCACCATTCTCTTGCCTCAGGCTCCCGAGTAGCTGGGACTACAGGCGCCCGCCACTACGCCCGGCTAATTTTTTGTATTTTTGGTAGAGACGAGGTTTCAGCGTGTTAGCCAGGATGGTCTTGATCTCCTGACCTCGTGATCCACCTGCCTCAGCCTCCCAAAGTTCTGGGATTACAGGCGTGAGCCACCGCGCCCTGCTGTGATGGTATTTTATTAGTAGTAGTATTGTCATTACCTACATGTCTGTACACAGAATATTTGAATCATCCTTTAATAAATCAGTTAGAATATCTGCATTCCAGAATGAAAAAAAAAAAAATCTCAACCTTACTTTTCAAGCTTAAATTTCCTTCCTTTAAGTTTCTATCAAAAATTTCACTATGGAAAAAATAGTTGTTACTCAAAGATGGATTAAAAAAACATGCTGTCTATCCATTCCTTGGTCTATAAGAGTTGTCCAATAATTATCACCTATTATTATTATTTGATTATTAATTACATGCCTACTGACATATTCTGAGCTTTAATGCTTTAATAATTTAGAGATCCATAAAGTTATACACTGGGATCTATCTTATTTATCCCCACTTTATCCTATGTTATGATCAACATACATAAAGAACCTTCATTAATTCACTCACCTCATGAACAATATTTGTTTAATACTTACAATAAAACTGGGCAGCATGCTTAGTAGTGTTGTTAAAAATAAGGCTTCTGTTTTCCCAGAGCTTACAGGGTTTAGAGGGAGTTTAAACTCTCCAAAATAGGGCTTGACATTGAGAGGTAGGATAACATTTTTTTCATTTTCATTTGTATTTCATCTTATCATTTAAAAAATCTATTTTAGGCATATTTTATATAGTGCCTACATATTTATACAGAAACATATGTACATTTCACAAACAAAAATGTGCATATATTAGAAAAAATTAAAAATTATATCATAAGAGCATGTAACTGTTTAGAGATCATAATACAAACAAGTCTAATAAAGCATAAAAATATGATTATAGAAATGTATAAATTAGGAAGAGATTGGGAAGTGGGCAATTGTCCTAATTTTGAAAGTTTAGAGAAAGCTATATCCTGGTAATGATACTTGTGATTTAAAAAACATAAATGGGTACTTGTCCAGCTACAGAGTTGAAGAGTAGAAGAAACGAATAACACCAGCAGGTATTTAAGGCTGAGTCTACCAAATGGGGTTATGAACAACAAAGGTTGTATGATTGATGTGAAGACAATGTAGAAACCATGTACTCTGAACAGTAAGCAGGGCTAAGTCATGCAGAACGCCACATGTTAGGGTTGGCAGTCGGGATTTCATTGTGGACAAATGAGAATTTATTGAGATGATAAAGACTAATGCAAGGACATAAATCTGGGCCTATTGGCCACAAAAGTATGTTCCCTTCATTGTGATAGTAGGGTGGAGTACAGTCTATGACTTGAGACTCTTAATAAGCAACTTTAAACACACCAAGAAGAAATGATGAGAGTTCGGGCTATGGTGCTGAGCCAGTAGTGGGCATTGAGATTACGAGTTGAATTAGTTCAGCGAATATTTAAAGTATTTACTGTACAGGTGGGTAGAGTGCTTTGTGTGTGTATGTAAAGTGTTTTCTTTGTGTTCACTGCTTATACTGGCAGCATGCAGCATAATTACTGGATGTAACGTCTATTATGGCATTTAATATCTCCCTCGTAAAAATATTGATAGATACGTTTCTGTGAACATGTCTGTATTTCTTGATAAACAAGCAAGATTTTGTTTGTGAGACAATTTGAATTATACAATTTAACAACTTTATGTTTCAAGGAGGGATGAAAGCTCATAGTCAATTAATTACTTATATTAGCCTAATTTTGCTATGTTCTTATATTTTATCCTCTGGTGTTCTAAAAATGTATTCTTTGTGATGATTTTGTATATATAATTCATTAAAACTCATATCAATTTTGAAAGGAATATGCCATACAACATAAATGGTTATGGAATTAAAACTATAATTCAAAAAATAATATCCTATAATTTATGAAAATGTACAATTTTCTCTTTGTGAATGGAGTCACTTTAACCATGTTTAAAAAAAGAGAAAACAATTAGGAAGTTAAAATATTTTCTAATCACATGAGTAGTCTCAAATTGAAAACAATATTAATTACCAAGACTTATTTGTAAATATATATGTTTTTATACTGTAACCTCTATGTTTTTTATTAGAAGATTTATAACATGTATCTTAGCAACCACACCTGTACCCAAGGCACATGGGAGAGTCTTGGCAGCATTCAAGGTGAAATTTTCTAAGTTTAGATCGAATGCCAATAAACTATATACTACTTTGCTTCTAAAACATATTAATAAATTTATCTAGATAGAAGGAAAACCCTAAGAAAATAAGATAAAAGAATAAGGAAGAAAGGACAGAAAGAAGAAAGGAAAAATGCTCAATGAGTAGATAAATAACCACTCAATATGACGAAGTAGAGTGCTATAATTTAAGGAAACAGGAACTTAAGTGTCCATCTAATGCCGGTAAATAGTAGGCAGATTTTAGGTTTGTGACCATAGCTATGGGAAGATATGAGTTTACATATAATGAACAATTATGAAAGATAAAATAAAAGTAATGTTTCTTCAACTTAAGCAAGCCTTATCAATGTCTGCACACATATCAGAAACAATACGTACATAGACTTTCATGGACTAAGAGAGAGGAATCTTATGAGAATTCATATTTTCCGACTGGAGTCAGATACCAATAACCCCAACTGCTGCACTAACAAAGTTATAAGAATAAAGTTAGAGCAAATAAATTGTAACACAGTGATGTGTTATTCTTACTAACATTTTGATACATGTAGAAATAGGTGAATAACTTTAAAAGATGACTTTAAGTCTGTGATGGGTATAACATTCAGAATCTCTAAAAATTCTGTGTGTGGAATTAGACAGAGAATGCATAAAGTGAAATTTCCCCAAGTTTACCGATTGTCCTGCAAAATCAGAAAAGATTAAAGAGGTGAAACATTCTAGAGAATATTGTTGAGACAGGGTGCATGTGCATTTCATTTGCCTTTTGAGCCCTAAGACAGGTTAAAATTAGCAACTCAAATTTAATTATTATGACTTGGAGCAAAAACTTCAAAATTACAGTAGCTTGCTATATCTTTGTGTTTGACTTGGATCCTATTAGAAGAATTATGCAATCTATTTATTTTACTCACAATTTTAATCATTATATACACATTCTGAGAGTCAGAAAAATAAAATGCTCTGAAATCTTCCAATCAATAAATTTTAATAATCTTCAGAAAACAGCTTACTAAAATACCGAATATTAAAAGTTGAATTACTGTCTCTTCTAGGACATGGAGAAATGATTTGGTTCTCTAAAGGGGACTCACAGGACATGATACTCAGGCAGGAATGCTTTGCTGTGAGCTGATTTCATTTTTACTTTCTATTATAATTGCAAGGGTTCCCATCAGCATTTCTGTGAAAACACAGACTCACATACAAACACACAAAACAAGATTTTTCCCCTCAGGAGGAAAAGCTAAGTAGCAGAATAATGCATACCTTATTTCTTCTCCAGAAGAAAGAGATATTAGAAGTCACACAGTTAGGTTCCTTATTTTATAATAAAAACCAATAATATGGATTCAAACATAGTAAGGATGAGTTGGGACAAAAACCCTTCTCTCTTGATTAGATATGTCAAGTACTACTGTTTTTATCTTTGTGTCAGCCAAAGTATATAAAAATAAACTAATAATGTAAGGCAATATTAATGCAATGTAAGTTGATATAAAGTTAGATGAAATTAGTAAGTGCAGAGAGGCCTTGGATGATTAGGGAAGTTTAACAGAGGAGGAGGGACTTGTGCTGGGTCATGGAGAATGTAGATTACGTAGATTTAAGATGGGAATGGCACTGTAGGAGGGAGAGCAAGCTTGGGCAGAATGCTTTTTACTCCACATGGTAGAGGGCAAATCTTCATTTATGTTTCCCTTAACTATACTAGGTATACTGTAGGAGAGATACCAGTATCCTGCTAACGCCAGGTCTTTCTTATATTTTTAAACCAGAATAAATATTTTCTAAGAGATTTTCACATATATCATTTCTCTTGACTAACACAATCACTCTATGAGATAATGTTCACATTTTATCTATGAGTAAATCAAGGCTCAAACATTTTACCTGATTTATCCACAGTCACATAGCTTTTTAGCTACAGAGATGGAATTGAATGTCAGTCTTACAACTCCAAGCCCTGTGTTTTCCAATCACATCACAGCTAAGGCTTATCCAGCCTGACACCGAGTCAGTTCTCTACCAATGGGAAATACTGGGAGAAGGTGCAGACGCATTTTGCAAAGACTTCTGTCGCTTTTTGTCAAAGAGATGATAGCAGATATAATCTGGATTTAACATTAAGGAATTCTATCTCAATTGTGTCATAAATCTCTTTCCCACATGGCCACTTATGTGTCCTCAGGCTCTTTTGTTGGGAGAAAGCTCAGAGATTAATGTTACTGAGATAGCTCCAATATCCCACATGCATTATATGGCTCTTATTTATATTATCTAACTCTAACTAGTCAAGGGTAAGGAAAGGATATGACAAGATTCCGCTAAGTTTTTTAAAAAGTTCAGTTTACTGATACATCCCTAGTATCAGTTGGGCATCCCTAGTTCTAAAATCCACAGTCCAAAATGCTCCAAAATCTGAAACTTTTTGAGCTCCAACATGATGCCACAGGTGGAACATCAAACACCATAACAAGTTGCAGTCAAAACTCAGGTGCACAGCACACAGCTTATTTAGCATCCCCAAGGGAAAAAAAGACACTCCCAGTCCAAATTCCCCAGGCTAGCCTGCCCACAGAGAGTCCTAAAATGACACATGTGCAGGTCAGAGGTGCCAATTGCAGATTTCCCATGATGCCTCACATCAGGCCAACACCCACGTGCATTACTCACTGTGGTTTTGTGCATATTCTCTGCTCTGTGATGTAAATATATTACTGAAAATGTCAAAAAGGACTGCACAGATCCCGACAGGTAACAGTATAAGAAAAAGGAGCATTTGTGTGTACTGTACGGCATATAGCAACCTTTTAATCAAAACACAGCATCATAGTTGGAGACTGAAAGCCTGCCACTGTTTGTGGTTTCTGTTGTCTAACAGCTGACACAGGTCTTCTGGTGATGCTACTGTGCTGCTCAGTTACCATGAACATGTTATTTCTTCACTGTATTAGTGGCATGCAATCTTTTTTACTCAGTAGTACTAATGTGTGAATAAATGTAAGAAAATGATGCTTTATCAGTGCCATATAAATTCAGAGTCAGGAATGATGGTGATGACAAACAACCACAGGTTGTCCACATGGGTGCGTGAGATTGTGACACCTTTGCTTTTGGATGGTTCAATGTACATGAACTTTGTTTCATGCACAAAATTATTAAATATTGTATAACATTACCTTCAGCCTATGTGTAAAAGGTGTATATAAAATATAAATAATTTTTTTGCTTAGACTTGAGCTCTATACCCAATATATCTTAGGTATATGGAAATATTTCAAACACCAAAATAATCCAAAATAATTTGAAACACTTCTGGTCCCAAGCATTTAACATAGGGGATATGCAACCTGTAATGATGTTCTAACTTCATGTCAGCAAAAGTCACAATGCAATGTTTTTATTGTTCAGTGGAAACCTAGTCATCTACATTTTTGTCATCTATTTCTTTAAGCTCAAATTGATTTAACCAATGACTTCTCAAATTCAAGAAAAAATCAATCATATCACTAAAAACAAAACCAAACAACCAAGCAAAAACAAAAACACTGATTAAACATTTAAAATATAGCCAAGTCGACAATGTTTGAGAGTACATTGTAGACAGTTATTTATATGTTAACAAATTTAATTTCAATGATTGGCAGATTTTGCACTATAAAGACATAACTACTCCTTTGATTTAGGCACTGTGGCAGATATGGAACTTCTTCAGGTAAAGACTCGCTTTCCAGATGCGGGGAAAGCAGTTAGTAGTCAAGAGCCTGTTAACTTTTCCAGGCTTGCATCAGCCTCAAGCTACAGTCACATTATTCTTGGGGTGGTCTCTGGACAGTGACTAAGTGAGGTCGGTAGCTGAGGGCATACCATTATGAAGACATCTCCAGCTAATGACTGAGTAAGGTGGCACTACCAGGTTCTCCACATTTTCTTTCATTCAGTGTTGCTCCAGAGTGCCCAGTAGACGGCAGAGATTTTGTAGGTCTTCAGGGTGCTCTGACAGGTCCCTCTGCCCCAACCTGCTTTCTCCCATTTCCTTTCTCAGGTTTATTTCCCAGTAACTGTAAACATGCAAGATTTTTTTTTTTTAAACCTAGGTTAGAAATGATTGGGAATTCTTATTAGAATAAAGGCTGAGATTGTTTTTTAAGTTAAAATGTCACATTCTCTATGGCATCTCTGATACCTGTTGGCATATTTATTCAAGTTTTCTGGTACGTTAGCGACACTTTGTTCATCCTCTTTTACAATGTGTATTATGGTGTAATTGTAATTATTCGGTGTGGTTGCCCTCTCTAAATCCACGAAATAAAGTAGTGTTTATTTTTCCCAGTGATATCTTCGTTGGATTTATTAATTGTCTCTATATAAAATACATATTTAGAGAGACATTATTTCTCTGATAAATGTTGTTATTTTAGAACAGTAGATTGCAAGAGATTGGAGAAATTAAGGATGGAGAAAATGCTTGAGAATGGTAATCAATGTCTCTCTGCTGAGCAATCCATCCCTTACTCTATTCTCATAAAGAGATGCTAATAACTAAAATGTGTAGTGACTTTATGCTTAAATCCTGGCACAGAAATTCACATAAAAATGTCATATTTGGTGAGATTTAATAATTCTATGAAGAGTTTAAATTAGAAACCTTTCTTGAATTCTACATTTCAACAACCTTTTCCTGTAAAAGGATAAGAATGCAAAAAAGGGGAACCCTGTAATACCATATATTCTGAGAAAATGTGTAAAAGTGAAGCACACACATTTTATTAAAAATTTCCAGCATAGTTAAAATTTGTAAGGAAAGGCAACCGATAAATCAGTTACCTTTGGTGGTGGTTTGGTTTCTGAAAGCCTCTGTAGTGAGATTGATAACTTCATTCGATAATTATGTTAAACTATTATGATGCATGTCGTATATGGAAATCAGTTTTATAAACAAGTGAGATCAATTTATTATATAATACTAAACCTCTAGATATAAATGTTAAAACAAAAATATGTGCCCATTTTCTAGAAGGATGCACTGTGCTATTTAAGTCACACTTTGATTGAAACAGCTAATAAGGTACTTTCTATGAAATTCACATATATTTTTGGAGAATAAAAATACTGTCATTTACTGATCGGCAGTAATAATAAGATAAAACACAAACCTGAATTTAAACCTTTATATGTTTAGGAAGAAAAGAAAAGAAAACTATAATTATGATGTAAATAAAATACCGTTTTTCCCTGTTTGGGCTATTATCCGATTGTTTTGCCTCAGTGCTTTGCTAATATTGCACTACATTCATTAAAGAAAAAAGGCAAATATGGCAAACCACATTTTGCCATCTGGGAATTAAAATAAACCTGTGGCCAGCCATGAAGACACTTATCCATGGCATATATATCCAGGTTCAGAATCCAAAGGATAAAAATGGGTCATATCAAAATCAAGACAACACAAATACAAGCTAATCTGTACTTTAAAATCAGACAGCAATGCTGAGTGGAGTCAGAATCTGCAGACAGGAGTGTGACTAACAAAGGAAGATATTCAGCTATCCAGAGGAGTTGAGACAGATAGATGAGGACCCAAGGTAGAAATCTAAAGTCGTGGGACAAAGAGTTGGAAATAAGCTGAAGTTGAAGGAAACATCTAGAAACGAAGGCAGAGGTGAGAGAATGTGCCTAATGAAATTGTGGAGAATGAGGAAGCTATTGCTATGGTTTCTTTTGACCCAAACATTTCTATCCCTGGTTTTCAAATTAATGGAACACAGCTTCAAATCAATGTTTAATATACAAAGGGAATTTTACTCATAGTATTAGTAGCATTTATCAAATGCCCATGTTACTTTTACGATAAGAGTAGTTAGCAAATGTAAACATGTTTTTTGCATTTCCTTGAAAGCAGAAAGTAATATGTATTAGGACACACCTGTTGACACGACTCAGCTATATTTGAATGAGCACAATCTGGAGGACCTTATCCAAAGATAAAGTCTCAGACATTCTAGAACTATCTTGTTTTTGTCTATATCAGATGGTAACTTTATTGAAGCTTCTCATAGCTGTAATATTTAATTAATTTATTTATTTTGAGATAGGATCTCACTCTGTTGCCCAGCCTGGAGTGCAGTACCATGATCTCAGCTTACTGCATTCTCTACCTCTCTGGCTCAAGGGATCCCTCCACCTCGGCCTCCAGAGTAGCTGGGACCACAGGCACATGCCGCCATGCCCAGCCGATTTTGTTTATGTTTTGTAGAGACAAGGCCTTACTCTATTGCCCAGGCTAGTCTTGAACTCCTGGGCTCAGGTGATCTTCCCACCTAGTCCTACCAAAATGTCAGGATTACAGGCATGAGCCATTACGATCAGCTCTAATATTTTAATTTTAATGAAAAAAGTATATCTGAAAATTGGTTGTTTAAGAAGTCTTCCTTTTGAGTGTATATTTTTACAACTACTCAGATGTACCTAACAATAAAAACAAAGCATATTAAAAGTATGCTACTAGAGGAAATAGCACTACTAAATTTATTATCATCAGACTTCTGTTCAAAGATATTTCTTTTCTTTTTTTTTTTGAGACGGGGTCTCGCTCTGTCACCCAGGCTGGAGTGCAGTGGTGCAATCTCAGCTCACTGCAAGCTCCGCCTCCGGGGTTCACGCCATTCTCCTGCCTCAGCCTCCCTAGAAGCTGGGACTACAGGCCCCCGCCACCACGCCCGGCTAATTTTTTTGTGTGTGTTTTTAATAGAGACGGGGTTTCACCGTGTTCACCAAGATGGTCTCCATCTCCTGACCTCGTGATCCGCCCGCCTCAGCCTCCCAAAGTGCTGGGATTACAGGCGTGAACCACTGCGCCCGGCCCAAAGATATCTCTTAAAACACCTGTATAAAGTTATTAACTGATGAACCTGCTGAGCAAGGGATCTTGAACCAGGAGAGCTTGAGGAGAATTCCCACTCTGTCAATTTTTTTTAAAACAATACTGAACCAATTAACTTTGAACACCTGTTTTTGTTCCTATTTTTTCATTTTTAAACCAAAATGACACCTTACATCTACCTACATTATTAAAATTTCAGGAGTATAAAGGCATTGACTGACTGAGGCATTTAGGTAATTTTTACTTTTCACCTTGTATGGATACCTTATGAAATCAATATACCAGATATTAGAGTTAGAGTATCTAATATTATATTATATTACATGTATATGTTTCCATAGTATCACAGGTGAGCAAAGTGGGCTATATACAGTCTCTAACATTTAATATAATGTAGAAAGACAGGTTTCTTTATTCTTCCATTATTTTTATTGTAATGTGAAACTTCAAATTATTATCAACAAATATATGAAATTTAATTAAAGATTAGAAAAAATTTTTTAGTATTAAAAAACAACTAGACTAGAATAATCTAATCCAAATTTTTAAGGTTAGTACTGTTTAAATATGAGAGTTATTCGAGAGTCTTTTTTTTTTTTTTTTGAGGCGGAGTCTCGCTCTGGCGCCCGGACTGGAGTGCAGTGGCCGGATCTCAGCTCACTGCAAGCTCCGCCTCCTGGGTTTACGCCATTCTCCTGCCTCAGCCTCCCGAGTAGCTGGGACTACAGGCGCCCGCCACGTTGCCCGGCTAGGTTTTGTATTTTTAGTAGAGACGGGGTTTCACCGTGTTAGCCAGGATGGTCTCGATCTCCTGACCTCGTGATCCGCCCGTCTCGGCCTCCCAAAGTGCTGGGATTACAGGCTCTATTGGTTCCTTTTCCAAAATATTTTTATTTTCCTCCAATACTCCACGATGTGCTTGCACTGAAAAATGGAACATTGACTAATTTTGGTAATCAGCAAATGACTTAGTAGCTAAGTCACTAATTAAAGTTATAATTACACTTTTATCATCCACCCTACATTTCTCAGGTCTTTGGATTTAGGTCTGTGTAGTCAGTCACTTTTCTTGCTGCCTGTCAGGGACAGGTAATGTGTCAAAAGGTAACAAGTTCATTATATCCTCTTGTAAGGGCTAGTTAGTCACTTCCTTCCTCTATGCTCCAAATACTCATCGAATATGGCCATGTTACAACTCTTTCTCATTGTTTTGTGATTAGTTTTTCTACCTCTGTATCTCCAAATAAATTCTGAATCCAAGGTGAATAGTCTAAATTGCAATTTCTGGGGTGAACCCAGGACCTAAAAAAGTATCAGGCATATTTTGCTTGTTCAATTTTTGTTAAGTAACAAGGCCGGGCGCAGTGGCTCAAGCCTGTAATCCCAGCACTTTGGGAGGCCGAGACGGGCAGATCACTAGGTCAGGAGATTGAGACCATCCTGGCTAACCCGGTGAAACCCCGTCTCTACTAAAAAAATACAAAAAACTAGCTGGGCGAGGTGGTGGGTGCCTGTCGTCCCAGCTACTTGGGAGGCTGAGGCAGAAGAATGGCACAAACCCGGGAGGCGGAGCTTGCAGTGAGCTGAGATCCTGCCACTGCACTCCAGCCTGGGCGATACAGCAAGACTCCATCTCAAAAAATAAATAAATAAATAAAGTAACAAACATTTTTAAAGGACAAGTTTGGATTTATGAATGAGGTCTCACTTATGTTCTCATAACTGATTTCCCTTCGCAATAGCATCACAGGTAAATTACTAATTGAATAATTGTCTGAGATATAATTTTATTTTTGTTGAAGTTATGTGTTTGAATTTCATACACTTACATATAGAGAATTTTATTGCATAAGTTTGGAAGATGATATGTTCAAAATATATCATTAGTTTTGAACAAAATGAAATTATATATATTTGGTTATACTTCAAGATGCTTCAAACAATTGCAGAGTATAGAGGTCAGGTTTGCATAACAAAGCGTGGCATTTCATCTCAGATGATGAGAGGAGTTTATAGTTTATTTTATTTTTCTTCTACCCAACCAGTTTTCTGAACCTCTGATACCAACTTCTGTTCACAATTCCATTTGATTCTAACTCTAACTACCAGGAGTTAGTATCAGACTCCACAGGTTTAAAAGCTTAGTCCCTCAAAACTGCCCTCACTTTAGATGCCACTTGCAAGTATCGGCTGCTCAGGTTGCCTACCCTTTGGTGCAACTTGGCTACAAAGTCAAGGGTTCCCACAATCTCCCACACCAAGGTTAATTTGTTAGAATGACTCAGAACTCAGGGAGATGCTGTATTTACTATTACAGCTTATATTAAAGGATACAAATGAACAACCAGATAAAGTGGTATATAGTGTACGATATGGAAGGGTCTTGAACACAGGGGCCTTGGTTCTTACAGAGTTGGGGTATGTCGCCTTCCATGGACATGGATGTGTTTACCAGTTTGAAAGCTCCTTAAACCTTGTGTTTTAGTACTTTTATGGAAGTTTTATTATGTGGCCATGACTGTGGCCATTGGTAATTAACTCAATCTCCAACCTTATTCTCCTCCCGGGAGCTTGGAAGCTGGGACTGAAAATCCCAAGTTTCTAATCAAGGGTGGGTCTGTCTGTGATGAGCCCCTTTTCTGAAGCAGATGGTCCTGCCACGAGTTACCTCATGAGAACAACAGATGCTCTTATCAGCATTATCACTCCGGAAATTTCAAGAGTTTTAGAAGCTCTATGCTAAAACAAATACGAAGTATCTATCTTATTATACTATAGATGATAAGAAACTTACTACTGTTGAAAAATAATTTAGTACTTAAACAAGCAGTAGGGCTGGGATCCATAAGGGTTCAGGTTTTAGTCCCACTCCTTAGCAGCTATATAATCTTGGGCAAGAAAAAAAAATTAAAACTGTTTAGTGCACAGTTTTCTTACTTGGTGAAAAGAGAAGAAGTAGAGTTAAATGACTTAAAGCATGTAAAACACGGAGCACAGAGCTGGCACAAGCAAGCACTCAATAAGAGAGAGCTATTATGATTTTAATTGGGGATCCACAAACTTCTTTAAAGGGCCAGCTATTTTAGTACTTTGCAGTCTAGTCAGTTCCTGCTTCTAATACTCAATGTATCATTGTAGTGTGGAAGCAGCCATAGATGATGTATAATGAATAAACTGTCCCCATAAAACTTTATTTACAAAACAAGTAGCAGGGCAGATTTGGCCTGTAGGGCATAGTTTGTCCACATACCTAGTTCACATTATGCAAATCCAGAATTAAGATACTGTTGTATTGTATATCACCTCTAAATTTACACAGGCCTCGAGCACATAGAATGTACTTTGTTAAAATAATTGTCGATTATTTCCTCAAACTCTAGTGCCTTGAAGTTTTGGGTTGTTATATCCCCCCAAGAAAGGCGTGTTGGAGTCCTAACCACCACCACTTCAGAAGGCAATTGTATTTGGAAATAGAGTCTTTGCAGAACTAATTAAGTTAAAATGAGGTTATTAGAATGAGCAATAATGTAATATGACATATGTCCTTATACATAGAAGACATTTGGGCAAAGATAGACGTAGGTGAGAAGGTGGTGTGAAGAGAGGCAGGGAGAAGATGGCCATCTACAAGCTAGGTAATGCCTGAAGCTACTAGAAGCTAGGAGAGAGGCCAGAAACAGGTTTGTCTTCAGGGGGAACATGTCCTAACCAACACCTTCATTTTAGGTTTCTGGCCTCTAACATTTTGAGGCAATAAATTTCTGTTGTCCTAAGCTATTTAATTTGTTATGGTAAAAAACAATGAAGATTTGATTCCAAGAAGTGGGATGCTACTGTCTCAAATACCTGAAATATGAAAGTGGCCTTGGAATTGGGTCCTGCTTGAAAGCTAGAAGAGTTTTGAGGCACATGATACAAAGAAAATGTCTAAATTGGCCAGGCGCGTTGGCTCACGCCTGTAATCCCAGCACTTTCGGAGGCCAAGGTTGGTGGATCACAAGGTCAGGAGTTCGAGACCAGCCTGGCCAATATGGTGAAACCCCATCTCTACTAAAAATACAAAAATTAGCTGGACATGGTGGCAGATGCCTGTAATCCCAGCTACGCGGGAGGCTGAGGCAGAGAATTGTTTGAACCCCAGAGGCAGAGATTGCAGTGAGCCGAGATCATGCCACTGTACTCCAGCCTGGGTGACAGAGTAAGACTACATCTCCAAAAAAAAAAAAAAAAAAAAAAGAGAAAAAGAAAAGATAAAGAAAATGTCTAAATTGCCCTAAATAGGCTGCTGATATAAGATATAAGTATGGACATTAAAGAAGACTTTGGTGAGGTTTCCAAAAGAGGAGTACTGTAAAGTGTCTATTTTCTTAGAATACATATATCATCACAAACAGAATATTTCTAAAAATGCAAACGTTAAGTGTGCTTTTGGTGATATTTCAGACAAAAATGAAGAATATTTTATTGGAAACTGGAGGAAAGATGATTTTTGTTATAAAGTGACAAAGAACTTGCATAAATTGTGTTTTGTTGCGTGAAAAGTAGAACTTGTAAATGATAAACTTTGACATTTAGTTGAGAAGACTACTAAGCAAAGTGTTAAAGTGAAGTCTTGTTTCTTTTTGTTGCCTTTAGTAAATTGTGAAAGAGATAAATTGAAGAAGAAATTGTTATGCAAAAAGGAACCATAGTTTAAGGACATATAAAATTTTTCAGCCTATCCATATTGCAAAGAAATGAGAAAGTGTGCTCTGGAGAGAACACGAAGGGTGTGGCTGGACAACTGTCAGAACCTCTTATAGATTAAAGTGTGACTTATGGATCTAATCAGCCATTCCAGCAGACATGCTGGAATTAAAGAGACAGAGATAGAATAAAATGAAGGACAACTGTCAGACTTTTGGGATTCTAGAAGCAGTTAATGGCTGATAGAGGTATTTACCTGTAAACATGTCTTCTCTGCCAAGAAAAGGGAAGAATGACGCTGAAAGCGGTTTAGAGGCTGGTGGGGTGTTGCTGCCACCAGAAACTAAGTTTGCAAGCATAGAAATCAGAGTTCCCTCCTCTTCAGTTTCAGAGGAAGGGGCCACCACCATTTTGGACCAAGAGAACAGAGCATCCAGCCAAAGAGGCTAATTCTAAGTCTTAAAATATAACTGTTTTATATAAATTAGAGAATTTTTTTTCGATTTCTGTAAAAACATCACTAAGCATCAGTAAAATGCTAATCAAAATCATAAAGAGACATCAACACATGCCTGTAAGGATGACTATTATAAAACAACAAGAAAAATGACAAGTGTTGGCAAGAATCTGGAGAAATTGGAACCCTTGTACACTAAGAATCAAAATGCTGTATCCATTGGAGAAAACATGTATGGAAGTTACTCAAAATATTAAAAATATAGCTATCATATTATCTACCACTCCACTTCTGGGTAGTTATCCAAAAGAATTGAAATCAGGATCTTGATGAGATACTACTACTACCACTCCCCCTGTTTATTGCAGCACTGTTCACAGTAGCCAGGAGATGGATGCAACCCAAATGTCCATCAATTAATGAATGGATAAGCAAAGTGTAGAATATACATACAATGGACTATTATTCAGCCTTTTAACAAAAGGAAATCTTGCAATATGCAACAACATGCACATATGATGTAAAACAAGCCAGTCACACAAGAACAAATACTGCATGATTCTACTTATATAAGACGTCTGAAATACTCAATTGCATAAAATCATAGAGTGGAGGGGTGGATAGCGAGGACTGGGAGGAGGGGCAAATGGGCAGTTACTTATCAACAGGCATAAACTTTCTTTTTTTTTTTTTTTTTTTTAAACTTTCAAACAAGATGAATAAGCTGTAGAGATCCGCTGTATAACATTGTACCTACAGATGACGATAATTCATTGCACACTTAAACATTTGTGAAGGGGCTAGATCTCATGTTACCAAAATGTGCTCTTACCACAATAAAATAATAAATAAATGTAATAAAGAATTTTAAAAGAAGCATTCAAGGATCAGGATTTAATGAAGGTATTTCCATTTTTACTGCTTCAACAAGAAAAACAATCTAATCAAATTTTCCCTGGTAGATTTCAGACTTTCTTGATACACATAACCCCAGTTTTCCTTCCAGTTTCTCCCTTTGGGGTGGCAGTATCTATCCTATGTCTTTCCCAGCATTGTGTTTTACAAAGCAGATTAGTTTTGATTTCACAGATTCACAGATTGAGAGGAATTTTGCCCCAGGATTAATCATATCTCTAGTCTCACCCATAACACTTATTTAATAAGATTTGTTTGCATATTATTAAGAAAATGTTCGTGCTGAAGCAGTTTGCCATGAAAATGAAACATGTTTTAAAGAATCATTTACAAAACATTTATAATGATGTATCTTGAAAACTGTCAAAATAGCCATAATATTTAGATTTTTTAAAAAAAGATTTTTTTAAAGTCCTTGAAAAAGGCAGAAGTCAAGAAAATTTCTCAATGCAGGCATTGCTTTCAAAATGAGGTGGTTACCGTCATGTTATTCACATGATAAGTGAGTGAGTTCTCACAAGATCTGATGGTTTTATAAGGGGCTTTTATCCCTTTGCTCCGCATTTCTCTCTCCTGCCACCATGTGAAGGAGGACATGTTTGTTTCCCCTTCCACCACGATTGTATACTTCCTGAGGCCTCCCCAGCCCTGTGAAACAGTAAGTCAGTTAAACCTCTTCTTTTATAAATTACCCAGTCCCGGGCAGTTCTTTACAGCAGTGAGAGAATGAACTAATACAGTAAATTGGTATCACAGAGAGTAAATTGGTACCACAGAGAATGAACTAATACAGTAAATTGCTGTAAAGATACCCAAAAATGTGGAAATGACTTGGAACTGGGTAACAAGTAGAGGTTGGAACAGTTTGGAGGGTTCACAAGAAGATAGGAAAATTTGGAACTTCCTAGAGACTTGAAGGGCTCAGAAGACAGGAAAATGTGGGAAATGTTAGAACTTCCTAGAGACTTACTTGTTGACTGGCTTTGTCCAAAATGTGGATAGTGATATGGACAATGAAGTCCAGGCTAAGGTGGTCCCAGATGGAGATGAGGAACTTATTGGGAACCGGAGTAAAGATGACTCTTGCTATGCCAAGAGACTGGTGGATTTTTGCCCCTGCCCTAGAGATCTGTGGAACCTTAAACTTGAGAAAGATGATTTAAGGTATCTGGTGAAAGAAATTTCTAATCAGCAAAGCATTCAAGATGAAAGATAACATATAAGTTGGGAAAATTTGCAGCCTGATAATGTTATAGAAAAGAAAAACCCATTATCTTAGGAGAAATTAAGACCAGCTGCAGAAATTTACATAAGTAATGAGAAGCCAAATGTGAATGCCAAGACATTGGGGAAAATGTCTACAGGGCATGTCAGAGACCTTCATGACAGCCCCTCCCATCACAGACTTAGAGGCCTAAGAGGGAAAAATGGTTTCCTGAGTGGAGCCAAGTCTCTCCTGCTCTACACAGCCTTGGGACATGGTTGCCTGTACCCCAGCTGCTTCAGCTCCAGCTGTAACTAAAAGGGGTCAAGGTACAGTTCAGACTGTTGCATCAGAAGGTGTAAGCCCCAAGCCTTGGCACCTTCCATGTGGTACAGGTCCTGTGGGTGTGCAGAAGACAAGAATTGAGGTTTGGGAACCTCCGTCTAGATTTTAGAGGATGAATGGAAATGCCTAGATATCTGCTGCAGGGGCAGAGCCCTCATGGAAAACATCTGCTAGTGCATCGCAGAAGGAAAATGTGGGGACAGAGTGCCATACAGAGTCCTCACTTGAATACTGCCTAGTGGAGCTGTGAGAAGAAGGCAACCATCCTCCAGACCCCAGAATGGTAGATCCACTTACAGCTTGCACCATGCCATGCAGATGAAAAAGCCACATACACTTAATGCCAGCCATGAAAACAGCCAGGAGGCGGGGGTTGTACCATGGAAAAGTACAGAAGTGGAGCTGCTCAAGGCTGTGGGAGCCCACCACTTACATCAGCATACCCTGGATGTGAGACATGGAATCAAGCAAGATCATTTTGGTACTTTAAGGTTTAATGACTGCCTGATTGGACTTAGGACTTGCATGAGGCCTGCAACCCCTTTATTTTGGCCAATTTCTTCCATTTGGGATAAGTGTATTTATCCAATGTCTGTACTCCCATTGTATCTAGGAAGTAACTAACTTATTTTTGATTTTACAGGCTCATAGGTGGAAGGGACTTGTCTTGTCTCAGATGAGACTTTGGACTGTGGACTTTTGAGTTAATGTTGAAAAGAGTTAAGACTTTGCAGGACTGTAGGAAGGACATGACTGTGTTTTGAAATATGAAGACATAAAACTTGGGAGGGGCCAGGAGTGGAATGATATGGTTTGACTGTGTCCCCACACAAATTTCATCTTGCAGTTCCCATCATCCCCACATGTCATGGGAGGGACCCAGTGGTATGTAATTGAATCATGAGGGCGATTACCCTCATGCTGTTCTTGTGATAGTGAGTGAGTTCTCATAAGATCTGGTGGTTTTATAAGAGGCTTTCCCCCTTTTGCTCAGGACTCCTCCTTCCTGCTGCCATGTGAAGTAAAATGTGTTTGCTTCTCCTTCCACCATGATTGTAAGTTTCCTGAGGCCTCCCCAGCCACAGAGAACTGTGAGTCAATTAAACCTCTTTCCTTTATAAATTACCCAGTCTTGGGTCCATCTTTGTTAGCAGTGTGAGAATGGACTAATTCAGTGGTCATCGATGCAACAAATATTAACGGCCTGCAAAGAATACATCAATCTGCATAGTCAGGATGGAAAGAAGGCAGAAAGGCAAGCAAAAGTAAGAGAGAGAGAGAGCAAAAAGAAAGGGAAAGAAGAGGGATTGAGGGAAGGAAGCGAGGGAGGGAGAGAAGGAGTGGGGGAGGGAGGGAAGGAAGGAACGAAAATAAAGAATAAGAAAAATCTTGTAAGGCTTATTTATTTATGTCATATGCAAACAAAAGTAATGCCAGGTAGAGAAAAAGAATCAGGGACAATACATTTAATAATCAAATAAAAAAATTCCTAAGATTAAAATAAAAATTTGGATCTTAATTAATGAGACTTGAAATTTTAGGTAACATTGATGAGAAAAGATATATACCTACAAATAACCTAGCAAAGCTTGTGGACAACTAAAATAAAAGGAAATATTATGTATTTTCAAATAAAAGCATTTTTAAAATAAGAAAGACAAAATATTTGGATTCAGATAAGAAATATGCTAGAATTGAGAGGATGGTCAGATAACAGCTATAAGTTACAGAGGAAAAACTACTTCAAGCTAAGAATTATATCCCTTGTCAAGGTATCACTCACCCACTACAGTAAAATAAATAGATATGGGCCTGTCACTAGTATATTAATGTATCACACAACAAAGAGGATAAAATTAAAGGGGTAAGGAGAGAGGGATGATTTACATATTCCCTAATTTTAATCTTATACAGCATCCTTCCACAACCGACATTCTGAGAGATATTAAGCCTGCAAAAATTATTTGAGTATTTTTACAAAATTATTCCAAGGATGATGAATAGCTAATGTCATTCTAGATGCACATTCTAGTTAAGTTAATTCACTACATAAAATAGATTCATGGTTTATTTTCTCACTTGAGCCTTGATGAGAAGCAGTAGAGTAATAGCGTGTCATAATATATAAAAACATCTGACAATTCAAAAGAACGTAGGTACTAGTTGAAGAGAAAAATTAGTGGTAATTTTTAGTAGTTTAAAAATAACTTAATCACATGAACAAAAATAAGGAATGAATGACAAAAGAAACATAATTAATGAGAAACAAAAAGGAAGATATAAACGTCAAGTTTATCAGTAGTTATACTAGATGTGAATGATCTGAAATTCCTTAGCAAAATATTGAGACTGTCAGTGTTA
>NC_045449.1:40890976-40907356 GCF_002776525.5 Piliocolobus tephrosceles | reverse complement strand
CTTTGGTGAATCTGGCAATTATGTGTCTTGGAGTTGCTCTTCTGGAGGAGTATCTTTGTGGCGTTCTCTGTATTTCCTGAATTTGAATGTTGGCCTGCCCTGCTAGGTTGGGGAAGTTCTCCTGGATGATATCCTGAAGAGTGTTTTCCAATTTGATTCCATTTTCCCCCTCACTTTCAGGCACCCCAATCAGACGTAGATTTGGTCTTTTTACATAATCCCATACTTCTTGCAGGCTTTGTTCATTTCTTTTTCTTCTTTTTTCTTTTGGCTTCTCTTCTCGCTTCATTTCATTCATTTGATCCTCCATCGCTGATACTCTTTCTTCCAGTTGATCGAGTTGGTTACTGAAGCTTGTGGATTTGTCACGTATTTCTCGTGTCATGGTTTTCATCTCTGTCATTTCGTTTATGACCTTCTCTGCATTAATTAGTCTAGCTGTCAATTCTTCCACTCTTTTTTCAAGATTTTTAGTTTCTTTGCACTAGGTACGTAATTCCTCCTTTAGCTCTGAGAGGTTTGATGGACTGAAGCCTTCTTCTCTCATCTCATCAAAGTCATTCTCTGACCAACTTTGATCCATTGCTGGCGATGGGCTGTGCTCCTTTGCAGGGGGAGATGCGGTCTTATTTTTTGAATTTCCAGCTTTTCTGCCCTGCTTTTTCCCCATCTTTGTGGTTTTATCTGTCTCTGGTCTTTGGTGATGGTGATGTACTGATGGAGTTTTGGTATAGGTGTCCTTCCTGTTTGATAGTTTTCCTTCTGACAGTCAGGACCCTCAGCTATAGGTCTGTTGGAGATTGCTTGAGGTCCACTCCAGACCCTGTTTGTCTGGGTATCAGCAGCAGAGGTTGCAGAAGATAGAATATTGCTGATCAGTGAGTGCACCTGTCTGATTCTTGCTTTGGAAGCTTCCTCTCAGGGGTGTACTCCACCCTGTGAGGTGTGGGGTGTCAGACTGCCCCTAGTTGGGGATGTCTCCCAGTTAGGCTACTCAGGGGTCAGGGACCCACTTGAGCAGGCAGCCTGCCCCTTCTCAGATCTCAGCCTCCGTGTTGGGAGATCCACTGCTCTCTTCAAAGCTGTCAGACAGAGTCATTCGCGTCTGCATAGGCCTCTGTTGCTTCCCCTGTTATTTTTTTTTTTTTTTTTGCTGTACCCTCTCCCCAGAGGCGGAGTCTACAGAGACAGGCAGGTTTCCTTGAGCTGCTGTGAGCTCCACCCAGTTCCCAGTTTGAGCTTCCCAGTGGCTTTGTTTACCTACTTAAGCCTCAGCGATGGCGGGCACCCCTCCCCCAGCCTCGCTGCTGCCTTGTGGTTAGATTGCCGTAGACTGCTGTGTTAGCAAGGAGGGAGGCTCTGTGTGCGTGGGACCCTCCCGGCCAGGTATGGGATAAATTCTCCTGGTGTGCCAGTGTGCTTACAGCGCAGTATTGGGGTGGGAATTACCCGATTTTCCAGGTGTTGTGTGTCTCAGTTCCCCTGGCTAGGAAAAGGGACTCCCTTCCCCCTTGAGCTTCCCAGGTGAGGCGATGCCTCGCCGTGCTTCAGCTCTCGCTGGTCAGGCTGCAGCAGCTGACCAGCACCGATTGTCTGGCACTCCCGAGTGAGATGGCCCCAGTACCTCAGTTGAAAATGCAGAAATCACCGGTCTTCTGTGTGGCTCGCGTTGGGAGATGGAGACTGGAGCTGCTCCTATTCGGCCATCTTGCTCCGCCCCCCAGGAAATATCTTAAATATGAATAAGACTATTTACCAAAAATCAAGGAAAAGCCTAAAGTCATTTCCAAAAATAATAACAAATTAGGGATGTCATTTACTTTGCTGTTATTCTATATTATTTTAGAGCTAATAGTAAATCCATTGAGTTGAACTTTATAAACTTTGGTAAATATTAAAATATCATTTTGCTAATGAAATTATTGTACAGAAAGGCTCTTCGTTAAAAAATATAACAAATAAGATAATTTGAAAATGTAGTCAAAGAAAATGCACACAAATTAATAGATCTTATTTGTATGCCAATTATAAGTACCTTAAAATAATGAGAAAAGCACTGAGCTATATAGAGAAAAT
Organism: Piliocolobus tephrosceles; assembly: GCF_002776525.5. Classification (NCBI taxonomy): domain Eukaryota; kingdom Metazoa; phylum Chordata; class Mammalia; order Primates; family Cercopithecidae; genus Piliocolobus; species Piliocolobus tephrosceles. The sequence continues at coordinate 40,905,280 of NC_045449.1, read as the reverse complement.
GATAAAATTTTCTTGATGAATGGAAAACAACAGTCACCTATTCTTGGATAGTAAGGCTTAATAACATAACGATATAAATTTTCCCATAATTAATACATATATTTAATAAAATTTTAAATATAATTTCAAGGGAATGTTTTGACATGTATAAAATAGTATTAAAACTCATATTTAAGACTGTGTATAAAATAGCCAAGGACGTCATGGAAACAAAGACAAGGGGACAAATAAAAAATATATTAAAACAGAATGGCATTAGAATAAGCATAGACCAATAAATCGGTGAAACAGAAAAGAGTAGCAAAAACAGGTCTCAATTTTTATGGATTTTAACTTATGAGAATAGAAAGTACTACAAATCAAGAGAGAAAATGATTCCCTCAATAAATGGAGCTGATATCATTGGCTATCCAGCAGAAAGACAATAAAGTTGGATTCATATGATACCATCTGAAAAAAAAGTTAAGATGTATTAAAAACATAAAATCTAACACCCCACAAAATTAAGAAAATTTAGTAGGCTCTATTTACAACCTAGGAAATGAGAGAACCTTTGTAATTAAAACAGTACACTTAGAGAAATCATAGACAAAATCCATAAACAACAGATAAAGGTATCAGAAAGATATTTACCTCCCACTATGAAAAATTTAGTCATTAATTCCCAACATATTCAACAAACATTGAGTTCATGCATGTCACCAGGAGCTGCTCAAACTGACAAGAATAGAGCAGTAAATAACACAAGTTCTATGCTTTCCTGGGTTACATGACAATAAATAATTATGTAATATATCAAGCAGTTATAATTGCTATAAAGAAAAATGATGTCAGTTAAAGGAATAGAGAAAGATGAAGTGTGGTGGGGATACTAATTTAGATAGGAGAGTCAGGGAAACCCTCTGTATTAAGATACCATGTGACCAGTGGTCTGAGTGAAGTGAGGATGCAAGCAGCCAAGACAATTATCTGGGAAAAGAGTGGACCAGAATTCAGAAGTACAACGTAGAGAAGCCCCAAGGTGGAAACAGCAAGAAAGACAGCAGTGTTAGATTGGAGTGTGGGAGAAACTGCTAGAGAGGAAGATGAATAGAGACAAAAGACCACATCACGCACAGCCCTACTAGACATGAAAAAGACATTGATTTTTAACCTGTGTGACATCAAAAACCGTGGAGACGTTTGAGCCATTATGTAGCAACTTCAAGTTATTTTATTATTCCGATTTTCTAAAATATGCATGTATACAAAAAAGGACATCAAAAGGATAATGGTGCCATCTTTGCATAATGAGATTTCAGGTGGCTTTTGTTGGCATCTTTCTATTTTACATATTATTTGGATTTACTGACATAATTATTCATAATATGTATGATCAGAAAAAAATTATAAAGATAATTTTTTATTTATTTCTAAAGACTCTTAAAAATGCCATAGTGGGAAATTTACTAAATTGTATGCAACTGTTTCCTTGTTGTTATCTGTTTGTTTGCTTGTTTTTGAGATGGAGTCTCACTCTGTTGCCCAGGCTGGAGTGCAGTGACAAGATCTCGGCTCACTGCAACCTCCGCCCCCTGGGTTCAAGCGATTCTCCTGCCTCAGCCTCCCGAGTAGCTGGCATTACAGGTGCCTGCCACCGAACCCAGCTAATTTTTTTGCATTTTTACATTTTTAGTAGAGACGGGGTTTCACCATCTTGACCAGTCTGGTCTTGAACTTCTGACCTTATGGTCCACCTGCCTTGGCTTCCCAAAGTGCTGGAATTACAGGTGTGAGCCACCACTCCTGGCCAACTGTTTTCTAATTTATCTGACTAGAGTACCTTCTTTTTAACAGAACACCTAAAAGCTTCTCTTGAAACAAATGTTCCTTGGTAAAATATCATAGAATATACTGTTCTAATAAGTCTGTCAAAAAGGAATGATTAAACACCTCCATGATGACGGTGCTTCTGGGAAGTACACATAGACTAGTGAAGTTCTGTTCCATGTTAATATGAAAGGTTCTGGGTTTTATTTTCCTCTGAATCAAAAGAAGAATATTGAAGAAATTACCAGAGGACATAAAAGTTTTATTCAAGGAGCACCCTGGCACAATTCACTGAAAGAGAGAGGTAAATGTCTAATAAACTCGTGAAAAAATGTTCATGGTCACAGTTATCAAGGAAATGCAGATTAGAATAGGGTATAATCAGGCCGGGCACAATGGCTCATGCCTGTAATCCCAGCACTTTGGGAGGCCAAGGCAGGCAGATCACGAGGTCAGAAGATCCAGACCATCTTACTAACACCGGTGAAACCCCGTCTCTACTAAAAATATGAAAGAAAAAAAAAAAAAAATTAGCCGGGCGTGGTGGCGGGTGATTGTAGTCCCAGCTTCTTGGGAGGCTGAGGCAGGAGAATGGTGTGAACGTGGGAGGCGGAGTTTGCAATGAGCTGAGATCGTGCAACTGCACTCCAGCCTGGGCAACAGAGTGAGACTCTGTCTCAAAAATAATAATAATAATAATAATAATAAATAAAAATAAAAATAAGTATAGGGTATAATCATTTGCCTTGAAGTTGCTTGATTTTTAAAGAATAATAGCTTTGAGGGTGCACAGACTAGCATTCAAGTACATTGCTGGTGAGAGTGTCCATTGGTGCATGCTGACAGGTAACAATTTTCATTAAAAAGCTCATATACCTAGAAGCAGTAATTCTTTTAAAAATATATCACAAGAAAATCAGAAACAGGGACATATTATTTTGTTACAATGATGTTCACTAATGCATTATTTTTAATGACAAACATTGAAAACATTAAAGGAAATGATTATAGTTTATAATATGCCTGAAAATAGAAAATATTCATAAATACTTTTTAATAGTATGGAGAAATATTCACAACACACAGTATGTTCTCAAAATGTTTGCATACTCATATTAAAATATGCTAACTAATAAAGGAAGAAAATGTGCTGAAGTTAATAATGGCTATGTTATTACTCTTTATGGTAGGATTTTAGATAACTTCTATTCTACATGTAGTTCGTCTTTTAAATCACTCTTGTTTACTGAGTTCAGGAATAAGAAAGTTAAGTACTAGAGTAAAAAAATCTTTAAAAGCTGCAAGGAATATTATGTTATTTGTAACATATCTTCAGTATTAAAATAAAGTATAAATTGTCCATCAGTAAAGATGAAAATCTGTCTGCTTCTTGTGTAGGATATTTACCTGAAAAGCAAACACTTCATGTCAATCAATAAATAAATTGAAATATATTTTAGATAAATTTTAAAATAGCTTTATTTTGGATAGGGGAGAAATACAATAATTTCTGCATTTTAGTAAAATAGTGTACACTCTGCATCAGGAAATAATGCATACTTTGACCAAATAGTGCAAATGTCAACACAAATGCTGTACAGCATTCCAAGGAATCAAATAAGAGCCAGGAAGAGGGAAAATCAATGTTAGGGTAGGAATCATAGCAAAATTTCTTCTGAGATTAAAAATAGTAAAAATGTACAATCCACATTTTGCCATTAAGCAATACATTTCCTGGTAACTAGAGAGACGCCATTTAAAATCATGAATATGAGAAGATTAATGCTCTAAAATCCTATTATTTCTTCATCATATAACATTGAACTGCATCAGGAAGTTAATTAATCAGATTTCCTAACTATAAATAAAAAATAAATTAAATTAAAATCATATCAATTTACAGTTCAGTGGAGGGATAGTATTAATTGAAAGAACATTCAAATGTGTGATTTTCAAGTCTAATAATTTTAAGAAAGAAAACCTTTTGCTTTTTAAAATATTTTTAGATGTCTTGTTTGTTTACAAGGCAGAGCATCTCCTGAAACTACTGTCTCCACAAGAATAGGTTAACCTGATGTGTCAAGTTGAGATCATTGAACCCTGTGTAGAGCACATGTATTTCCCAAGAACTGCCTCCTCACCAGAAGCCTCTCTTCAAATTCATAACAGGCATTTTTATTCATTTTACCAAAGGAACTAATGATGACTGATATCAGAAATATGGAGGTTCTTAAATAACAACTGAAAATTGTAATTTGAAAAGAAACACCACCATCCTAATTAATTAGCTGTGTCCACTTCATTCATTCATTCAATAATTACTGAGTATCTCTTATGAACTAACACTATGTTAATTGAAGTGTGTGCAACACTAAGAAAGACTGATACGGTTTTAATATAGTAAATGTCAAACTAGTGGACATAGCAAAGGGTTATGGAAGTACATACTGTAGGCAACTAGGGAAGTTAAAGAATTCTCAGAGGAAGTGACACTGAAATTGAGAATTAAAATATACAAGAATCAAGACCAGCCAAGCCGGCATGGTGAAACCCCATCTCTACTAAAAATACAAAAAAATTAGCTGGGAATGGTGGCGGGAGCCTGTAATCCCAGCCACTCAGGAAGCTGAGACATGAGAATCACCTGAACCTGAAAGGTGGCATATAGTGAGCTGATATTGTGCCACTGCAATCCCGCCTGGGTGACAGAATGAGACTGTTGCAAAGAAAAAATAGCAAGAATTTTTTTATTTTGCCTAAGCAGAGTTAGCCAGAGTATCTCCAAAATTGTATAAATAAGGTTTGTGGAAGAATTAATCTTGGAATAGGTGAGAGGTTCATAAGACGAAGCCAGTGTGGTGGTTTTAGATATACATGAGTAGAAAATGATCCCTAAAATATCCTCTTAATGACAAGGATTCTTACAGGCTACCAATCATGTGGCCAAGTCATAAAATTAAAAAATTAAGAGCAAAATGGCACAAAAAAATTAATTTAAAAAGCACAGATAGTTAAATAGATTAGAATTAATGAAAAATGGGACAAAATTAACAGCTAAGAAAAAATAATAAAATATCTGGAATGTGGTGATTTTAATAATTAGATGAATTATTTAAAAGGAAGCTAAACTGTGTTTTAATATCATAATTAGAAGACAACAATAGATGAAATAAACAGGAAAAACAAAAAAGGACAATCTAGCATTAGAAAAAAGCTTTTAAAACTGAAAAAAGAATAAAAAGCTTTTAAAAGATATAAACCAGTGATAAAAATCTGGAAGTAAAATAATGACAATAGAGTATAAAATGATGAATGGTGATAAAAGAAATGTGTAGCAGGAATCAGAGTAAAAGTGGTATCAATTCTGGGGAGAAGCCAACCATTCTGGCAGGCCAATAAAATTTTGCTTAATAAATTTATGCAAATTTATGCCTTGAATGAAAAGATGTTCAGATGCCCCCTAAATTTGTTTTCTTTTCTTCTTGACAAAAGCCTGGGGGCAGAGTTCCACAAAGCCTTTTTTTCTCTCACCTTTCATTTGCAGCAACAGGACAGCTTGTAATTTGAGCACAACTTTCTATACCTGTCAGTGAGGTTAAGGCCCTTGCAGAAGGATGCTGAGGAATATCAACAGAACCTAGGAAATTTGTAGCCCTCTGGCCTCGGGCATATTCCACTGCCTCCTTCATTTTGTAAGGGGGAAATATATTTAAATTCAAAGTATTGTTTTATTTGTTCAAATAAACAATGTACCCCCTCCTGAAGGAATCATATCTCTTTTCTAATGACAACTCCGTATTTATTAATATATCACTATGATTAGTTTCAGTCTTACTCTTATTTCAATCCTTGCTGGGATATAAAATCTTGTATTCTTCCAAGAACAGCTGCTTTGGCTGGACAGGATAACAAATATTGGTTTCACTTTTCCCTGTTTCAGTCTTAATAAAATCCAAGTTTTCTATATTCAAGAAGATACTTCTTAAAATCTATCATTATTTGGTGGTCTCTGCTGATTTGAAATGATGGAGTAAATATCCAGCCTGTTCTTATTTGAATTACAATTGGAAGTGTAATGTGTCTACTAAGCATCACATATGCTTTGAAACTGGGAATGAATGGCTGACGGAGGAGCGTTATGCATATTGTATATGCACAGTATCACACAGTGAAGTTATGATTAAGAGAGGCAAGGAGAAGCCCAGACTCTCAAACGCATATGCCTGGGATAGAATAAGATTCCTTCTGGGCAGTCTTTTCAAATGACAGCCTATGGGATGCTTGAGTCACCTTTATGCTTAGGTAAGAAAAAAAAGACTTTTTTTTTTTTTTTTAAAGCACTGATTTTAACGACCTAATTTTCCTGATTTTCTATTTTAGCAAAAAGTTCTACAGCAGGCATTGAAGAGGTAATTAAAGCCAAGATGTTTGGCAAATTAACTTCAATAGCATTGGAAGAGAAGATATAATGCTCTAGGGTATGTCGTGTTTAGTACAATATGCTTATATGATTTTGAGAAAAGAATTGAAAAATTAAGTGTAACAGATAGAGCATACTGTTCTGCAGCACCTTGGCATTATTAAAACACTTACCTGAAATTGTTACCTCCTCATGCACATTAATAGTCCTTCAATCAACTTCAGGCATGCATGCCCCAGATTGACCTAGGTCTTAACTGGGTTATATAGGATATACACAATTATAGTGAGATATAGTCCTTTTCCTAAAGGGAAGGTCTGGATGACTTTCATTGTCCTTTTTTTTTTTTTTTTTTTTTTTTTTTTTTTTAGTAAAAACATAAAACTTAACATTTTAATCACTTTTTAATGTACAGTTTAGTAATGTTAAGTATATTCACATTATTGTGAAGCAAATCCACAGACCTTGATGGTAGCAGTGGCTGGTCTGGAATAGCCACTGTGAAGATGCCAGCTGCACTGGTGAAGGCAAAGCTGAGGCTGTGCACTGTGGCCACAGAGCAGGTGGGAGCCAGAAACAGGCGAGAGACCCACCCCTTTCTCAGTTAGATGGGGTGGGAGCCCCACCCTCCGGGGCACAGCTGCGGCCACCCACCCTTGGCTGTGGACCTGGGCATTCCTGCACTCTCAGGAGCCTGGGAAGCCCGCCTAGCCCCACAGCCTCAGAAATGAGGCAGCAGCCTCATTTCTGAAATGCTCCTGCTGCCTGGTCTCTCCCAGCTTCCGGCACCTGTTCCAATTTCGAAGCGAAATTGTGGCTGAGCTCAGTCACTGTCACCACCCAGCCAAGTGTGCACACACTTGGGGTGGCACTGACGTGCCAGCCCCCTGCTGCCTCAGCGCCCTCCAGAATTGGATGCTGACGAGCATGGGAGGGAAACTGAGCTCGGCATGGATCTCAACATGAACAGCTTGGGTGCCGTGGATTACATATAGATGGCAGCAGAAGGCGGACAGGCTCCTGGATGGAAAAAGATGGGTCACCAGTGAAGCCTACCTTAAAGCCAGGGATGGCCTAAAGCATGGAGGTGGAGCTGTCGGTTCCAGGTGGAGTCCACAGCCCAGAGTGAGAATTTATTGTGCTTTTCTTGGCCCACTCATGGCTGCCCATGGACCAACCAGCACACACTTCCTCCCTTCTGAGCCCATAAAACCCTGAACCCAGCCAGACTCAGGCAGCTACCCACTCCAGGTCTCCTCTTTGCCCAGAGCTGCACAACTGATGCCTGCAGATAGGAGCTACCCACTCCAGGTCGGCTCTCTGTTCAGGGATGCACACTTGTCAAGACAACCTATCTGCGGAAAGAAGCTACTCACTTTGTATCTCCTGATAGTTGTACTTACGTCACTGAATAAAGTACCTCTTTGCCTAGCTCACCCTCCATTGCTTGAATTCCTCATTGTTCCTGGACATGGGACAAGAGTTCAGGACTCAACAAATGGCAGGACTGAAAGAGCTGTAACACAAACAGGTGAAACACACCCCCTACCCTGCTGGCCATATTGCCAGTGATTTGGAGAGAGGAGCTGTGGTCTAGACCTAGGGCTCCCCAGGCAAGGGCTGTGACACCCTTTTTGGGGTCTATTCAAGCTAAATAACTATGAATACCTCTCCCTACAACTCCTCACAATCACCGGTATCTATGAATTCAACTACTTTAAGCACCTCATGCAAGTGGAATCATACAATATTTGTTTTTTTTGTGTGTGTGACTGGCTTATTTTATTTAGCATAATGTCCTAAAAGTTTACCCACATTATAGCACCTGGAAAGGTTTTCTTTCTTTTTAAAGCAGCATAATATTCTATTGTATGTATATATTACATTTTGCTTATCTATTCCTCTCTTGATGAACATTCCGGTTGCATCTACATCTTGGGGATTATGAATAGTGCTGCTGTTAAGACTGGTGTGCAAATATCTCTTTGAGACTATCCTTTCATTTTTTAGATATATACACAGAAGTGAAATTGTTGAATCTTATGGTAGTTCTATTTTTAATTGTTTTACACACTTCCATGCTATTTTCCACGATGGTTGCACCATTTTACATGGCCACCAGCAGTGTAAAATTGTTCTACTTTCTCCACATTCTCACTGACAGCTGCTATTTCCTATTTGCTTAGTTTTTTTTTTTTTTTTAATAGAAGACACCCTAATAGGTATGAGGTGATATCTGATTGTTTTGATATCTGGTAGTTCTGATTTGTGTTTTTCTGGTGATTAGTGATGTTGAGCATTTGTTTATATGCTTAGGTCTTTTTTAGACAAATGTCTATTCAAGTCCTTTATGTGTTTTTTAATCAGGTTGTTTGTTTTTGTTTTGTTTAATTTTGTATTGACTTGTAGGAGTTTTTTAAAATAATATTCTGGCTATTAACCCCTTATTAGATATATGATTAGCAAATATTTTCTTGCATTCTACAGATTATATATTCTGGTGATTGTGTTTTCTGATACAAAAAAGTATTTAAGTTTGATGTAATCCCATTTGTCTATTTTTTTATTTTGTTTCCTGTGCTATTGGCGTCATATCCAAGAAATCATTGCCAAATATAGTGTCATGATTTTACCCTGGTTTCTTCTAGGAATTTTATAATTTTAAGGTTTCCATTTAGGTATTTAACCCATTATTTTGACTTAATTTTTGTAAATGGTATGAGATAGTGGCCCAACTTTATTGTTTTGCAGGTGGATCTCTACTTTCCTTAATATTACTTGTTAAAGAGACTGCCTTTTCTCCACTGAGTGGTCTTGGAACTCTTGTTGAATTTAGCCATATAAGCAAGGAGTTACTTCTGTGCTCTCTATTCTATTCCCCTGGTCTATTTGTCTGATTTTATGTCAGTATATCACACTGTTTTAATTACTATAGCTTTGTAATATGCTTTGAAATCAAGAAATGTAAATGATCCACCTCTGTCCTTTTATAAATTATTTTGGCTACTTTGGGTTTCTTGACATTATCTATATTTTTCAGATGAATTTTCTATTTTTGTAAAAAGTGTCACTGGGGATTTTGATAGAGATTGCATTGAATTTGTAGATTGCTTTGGCTACTATAGAATAATATATAACCAGCTGTTGTTTCATGGAGTGTTCTCTACATGTTTATTAGGTCTAATTTACCTATAGCACTTTTAAGTCCTATATTTCTTTATTATCTTCTGCCTAGTTCTATCTACTATGAAAAATGAGATATTGAAGTTTCCTACTATTTTTGTGTTACTATGTATTTTTTTCTTTGATTCTGTCAAAGTTTGCTTCATATATTTAAGAGTTCTATGGTTTGGCAAATAAAAATTTATAACTTGTTATGTCTTCTTGGTGAATGGACCCTGTAGTTATTATCTAATGCCCCCTTTGTCTATTTAGCCTTTAAAAAATTAGCCTATTTTTAATGTTAGTATAGCCACTCCTGCTCTCTTTTGATTATCATTTGCATGAAATATATCTTTTCTCATCCTTTCAGCTTCAGCCTATGTATGTCTCCAGATATAAAGCATGTCTCTTATCTATAGCATATAGGTGAATTATATTTTTTTAATCCATTCAGCCAATCTATCTTTTTCATTGTGGAGTTTAATCCATTTACATTTAAAATAATTATTGATAGTGAAGATTTATTGTTACCATTTTATTTATTGTTTTCTATATATCTTGCAGCTTTTTTGTCCCTCTTTCCTCTCTTGTTTCCTGACTTTGTGTTTTGTTGATTTTTTTGCAGCCGTATGCTTGATCCTCTTATTTCCTTTTCTGTATATTCTATAAATTGTGTATGTGCATGATTACCGTTGCAATTATATAACGCATCTTAAAATATAAAATTCTGTTTTAATCTAATAACAGATCTATTTAAATCACATAAAAATCTCCACCCCATACTCTTTATGTTATCAATGTTAAATTTTTGTCTTTATATACTGTATACTTATTAACATTGATTTGTAATTTAATGGTTTTTGTCATTTAAATTCTATGTACCAAAATTACTGTAGTACAGGTTAGTACATTTGTCTGTATTTTTACCTTTGCCAGAAAACTTTATATTTTTTGTAAAGCTGTAAGTTTCGAGCTACCAAATTTTCATCTCAAACTGAAGGATCAACTTTAGCATTTCTTGTAAAGTGAGACTAGTGGTAATGACCTCCGTCTGCATCTGCTTTTGTTTATCTGTAACAGTCTTAATTTATCTTTCCTCTTTCTTCTTTTTTTTTTTTTTTTTTTTTTTTTTGAGACGGAGTTTTGCTCTTGTTTTCCAGGCTGGAAAATGGTGGAATCTTGTCTCACTGCAACCTCTGCCTCCCAGATTCAAGCAATTGTCTTGTCTCAGCCTCCCAAGTAGCTGGGATTACAGGCACCTGCCACCATGCCCAGCTAATTTTGTATTTTTATTAGAGATGAGGTTTCTCCATGTTGGTCAGACTGGTCTTGAACTGCTGACCTCAGGTGATCCACTTGCCTTGGCCTCCCAAAGTTCTGGGATTACAGGCACGAGCCACCGTGCCTGACTTTTTTTTTTTTTTTTTTGAGACAACATCTTGCTCTGTTGCCCACACTGAGTGAAATGGCACAGTCTTGCTCTGTTGCCCACACTGAGTGAAATGGCACAATCATGGTTTATCTGCATGCTCAACCTCCTAGGCTCAAGCAATCCTCCTGCCTCAGCCTCCTGAGTAGCTAGGACTACAGATACATGCCACTCACGCTCGACTTACTTTTTAAAAAATATTTTGTAGAGACAGAGTCTTGCTGTCCTGCCCAGGCTAGTCTTGAACTCCTGGGTGCGAGCAATCTTTCTACCTCTGCCTCTCTGCTTCACTTTTAAAGACAGTTTTGTCAGATATAGCATTATTCCTTCCCTTTTCTTTGTTCTTCCAGCAGTTTAAAAATATCATCCCACTCCCTTGTGGCCTACAAAGTTTTGCTGAAAAATTTGCCAGTAATCTTATAGAGACTGCCTTGTGTGTGATGAATCACTTTTCTTTTGCTGCTTTCAAGACTCTGTCTTTACAGTCTTTGATTTAGGCAGTTCGATTATAATGTGTTGCAGTATGGTACTCTTTGGATTTAGTCTAGTTATAGTTCTCTGAGGTTCTGTTTTTGTTTTTGTTTTTTTTGACGGAGTTTTTCTCTTGTTGCTCAGGCTGTAGTGCAATGGCACGATCTCAGTTCACAGCAACCTCCGCATCCCAGGTTGAAGCCATTCTCCTGCCTCAGCCTCCAGAATAGCTGGGATTGCAGGCATGTACCACCACGCCCAGCTAATTTTGTATTTTTAGTAGAGACAGGGTTTCTCCAAGTTGGTTAGGCTGGTCTGGAATCCAGACCTCAGGTGATCTGCCTGCCTCGGACTCCCAAAGTGCTGGGATAACAGACGTGAGCCACCGCGCCCAGCCAGTTCTTCGAGGTTCTTGAAACTTATGTCTGTTTCTTTCCTCGTTTCCTCAGATTTAGGAGATTTTCTGCCATTATTTCTACAAATAAACTCTCTGCTTTTTTTTTTTCTCTTTTTCTCTTTCTGGGACTTCCACCTTGGTTTGCTTGATAGTGTTTAATAAGTCTTATGGCTTCATAGTACCTAAGGTTCACTGCACTTTGCTTTAGGTTTTGTTTTGTTTCTAACAAGAGCTGAATCAAACAGACTTTATTCAATATTTTAGGATGAGGAAAAAATGGTATAAAAGAATCATAAGAAATGCTTTCTTATATTCAAACCATTTTCAATGTTTTGCAAAATGCTCACATAGCAAATGTGAAAAGCTTCAACACATTCTTATAACTTCTGCTGCAATAAATGCAACATTAAGAAAACATACAAGTTTCTTCTGTACCAATCCTAAAAGTTGAATTACTAAATTACTAATTGTTGTGATGTTACTAATACACACTTTCATTCATACACTTTAGTGAGATCATTTTCTTTCATGTAGTCATCAAAAATCTTACAGTCAATTGCAGAGGTTTGTAGTGCAATTTTGACTCTAGCTCCTTATAATCAGCCACTTTTCCAATTGTTTTCATGAAGTCTTCCTTTACTATAAAATTATGATCAGCACAAATTGCAAACATATCTGCCTCCGTACAAACATTTCTCAGGGTATGCTTCATTACCATCTGAAAATGTCATAAAATTGCTTTACAATCAATTTCACCATGTTTTGAAATGGGATCCATATGGACTTTCAATATGTCTAATTTTGCTTGCGCATTTGGCAAATCAATATGTACTTTTCTATCAAATCTTCTTGGATACAGCAAAGCAGGATCCAGGAAATCTGGTTGACTTATAGCCATGGTTGTTTTAACTCTATGCAGAGTATCCAATCCATCCATTTGATTCAGTAACTCCATTAAAGTTCTCTAAATCTCTCTGTCAGGTGAAGTACTCTCAGAAAACCAATGGCCACCAACAACACCTATTTTACCCATTAAAATGATGCATGAATATGATTTTTGGAAGGTGGAGATATTTTCAACTGTGTGGCATTATTTCTGGGCTCTGTCTTCTGTTTCACTGGTCTATGTGTCTGCTTTTGGACAGTAGCATGCTGTTTTTGTTACTGTAGCCTTGACCACGGTTTTAAATTGGGTGACGTGATGCTTCCGGCTTTGTTCTTTTTGCTTAGGATTGCCTTGGTTATTTGAGCTCTTTTTTGGTCCCATGTGAATTTTAAAACAGTTTTTTTATAATCATGTGAAGGATGCTACTGCTAGTTTGATAGGAATGTCACTGAATCTGTAAATTACTTTGGGCAGTATGATCATTTTGATAACATAAATTCTCCCTATCCATGAGCATGAAATTTTTGTGTGTGTGTTTTGTGTGTCATCTCTGATTTCTTTGGGTAGTATTTTGCAATTCTCACTGTAGAGGTCTTTCACCTCATTGGCTAAGCTCTATTCCTAGGTATCTTATTCTATTTGTGGCTATTGTAAATGGGATTGTGTTTTTGATTTTGTACTCAGCTTCAATGTTGTTGCTGTATAGGAATCCTACTGATTTTTGTACATTGCTGCTGTATCCTGGAACTTCGCTAAAGTTATATATCAGACTAAGGAACTTTTGGGCAGAAACTGTGGGATTTCTAGTCATACAATCATATCATCTGTGGACAGGAATAGTTTGACTTCTTCTCTTCCTATTTAGATGGCTTTAATGTCTTTCTCTTTTGTAATTGCTCTGGGTAGGACTTCCACTATGATGTTGAATAAGACTGGTGAAAGAGGGCATACTTGTCTTGTGCCAATTTTCAAGGGGGAATACTTCCAACCTTTGCTCATTCAGTATGCTGTTGTCTGTTGGTTTTTCATAGATGGCTCTTATTAGTTTGAAGTAAGTTTCTTCAATGCCTATTTTATTGAGACTTTTTAATATGAAGGAATATTAAATTTTATCAAAAGCCTTTCCTGCATCTATTGAGATGATTTTGTGGTTTCTGATTTAATTTTGTTTATGTGGTGAATAAAAGTTACTGATTTATGTATGCTGAACCAATCTTGCATCCCAGGAATCAAGCTACTTGATCACAGTGAATTATCTTTTTCATGTGCTGTTGGATTCTGTTTGTTAGTATTCTGTTGAGGATTTTTGCATCTATGTTCATCAAGGATATTGTCTTGAATTTTTTTGTTACTATTGTTGTTTCTGCCAAGTTTTGTTATAAGGAAAATGCTGGCCTTATAGAACGAATTAGAAGAGTCCTTCTTCCTCAATATTTTTGGAATAGTTTCATTAAAAATGGTACCAGCTTTTTCTTTTTCTTTTTTCTTTTTTTTTCTTTTTATTCTTCCAGAATCTAGGGTTTTATTTATTTATTTATTTATTTTTTTATTATACTTTAAGTTCTAGGGTACATGTGCATAACATGCAGGTTTGTTACATATGTATATCTGTGCCATGTTGGTGTGCTGCACCCATCAACTCGTCAGCACCCGTCAATTCATCATTTATATCAGGTATAACTCCCCAGTGCAATCCCTCCCCCCTCCCCCCTCCCCATGATAGGCCCCAG
>NC_045449.1:40890496-40890876 GCF_002776525.5 Piliocolobus tephrosceles | reverse complement strand
TGTGTGATGTTCCCCTTCCCGAGTCGAAGTGAGCTCATTGTTCAGTTCCCACCTATGAGTGAGAACATGCGGTGTTTGGTTTTCTCTTCTTGTGATAGTTTGCTAAGAATGATGGTTTCCAGCTGCGTCCATGTCCCTACAAAGGACGCAAACTCATCGTTTTTTATGGCTGCATAGTATTCCATGGTGTATATGTGCCACATTTTCTTAATCCAGTCTGTCACTGATGGACATTTGGGTTGATTCCAAGTCTTTGCTATTGTGAATAGTGCCGCAATAAACATACGTGTGCATGTGTCTTTGTAGTAGCATAATTTATAATCCTTTGGGTATATACCCAGTAGTGGGATGGCTGGGTCATATGGTACATCTAGTTCTAG
>NC_045449.1:40887811-40890096 GCF_002776525.5 Piliocolobus tephrosceles | reverse complement strand
CTGCATGTGAGATGGGTCTCCTGAAGACAGCAGACTGATGGGTCTTGACTCTTTATCCAGTTTGCCAGTCTGTGTCTTTTAATTGGAGCATTTAGTCCATTTACATTTAAGGTTAATATTGTTATGTGTGAACTTGATCCTGCCATTATGATATTAACTGGTTATTTTGCTCATTAGTTGATGCAGTTTCTTCCTAGCCTCGATGGTCTTTACATTTTGGCATGTTTTTGCAATGGCTGGTACCAGCTTTTTCTTATATATCTGGTAGAATTGGTCCGAGAATCTATCTGGTCTTGGACTTTTTCTGGTTGGTAGATATTTTATTATTAATTCGATTTTGGAACTCATTATTGATCTCTTCAGTGTTTGAATGTTTTCCTGATTGTCTTGGGAGGTTGTACATATTTATCTCTAAGAACATATTTACTTATTCTTGGTTTGCTAGTTTGTTTGGACAGGGGTGTTCATAATAGTCCCTGAGGGTTTTTTTTTGTATTTCTGTAGTGTTGGTGGTAATGTCTCCTTTTTCATTTATAATTGTGTTTATTTGCTTCATCTCTCTTTTTTTTTCTTTATTAGTGTAGTTAGTAGTCTCCCTATCTTATTAATTCTTTCGAGAACCAGCTCCCGAATTCATTTATCTTTTTTTGTATCTCAATTTCCTTCAATTCAGCTCTGATATTTGTTATTTCTTGTCTTCTGCTAGCTTTGGGGTTAGTTTGCTCTTGTTTCTCTAGTACCTCTAGAGGTGATGTTAGGTTAATTTGAGATGTTTCTAAGTTTTTGATGTAAAAGTTTAGTGCTATAAACTTCCCTCTAAATACTGCTTTTGCTGTGTTCCAGAGAGTTTTGTATGTTGTACCTTTTTTCTCATTAGTTTCAAATAATTTCTTAATTTCTCCCTTGATTTCATCATTTCCCCAGAAAAAATTTAGGAGCAGGTTGTTTTGTTTTCATTTAACTGCATGGTTTTGAGTGACTTTGTTAGCATTGACTTCTGTTTTTATTGCACTATAGTCCAAGAATGTGGTTGATATCATTTCATGTTTTTTATTTTAGTTTTTGTTAAGGGTTGTTTCATGCCCAGTTGTGTGGTCTACTTCAGAGTGTGTGCCATGTGGTGATGAGAAAAATGTATATTCTGTTGGTTTTAGGTGCTGAGTTCTGTAAATATCTATTAGGTTCATTGCTTTAAGTTGTAAGATCCAAAATATTGTTGTTCATTTTCTTCCTTGATGATCTATTACTGTCAGTGGGATGTTAATGCAGATAATTGAAACTGGACCCTTTTCTTATACCATATGCAAAAACTAACTCAAAATAAAGATTTAAATCTAAAACTGAAAACTATATAAACAATTGAAAGAAAACCTAGGAAATACCGTTTTGGACATAGGAGCTTGCAAAGACATTATGATGTAGATGCCAAAAGCAAGTGAAACAACAACAACAAAAATAATTGACAAATTGGACCTAATTAAACTAAAGAGCTTCTGCACAGCAAAATAAATTATCAGTAAGTTAAACAGACAACCTACAGAATGGGAGAAAATATTTGCAAACTATGTATCTGACAAAAGCCTAATATCCAGGATCTATAAAGAACATAAACAAATTTACAAGCAAAAAACAAACAACCCCATTTAAAAGTAGTCAAAGAATATGAACAGACAATTTTCAAAGGACCTGCACACAGTGAGCAAGCATACAAAAAAATGTTCAGCATCACTAATCATTAGAGAAATGCAAATTAAAACAATAATGAGATACCATCTCACATTTGTCAGAAGGCCTATTATTAAAAAGTCAAAAAATAACAGATGCTGGTGAGATTGTGGAGAAAAGGAAATGCTTATGCACTGCTGGTGGGAAAGTAAATTAGTTCAGCCATTGTGGAAAGCAATTTAGTGATTTCTCAAAGAACTTAGAACAGAATTGCCATTTGATCCAGCAATTTTATTAATCATTACTCAATTTCATTATTGAGTATTGATCAAGAAGACTTGATCAGGCAAAATAAGGAACTGTCAAACACAGACAGGTAATTTGAAATCACTAAGTCAGAGCACTAAGTCACAGGAGCTAAAAAAACTATGAGGTTTCTCATCATGGCAGACCCTACAGATAAGCTGCTTCAGGACTACCATAGGAAGCTACAAGAGCATAAGAGAATTGATGGCCCTTTTAAGGAGTTAAAGGAACAATTAACTCTAGTTCTTCTTCTTCTTCTTCTTCTTCTTCTTCTTCTTCTTCTTCTTCTTCTTCTTCTTCTTCTTCTTCTTCTT
>NC_045449.1:40860635-40887801 GCF_002776525.5 Piliocolobus tephrosceles | reverse complement strand
TTCTTCTTCTTCTTCTTCTTCTTCTTCTTCTTCTTCTTCTTCTTCTTTCTTCTTTCTTCTTTCTTCTTTCTTCCTTCTTCCTTCTTCTTCCGTCTTCTTTCTTCTTCTTCTTTTCTTCCCCTTCCCCTCCTCCTCCTTCTCCTCCTCCTCCTTCTCCTCCTCCTCCTTCTCCTCCTCCTCCTCCTCCTCCTCCTTCTCCTCCTCCTCCTCCTCCTTCTTCTTTTCTTTTCTTTTTTTGATACAGAATCTCGCTCTGTCACCCAAGCTGGAGTGCAAAGGCATGATCTTGGCTCACTGTAACTTCTGCCTCCAAGGTTCAAGGAATTCTCCTGGCCTCAGCCTCCCAAGTAGCTGGGATTACAAGTGTGCACCACCACGCCTGGCTAACTTTTGTATTTTTAGTAGAGACGGTATTTCACCATGTTGGCCAGGCTGGTCTCAAACTCCTGACCTCAGATGCCCCACCCACCTTGGCCTCCCTAAGTACTGGGATTACAGGCATGAGCCACCATGCTCAGCCAACTCTAGAACTTCTGATTGAATCTTTCTTTATAGGTTCTATCTTTAATGACACTATCATTTTGTTCAAGAATCATTTTTCTGTTTTTTGTTCAGTTAACCATTTGTATTTTTTCAGCTCCTTAAGCATTCTTGTGACTATTATTTTAAATTCTTGATTGCTCAGCTCACAGATCTACGCTTCTTTAGAGATTGTTTCTGGAGTTTTATTTTGCTTTTTTAATTTGGCCATGTTGTTTTCTGTTTCTTTGTAGGTTTTGTAATTTTTGCTAGGATTTGAGCACTTGCAAAACAAAAGTACCTCTTCCTGTTTTTGCATACTGAATTCATTCAGTAAGGACCCTCATCACTCAGGCTGATTGTAGTATGCTCTTTAAAAAAAAAAAAAAAAATTTCCAATCTCTTACTCTCCTTCTGTCCTTGGCATCATCCCATAGAACTGGGGCTCTAATATACTTCTCACTTCTTTTTTTAACAACTTCCAAACTCTGCCACCAGTCCTGTCAGCCCTCTAACTCTAATGAGGCAGAAAACAGTTTCTCATGCAGCCTCAAGACAAGCCAGAAAGTTTAACACAGGCTCAACTCTTTTATTTCTGTCCTAAGGGAGAAGCCCTAGTAGGGTGAAGTTTCCTCCTGTTTGATCTGTGTTGTGCTACATAGGGAGAAGAGCACAAGTAGTCATGCTGTTATGAGATCTCTGGGGTGTCAGTTTTTCTGGCCAGAAACCTTGGTGGCCATGACACTTTTGCGGGAGTTCTTGTCTTGTGTCCAGGATGAATCAGGTATGCAGACAAGTAAACGGCGAGGAAGAAAAGTTTTATTTAGTGTTAGAACAGCTCAGAGAAGTGATTAACTCCTCTCTATTGGCAGGCTTTCCCCATTCAACGTTCATCTGTAAGCAAAGAGGAGGCCTTGGACAGGGTAACTCCTCTCTGCTGGCAAGTCATTGTGTTGTCCCGGAAGGTCTCTGAAGTTCTCAGCAGAGAGGGTAACTCCTGTCTCTGCTGGCAGGTCCTCTCTGCAGCTCCCAGTGGAGAGGGTACTCCTCTCTGCAGCTAGTCATCCAGTCTCTCTACCCTCTTCCTCCTCTGGTCATCCTCTGCCCTGCTCTGGCTGAGCCCAGGGCTTTTATGGACCTCAGAGGGGAGGAAGTGCATCCTGATTGATCCATTGGTGGCCATGGGCAGGCCCGGAAGAGGCACCACAAGTCCCCACTCTAGTCTAAGGGACTGGCAGCCCAGTCCCCAGCCTTCAGGCCCTCCCAGGACTGAGGGTGGGGCCTTACTGGGGACCCCACCCACTTCCGCCCAGAACTCTGTCTGCCTCCCACTGCCATTCACGACCTGGGGGCTTGGCTTCAACCATGCCTCCAAGATTGGAGCAGATGCCAGGAGCAGAGAGAGGCCAGACAGTGGGAGCAGACACCCCTGAGCCTTCAAGGAAGGGGTGTGGAGCAGGCAGGGTGGGGGGGTTCTTCCTGGGGTGCCAAGGGTGCAGGCTGCAGAGACACATGGGTCTTGTGCCTGGGAGGGCAGCTGCAGCTGCACTGGAGAGCTCCAGCCCCACCAACTCAGAAGGGGCAAGGCTCCTGCTTGGCCCTGGCTCCTGTCTGCTTCCAGGAGCCAGAGGCCCAGGTCTGCGATGGCAGGAACGGCTGTTCCCAGCTGATCTTGCCTGTTCCTGGCTCCATAAAGAGGACAGGGGTCTCGGATCCACAACTGTAGATTGGGAGGCTGGAACCAAGGATGGGGCTCCTGCCTGCTCGGTAGAGCAGGAGGCCTGGGTTTACAGCTGCAGGAAGAGGCGGGGCTTCCACCATCTCCATGGAGTGTGTAGCCCCAGCCGTACAGTTGATGGCAGCAGCTGTTGTCATCAATGCCAGGCACCACAAGTTTTTCTACCCTTTTCACTAGAATTCCTTTTTGGTTTTACACTAACCTGGGTGCTGTAGCTTCACATTTCATCTCTAGAGTTCTAACAGATATTGTCATTGCTATTTTGTTGGTAACTTGATATCTTTGTGGAGGAATAATGGTCTATAGCTTTCTAACCTGTCATCTTGCTGACGTCTACCTTGTTTGCTTTTCAACAATTTTTTTTTTTTAACTTCTGTCAGGTTTTAGATAATCTTCTAATAGATTCCCTACCTTAATATTTGCCATCACCAACCAAATATTTAAATTACTAATCTGATCATGCTATTTCGTTTTTTTTGAAGTAGCCTCTTTGTCTACAGCATAAATTTCAACCTCATGCACATACTTCACCTGGCCTTCCAAGACACATACTTCAAATTTTTCTCTTCATCTTCTGATTCCCTCTTCAGCTCATGTAACTTTGTACCAAAAAATGTCTTCTTTATTCTCCTGTTAATTGATATTTTCACTCTACCGTGATTTAAGTATTATTTTACCTGTCAGGATCATCTCTTTTTACCTTCCCCTACTTATCTTATGATCTACTCAGATTTTGGCTCCTAGGTGAACTGGACCTATGTCAGTTGAATTAAATGATTTCTCCACACTCCTGAAAATGCTCTACCACGGCATTCATCAAATTTTGTTTTACTTACTTGTATACTTGACTATTATTCCCTTTTCTATTATCATTACTTAAAATGAAATCCACATAGTAGGTGCTCAATAATTTTCTGCTGAGTAGATACATAAAATAATTGCCTTGAAAAGTACTGTTTAATATTTCCCCAGGACATAATTTTTTAAAAAATAAAGGAGCAACTGAGTTTAAATATTTAAATAAGATGCTCATTTTAATTGAGAACTTTTCACTCCACAACTGCAAAGTTGCCTCTCTGTCTCACACACACACAAATCGTTTGAGACATCCATTTTCAATATTTTAACACAACCATTAGCAGATATGAAAAATGCTTCTAAATGTTTAGTGAATTCAATAGCTCAATACTTTTATGTTTTGACAATGTCTTAAAAGAGAAAAGAAAATGAAAATGACAGTTGATATTCGCTGATGTTACTTAGAGATAAGAGTGTTTATTTTTCTTTTCTTTCTCATTGACCTAAAAATTTATCTTCCAGATTTAAATTCCTAAGAATTCTTTTCACATTTTTCAAAGGAGATGTATGCCATCCCTTGTTCAGTCTTGCTTTAAGGTGCCAAGAATTCCTTTCTGCGAGCTCTGCCCAGGTGTGTGTGCATGCTTTCATCCTCCTCGAATTTAGTATATCCCAAATGTAAGCTCTACTATGGTAGCCACTTTTTTATACTTGATGGTCTATCCTTGGTGCCCAGAAATGCCTAGCCAGCAATTAAGAGTAGACACTTCGTAAAGGTCTTAGTGAATACTAATGCATTCTACCTCTTTTTGTTTGTTTTAATATTCTTTTCATCTTCGTATCCACATACTTCATTATCCTGGGTAGTAATTATCAAATATCCATGGTCCATGCTATTGGGCCTATCTTGCATTAGTCTGTGTATTAGTTTTAAATTATTTCTCACCTCTTCCAGCTTCCAGTGAATGCCAACATTGCCTAATTTATGACTGTGTCACTTTTATCTCTGTCTCAGTGGTCACCTTACCTAATCCTGTCTGTATGAAGTTTCACTTTGTCTTCCTCTTATAAAGGCACATATAATTGCATTTAGTGCCTATCTGGTTAATCTGCAATAATCTTCCCATCTTAAGATCCTTAATTAACCACATATTTTGACATGTAAATCAGCATTTACAGAGTTCATGGATCAGGGCACATTTTTCAGCCTACCATAGTCTGTTTCTATAGGACTTGGGCTAAACCTCTAATTAAAGATTACTGTTCAATTAGATGAGTAAGTAATATTTTTAATAATGATATGCGCAAATAAAATAATGTTTTAGAACATTTTTCTGGAAGTATGAGGGTTTTGTTTTGTTTTTAATACCTAAAACTGCAGATTTGCCTTTCCCCTTTACTAACAAAATATTCTACTTAGGAATATGAGTGATTGAAACATCTTGAGTGAAATTCTAACACGAATTCTTTCTTTATGTTTCCAACCTAACATTAAGCACAAAATATTTTTGCAATTATTTTACTTATTGCAAAATATATTTAATGCATGGCAATAGATGGGGAATGTCATCCCTAACTACTAAGTATGTTACCGAAACTCTGTTTTTTCTTTTACCCTGAGGAAGAATGAATAATGTATAAAGATGCAGGTAAGAGACCTGAGACACTTTTTATTTTATTTTATTTTATTTTATTTTATTTTATTTTTTTGAGACGTAGTCTCGCTGTCTCCCAGGCTGGAGTGCAGTGGTGAGATCTCTGCTCACTGTAAGCTCCGCCTCCCGGGTTCACGCCATTCTCCTGCCTCAGCCTCCCCAGTAGCTGGGACTATGGGCACACCCGCCACCACGCCCAGCTAATTTTTTGTATTTTTAGTAGAGGCGGGGTTTCACCATGTTAGCCAGGATGGTCTCGATCTCCTGACCTAATGATCCACCTGCCTCAGCCTCCCAAAGTGCCGGGATTACAGGCATGAGCCACTGCACTTGGCCGATTAATATGGTTAAAATTTTGGCTGTGGGTTTTGATTTGCATTTCTCTGATGGCGAGTGATGATGAGCATTTTTCATGTGTCTGTTGGTTGCATAAATGTCTTCTTTTGAGAAGTGTCCGTTCATATCCTTCACCCACTTTTTGATGGGGTTGTTTGTTTTTTCCTATAAATTTGTTTGCATTCTTTGTGGCAATTCCTCAAGGATCTAGAACTAGAAATATCATTTGACCCAAACATCCCATTACTGGGTATATACCCAAAGGATTATAAATCATGCTACTATACAGACACATGAACATGTATGTTTATTGCATCACTATTCACAATAGCAAAGACTTGGAACCAACCCAAATGTCCATCAGTGACCAACTGGATTAAGAAAATGTGGCACATACACACCATGGAATACTATGCAGCATATAAAAGGATGAGTTCATGTCTTTTGTAGGGACATGGATGCAGCTGGAAGCCATCATTCTCAGCAAACTATTGCAAGAACAGAAAACCAAACACTGCATGTTCTCACTCATAGGTGGGAATTGAACAATCAGAACACTTGGACACAGGGTGGGGAACATCACACACTGGGGCCTGTCATGGGTTGGGGGGAAGAGGGGAGGGATAGCATTAGGAGATATACCTAATGTAAATGACGAGTTAATGGGTGCAGCACACCAACATGGCACATGCATACATATGTAACAAACCTGCACGTTGTGCACATGTACCCTAGAACTTAAAGTATAAAAAAAAAAAAGTTTGGCTGTGTAATATTCAAGTAGCTATCTTTGGAGGTATTTTAGAAAGTAATGCAAATGTACAGGCAAGGCAAGGATAGAGAAGGCAAATGTGGATTTGGAGAGCAGAACTTACTTCATACTTTAAAGGCCTGGGAGTCGCTGTGCGTTTTTTAGCAAACAGAATGTTTGGAGAGGCAGGTGGACAGGCGCATTTAAAGATAGCCACAAAACTACTTGATGCCCCACCGTCTGTGGATAATCTGGAGCAGTTCCCAAATACTGGTCTATGGACCAGTCCAGATACTCAGACTCTTCTAGGTCTGTGAGGAAATGGCAAATGCTCTATGAGAAAAGCAAGTGTAAACTCATTTATACTCATCAAAGTAATAAATGTCTTCAAAGAGCTAAAGTTTGAAGTTTAAAGTAAATCTTCTATACAGATATTAAATCCTTTCTAGTTTTGGGTGGCAAATGATATTTCTTTTTGAGATAATGGTGAGAGCATTTAACACAGGGCCCCACACAGGATGTTCATATAGCTTCTACAGGTATTTAAGTGCATGGAAAATACAATGGCCCCACAACTGTACTAGACATTGTCAGCTGTGGCCACATCATATTCATTTTTCCCTTTCCTAGGGACACCCTGATCTCCTTTTAACAAATATGTTTCTTTGTGTGTAGATTTGACAGAATGATAAATTTAGATACTCATGTTCAACTCTAAGAGTCTTTGATACCAGATCTACTGTCTTCCCCCCATCCGAGTACAAACTATGAAGCAGATGCACGGCAACTGGAGACTCTTTTGTTTTTTTTTTTTTTAAGCATCCTGGTTGCATGTTTGCTGCTGTGGTTTCTGTTCCTTGGCTTGCTGGAAGCTCTCCCTTCCACTCCACTCCCTAAGCTCAGTTTTCCTTCTAGTGTATAACTGTTTTTTTTGTTTTGTTTTGTTTTCCTTTTTGAGACAGAGCCTCACTCTGTCATGCAGGCTGGAGTGCAGTGACACGACCTCGGCTCACTGCAAACTCTGCCTCCTGGATTCAAGCAATTCTCCTGCCTCAGTCTCCTGAGTAGCTGGGACTACAGGTGCCCGCCACCTCACTGCACCCAGCTAATTTTTGTAATTTTAGTAGAGACAGTGTTTCACCGTATTGGTCAGGTGGGTCTCAAACTCCTTACCTCAGGTGATTAGCCCACCTCAGCCTCCCAAAGTGCTGGGATTACAGGTGTGAGCCACCATGCCTGGTCAATAACTTATTTAATTTATCCAGATTTTTCTTTAATTGCAGTCATACTATAAACTAGCTGATATGTTTACCAAATACCTATGCAAACTTGGAAGTAAATGCATATTTTCTAGAGCTGATAATAAAACCTGCTTCAGAGGGTCAAGAACATTAAATGAGTTATTATATATAAAGTACTTAGCAGGTAGTTAGCTACTTTCGTATCATCATTGTTACTGCTATATAGGTTACACAATCGGAAGGCAAAAAAGACATTAAAAAACATGAGTGCCTTCCCTATGACTATCAGGTATTCTTATAAAAGCCAATAGAGTTAAAGGATAAAAGCCTAACGCTTTACCCTCATATGTCCAACAGCCGCCTTTAAAATCAATTTCCAAGCGTAAGGCATGACCTTGGCTTGGAAATGAATTAATTTTCAGCACCTGCTTCTAAGCCTTGCTTTTTAATGCTGACTCTCACTCACCCAATATCTTTAGCAGTTTAGCTTTTTTCAAAATCCCCACATAATTCATTCAAATAAAATTCTCCAGTACATCAAAATTGTTCAATTTAGTGGACTTTCTTGACAGTGGGTTCCCCATAACAAAGTGCTTTCTTTCTCAAACTGCATAGAAATCAGGGAAAATAACATCTTCGTTCCCCTTCCCAATCCAGAAACTAAACCAGGCAAAAAGAGAGAAAGCAGAGTAAGCAGCTGCTTACTCTGACTGAATATATGACAGAATTTATTAATAACCTGATTAAACAATCAATCAATCAATCTACTCTGATGATCTCTTGTCCCTGGCTAATAAATTACCAAATTAAAGCAGAAAAAAATGTGAACGCAATCTAAAAAGCAACAAAATATTATTTCACTCACGTTATACATTTTGGCCCTTTAATCTCATGCTTCTTTTCATGTGGTATTTGATTCCAGTGGGCAATTTGAATATATGGATGGGTTTCTTTTCCCATAAAGTAATTAGGGTGTCTCAGATAGTAAGCTACACTGAAGAGCACATACTGATGAAAGGTTTCTGCTTTCACTTACGAAGAGCCAACCTTAAATCTCTTCTTCTCCTCCCTATGGTGCAAACTGCATGTAATTGAGAATGTTTCTTACAGAAACTAGAGAAAGCACTTGTGCAAGAATTTTACTACATACAGCTCACTGAACCTGGCCCATCTAGCACTTTGATGGCTCATCTACAAGGAATGAAAGTCACATGGGCACTCACAGTGCTCAACTGTGACACATACCTGGGATAAGACTGCTCAAGATAGTAGTAGTTTTGCCCAGCAGCCTAAGTATGATGCCTGTAAATACAGAAAGACATAGTTTTGGATTATTATTTTGCCTTGATTTAGGTCTTCAGATTTTTTTTCAGAAAAGAGACCTTTTTATTACACACAGAGATCAATAGCTTATATTCACAGTCTGGTTGTGATGGCTCAGAATCAAGCTGTTTGCTTGCGTGTTTCCTTGAACACTGACAAGTTTTGGGATGGGAGGAAGAGAGGTGGCCCTATTAAGAAATAAAGATTAAAAAAAAATAAGAAAAGGAAAAAGAAACTATACTAATTACTGGTCTGTCCTGCTTTCCTTACTGCTTTTGGTTTCACCTCTACATGGATTTTACTTAAGAACACAGAGTGAAATAGATCTGGCTGTTTCCTAGGCTAGCACCTTTAGCTCGCACAGTCTTTTTGTCAGGTCTAAGAACACATAGAGATTACATCACTTTGGAGACATTTAGGTTGGGTTGAAAAGTTTACAGATAGCTTTCACCTTTCTACATGAAGATTCTGCAGTGCTATTTTCTGCAGTATGATAAACAACATGGTCATCATTCATTCATTTATTATGGGATTAGTCCCTTATAAAAATGTCCTTGGCAAGTTAGCCAGCTCCTTCTGCCATATGAGTACCAGTGAGAAACAGCCATTTATAAACCAGAGAGTGAGCCCTCACCAGACACCAAATCAGCCAGTGTCTTAATCTTGGACTTCCCAGCCTCCAGAACTGTGAGAAATAAATTTCTGTTGTTTGCAAATTACTCTTTTTCAGCATATTGTTAGAGCAGCTCAAATTAACTCAGGCAGGTGTAAGCACTGAGAGAGAGAGATCACTGGAATCCATGTCAGAATCTTACTGCCTCACTACGAAATATTATAAATTATATTTTCTTTTGTGTCCTGGGCAATATGCAACCCATATTGTTTTAACTGTCTGGTGACTCCTCAATCATCCTCTCAAAAATCTTTTCAATGTCACTTAAATTATTTGACTTGTTCTTTTTCACCCTTTATTCTCTTAAACTACATCTGTATAATCATTTCTTACAGTTCCAATTAGCTTCTCTGTGGTGATACATCTCAAATCTACATCTCTAACCCAAATTTCTTAACTGAGTTATCGATACTGTATATGACAAATCAATTAAACCTGATATTCTTTTCCATATACCACCCACAGAGACCTCCATCCCATCATATCCAAAAGTGAGATCACCATCGTGACACTGCTCCTCCAATATTTGCAGTCCTGGATCATTGAAGTTAGAAACCTGCGAATCCTTTTAGATCCCTTTATCACTCCACACTTCCAGTGTGTCATGGAGCCCTTTGATTTCGGTTCCAAACATATCTGTCCAAATAATTACTTTATGTTCTTGGACTCCTCACTGTATTTCCTTGTTCCCATGCACATTTTAAATGAATTAATGCAAGAGTCTTGGCACTCTTCCATTTGTTACTCTCAAAATATTAGCAGATATATGTTAACAGCAGGGTTTGCTGCATACTTTGTGAGGCCCTTGGCAAAATGAAAATTAGGGACCCTTGTTCAAAAGTTGGCAAGAAGCTCTATGAAGTATACTAAACATGAATTTCTTTTCTTCCACAGTCTCTCTTCTCTCTGTCTCTCTCTCTTTCTCTCTCACTCTCCTCCTTAATGATGATTTTTATTTTTATTTGTCATTTAATGTCACACTCCCTACAGCATGGGAATATTTGCAGGGTGAGTGAAGAACGTCCAGGCACCGAGGTCCAGCCCCGTGATTCTTCATATAGCATGTGCACAACCCACCAGCATCTGATTTCTCCTCCTAGTACCTGACAGATATGTCCTGGTGGAGTTGAGAAAGGCAATCTCCCTCCCATGGATCTCACCCTCATCACATAACAGGCCAGTGACCACCAAGGGATAGGGGTATACTAACAATGGCCATATGCTTTTGCTTTTCCTTTCCCTTTCCCACTTGTAGAGTTTTAATGGATTAAAAAACTCTTTATTGGCTGCTTCACAGTGCCTTATGCCTATAATCTCAGCACTTTGGGAAGCCAAGGCAGGAGATCACGAGGTCAGGAGATCAAGACCATCCTGGCCAACATGGTGAAACCCCGTCTCTACTAAAAATACTAAAATTAGCTAGGTATGGTGGCACGAGCCTGTAATTCCAGCTACTCTGGAGGCTGAGGCAGAAGAATCACCTGAACCAGGGAGTCGACGTTTGCAGTGAGCCAAGATCACACCACTGCACCCCAGCCTGGAAACAGAGGGAGATTCCTTCTCAAAAAGAAAAAAACAAAACAAAACAAAAAACAACAACAAAAAAAACCTTTTAATTAATTCATTTTACTCCTTAGTAGTTTCAAAATTATACAGTATTTGCCATTCTTCTCTTGACTTCTTTTAAAATTTATATATAAGCACACAAATATATACACTCAGGTATGTTTTTCTAACTATTCCCAACTTTAAAACAAAACAAAACCCTTAATTGATTTTCACCTACCATTTCCACCTTTTCCTTCCATATTTCTTAAATTTGAATACCACTATTTCTCTAAATTCTATTTTCTTGTAATTTTGGAAATCATTTTTTGTTCTTTTAGAGTGAATAGTCCATTTTTTTCCAGATAAATGTTTTGAGCCATTACCTGCCTGAAAAATTTGCACTCATTCCCCTGTCGAATGTGAATGATCATATATATAGATAACACCCTATCTTTGCAGACACTGTTTTGTTTTTTCTCATTCTATGTTGTTGCAGGTAAGAAATCTAAGGCTGTTTGAGTCTCATTTCATTGTAAGTAGAATGTTCTTGTTTTAGGTTAGATTTTTTTAACTTTAAAGATTATTTAAATTATAATTGAGGTTCAAAAATTTCATCAGATTAAGTTCAGATGTGAATGTTTTACTTTTTTTTGCTCAACCCCTGGCAGACCTACTCAATCTGAAAACTCAGGTCTTTACCAAGATGCCAGGATATCATGCATTCTTAAGTTATGGAATAAGTTCTAATCTTTTCGAAAGATGTCAGTAGGTGTCTACTTGGTTGTAATTAAAATCTTCACAGCCTTGCCCTCCTTTAATGCCTTCATAAATCCTTCATAATCATTGCTCCTTGGGTACATGTAAGCATATTGTGCTATGAAGCCAATGACAATTATTACTTATGGTTATTAATTTCTATCAAATTCTTCCCTGTGGGAGCAACCAAACCCCTCGCTCAAACCCCTCTTTCTGTGTAGGACATAGCTCAGAAAATAACTAGTCAGTGATCATCCAGGGCCATACTGGTCATTAATGAATTTGACACAATTTATCAATGACTCACTTTGTACAAGCCTCTGGTTGGGCAAGAATTTTATGTAAATCAACAGGTTGAATCCACATGGTATGAAGAAATCAAGGCCACTTTAAGACCATGACGTTAAAATCTTATGGAGCATTTTGTTTCTCTCTGGTCCTGCGTATATTAAGTCATCACCTGACCTTATTGTTTACCTTGGTTTTATTTTTCCAGCTGGTCGTGCCCTCATTGATCTGCTCTCATTATAGGAACACCTCTATCTGTATCTATTTCTTGTTTTGTGTGTGTTTACTGCTCCTTGGGAGATTTCTGAGTGCTGGAGTCATTGGCTCTGGCTGCATAAATTGGTGAGCTGAAGCTGCAGATTGGGAGCTGTCTCAGCTGCACTCTCAGGGTTATAAATGATGCTGTCTGACTGGAGGACACTGCATTAATGAACATTATGGATAGGCCTGTTCTATTTCAGAACCACAATTTTCAAGCCAATCGCTTGTATCCGAGACAGGGCAGATTGTAGAAGGCTGTGGTAGAGGGAAAGGCTTTATCCGTGTTTTCAAAGAAAAATAAACTTAAAATAACACATGAAGTCACCAGATATGTTAGAAATGGAAGAGAGTCACACACCGGGGCCTGTAGTGGGGTCGGGGTGGGGGGGAGGGATAGCATTAAGAGATATACCTAATGTAAATGACGAGTTAATGGGTGCAGCACACCAACATGGCACATGTATACCTATGTAACAAACCTGCACGTTGTGCACATGTACCCTAGAACTTAAAGTCTAATGAAAAATAAAAATAAAATTAATTGAAGAGAGTCAAGGCATGCTGGTGAAAAAACATCTAATATTTTCTTTTGCCAAATAGCCTATTAAACCTCGAAGTTTCATTTTACTATATGTAATAGCTTTTTAAAAAATCTTAAAGCTGCAAGTCTATTATGTCCAATTCTTTCTCTGTTGAGGAAATAAAATGGAGGTGCACTGTGTATGATAAGGCTAAAGTACATTTTATAGCTAAAGGGAAACAAGGGAAAGCTATCCTGGAGCAGACAAAGATGCAGAAGAAAAGACGAGATAGACGGTTGACTCTGGTTCACTATAAGTCAGGGAAGTTGCTGTTTAGAAGTCACTATTAGAAGGGTAATGAAGAGGCTTATAGAAGTGACTTGCCAGGTTAATGCCCTTGATGTACTTGCTTTATTATTTTATTTACTCTCGTTTCTTCAAGGTAAAATTATGAGGATTAAAATACATCTCAGGAAGATGTATAATATCTATACTGAAAACTGAGGAAGGAACAGTAAGTGAAAAAGTTTAAGACTTGGAGCTTAGGACATCAGGGCTGTTTCCTCTCCTGACACTGAATGTGATCTTAAGTATGTAATTTAACCCTTCTAGACTAGATATTCCTCATCGGAAAGGAATGTGACAATAGTTCTCTTACACTGATGTTGAAGGATTAATGCAATGATATGTTTTAGTACCAACCACAGAACCTGATGCATTGTAAGTGATGAATAAATACCTGCCTTTTCTTTTGTTCTATCCTTCCTGTTAGGTCACTTCCCATTAGTTCTGCCTGCCATTGGTTTCATTTTTAAATATATATTTTATGAGGGTGTTTTGTTTTGTTTTGCTTCCAGTCCAGTGTTCATAGTTAGCACTTGAGATTCGTAGCACAGGTCTTATAAACCAATGCAGCATTCATTAATTCAGCCATTACCATGTGACTGAAGGAAAACAGTGGGTCATTTTCACACTGACAATTTTGAAGCCACCACTGCTAAGACTGAAATAATTTGGGAAAGAGGATCATTTTAAGCTAATGGCATTCAGTCATGTTTTCAATTTAGAGACCTTCTTCTAAGTATCAGCTACAACTCACACTTCACAGAAGATACCAAATCAACCTGATTTCAGATCATTTAATATAAGAAGAAAAAATGAACAAGAAGCTTTATGTCATTGTGATTTTCACTGTTTAAGTCAAGAAGGATAAAGATAGAGGATCAGAGACTTAAAATCTGACCTAATCAGTGAAGTTCCTCCTGGCTGAAGAACCGGAGGGTTATTGTTAAAATCCTTAAGGAAGGAGCAATAAGATGTCAAAGTTAAGCTTTTTAGACAATAGACACTTAAACATTAAGAACATCAGGGCATGATCCATTCCCCAAAGGGCTTACACAAGTTCCCAAAATTGATCTCACTTCTAATTTCTTTCTCACGTCTTGGGAGTAGAGTGTGGTTACGAAATGATGAAGTCTCCTTATGCAAATCACAGGTGCCTGGGCTCAACTCCAGTCCTTAACATGGAATTACAGTCAATACACCATGCCAGCATGTCACTAAGGCAATGTAATATTTAACGAACAAACAGTAAGAACAATTTGAGTTAAATGTTTTTCTCTCTTAGCATCTGGATGGCAAAATCTGATATGTAGAACAAGCCCCTTTACTAGGGCTTGTACTATATCCTCTCTGCTGATTGGAAGTTACAGCAAAAAGTTTTAATTTATGAATAAGTTTTTGTAGCAAAATCATCTGGTGGCATTATGGAAAAAGCAGCAACAGATTGCTTCTGTAAGGTGCTGGGTGATCCCGTGGTCAGCTGATACTTGCCACAGAGCACTAGTGTCTGACCATGATGCCAAGAGCAAGTGAGGTGGCTCCTTCATCGGCTCCTCATAGGTTTTTCTGCTTAGGATT
This sequence comes from Piliocolobus tephrosceles, assembly GCF_002776525.5. Classification (NCBI taxonomy): domain Eukaryota; kingdom Metazoa; phylum Chordata; class Mammalia; order Primates; family Cercopithecidae; genus Piliocolobus; species Piliocolobus tephrosceles. The sequence goes on along the minus strand of NC_045449.1, from coordinate 40,873,473 downwards.
TCATCCACCACTGTCTAGCTTACCCCCAAACGTACTTTAACTTCTCTCATGTGTTCGCATTGACAGGCCCATAGGGTGACTTTATCTTGATGTATATTAGAAGCACAGCAATACCTAGCAGATGTTCCATAAACAATATTTATGGAAGTCATATATCTCCACAGTGATCACACCACGCAATGTGTAGCATAGCTGCAATTAGGGAGATCTATGACAGGTGCATTGTTTTATGAGGTGTCATCTTGGTCCTGAGCAGGAAAATCATAAGCCCATAATGTTTAGATGTTCACTTTTTAGTACATATGATTTATTCACCAAGTAACCTCAACAAGTATCTATTCTTTGGTGCATTTTTTTTTGTATTTATTCAGTCTTTCTTTTTTTTCTTCCTTTTTTCTCTTCATGAATGCCTTTTGTTTATTTATTTTACTTTTTCATTGCATTTACCTAGAAGTTGTGTGTACTTCAAGCCAAGTAGACAGTGATAATAGTAAAAGAAAAAAAGCACTAATTATTTGTGAGGCACAATGCTAAGTGCAATGAGGAAAATAGTTATGGTAACAAAGTCCTTATTCTCAAGGAAGTTATCCTAATTAAACATGCAAATTTGTACTCACATATTTAGAGCCACATAATGATGGCAATACATATCAAGGGATACTATGGAAGCTTAGACAGAAAAATTTCCCTGCCACCCTTACACAAAAAAGTTTAAATAAGAAAACAAGTGACAGTTGAATTGGGCCTTGAAGAGCAGCTAAAGTGTTACAGAGAAAAATAAAGGATAAGAATTCAAAATAGGTGGAATAAAATAGAATACTGGGAGTTGGGGAGTGGATCTCAACATTTGAAAGTATTTTTAAGGAATTGTTACTAGAGATTGGTGATATAATTAGTAGCAAAATCAAACTAAATAAAAACCAAAATGGAAAAATCAGGTGGTAAATGATTTGGGAGTATAGTGATAAATAGTCTATATACATATTGATTTTTTTAGAACAGAAATGAAAATTCAGAACTAGATTAGAGGATAAATATTGGAGACATAGACACAAAATGTTGATATCTGGAAACAAGAACTAATGTTTTGGGAAGATAGGAAGATATGACTTTATAGCCTCATACATAACCTCTGGGAGGAAGTAGGTATAAATCCTATCGAGTGGTGAGAAGAGGAGTGAGTCAGGATGTTGAGAACGCAAACTTGTTAAGAGCTGAGAGACAGCAAGCAAGTGGAAAGTTGAGTTAGTGAAAAATTATGAAAGTCAATGATAAAGGGATCATTATGTCAGATGCTGCAGAATCAAAGAAGATGAGGACTTAGAAAGGACTGATGTGTATAATTAGAAAGAGAGTGGAGCATAGGGTTTAATTAATTATGCATATATTGGATTTGTACCCTTGCTTTCCACACTAGTTGTGTGACCTCAGGCAAGTCACTTAGCCTCTCTGGTTCTCCACTCTTATTTATAAAATAGAGTTGTCATTATGAGTAAATATGGAAAATAATTTGAAAATACTTGGTAAACAGTAAGCATTATAAATACATTTTTATCCCCTTTCTCTTTCTGCAAATTATCTTTCTTACTCCCATTTGTGCAAGGTGCATGAAGGCTGATCTAAATGGTGGTTCCAGGTCCTGAGTCCCCATGACCTTTCAGCTCAAGCACACCCAACACTGACCAACTCTGGTTCTGCAGTATTTTGTTTTACTTTTTTTCCCCCTCCTAGTTTCCATCAAAAAGAACCTAACTGGCACAACCACATTATGTTTCTTCCCCCAGGCCACTCAGCCTTGGCCAGGCATCAGGGTCAGGTAGCAATAAACTCTGCTCCTTTAGAGATGTGGGAAGCACAGATTGTCTAGAGTTGGATTGTTAGTGGGGTCTGATTGTCATTTCTCTGTTCCTTTCCTTCCCCTTTCCCCTTTCCCCTCTCCCCTCTCCTTCCTTCCTTCCTTCCTTCCTTCCTTCCTTCCTTCCTTCCTTCCTTCTTTCCTTCCTTCCTCCCTTTCTCTCTTTCTCTCTCTCTTTTTCTCTCTTTCTTTCTTTGTTTTTCTTTTTCTTTCTTTCTTTCTTTCTTTCTTTCTTTCTTTCTTTCTTTCTTTCTTTCTTTCATCTCTCTCTCTTTCTTTTTTTCTTTCTGTCTTTTTTTTTGTTTGTTTGTTTGTTTTGACAGAGTCTCACTCTGTCACTAAGGCTGGAGTGCAGTTGGAGTGCAGTGGCGTGATCTTGGCTCACTGAAACCTCTGCCTCCTGGGTTCAAGCGATTCTCCTGCCTCAGCCTCCCTAGTAGCTAGGACTACAGGCATGTGCCACCAGGCCTGGCTAATTTTGTATTTCTTTATTTTAGTAGAGACAGGGTTTCACCATGTTGGTCAGGCTGGTCTCAAACTCCTGACCATGTAATCCCCCTCTTCGGCCCCCAAAGTGCTGGGATTACAGGCATGAGCCACCGCCACTGGTCTGATTGTCATTTGTGTGTGTGTGTGTGTGCCAAAGGAATAGATGAATGTTTGAGAGGACCAAATGTAAATTCTGGGTTCAGGCTGCCACCTTTTGTTTATGTCCTCTTAGTAGACAGGATGGTATTTGTTCATAGTCATATCGTAGCTTATAGCTCTAGTCAAGCACATGGCTTTATTCACCAAAACGTAATGGAGATGGAGCAAGTGGTAGGACATCACTTGATACCCATTCCATCCTCTGGCGTCTCTGCCGTCAATCATTATTGTGAGATTGCTAGACTCTTCAGCCTGAGGACAGAATCTAAATTCAGACAGTACTGTGTTCCAAGACAGACTCCTTCACTTACTCTAAGTGACTTTGGTTGGGTTTCTTAGTATGCGTGCCTCAGTTTATTTGCATATGAAATAGGAACATATTGACCAGCTCACAGATCTGTTATGTCTAGCACAGTGTGATATTTAGTAGGTGTACAGTAAATGCTCTATCTTCTTGAATAGTGAACACAGATGAACACAACTAGTATATGAGACACTGTAAAACAGATGAAATGATGCTTTAACAAAAGTTCTAATTCTGGAGTTCTTATTCTGTCTCTGTACTTCTAATTCTAGAGTTTTATTTTCTCTCTATACTTTCCCCAGCTGTGCAATGTTTGAATATCAGCTTTTTTTTGAAATTCAAAACTTTTGTGTACAAGCAGAAATATTCTTTACCACTATAAATATTTTAGTACTTTATCAGAAGCCCAAGTGAGTTCAGGTGTAGAAAACACTTTACAAATTAGAAAACACTAAATGCAAAGTATCACTAAAATCTTACTTCAGGTATTACTCTTGAATAACTAGAATTTTAAAATGCAGTCCATATAGATTTCATTTTTAAAAACACCATTAAAGTAGGTTCTGGGATAAAATGTGTTTATCTTATCTCCTACACAGAGATTTTTTTTTTTTATGCTTCGGGCAAAATACGATGAACAGATGGGCTTGGGTTTGCTGTATACTGTTTAAGAAATAATGTTAAAAATGTTTTTAAAACATATTTAAAATGGGAGATTTTATTTTATTTTTTTTAAAAACCTATACTTGAAAATGTTCTTCAAAAGTAAAAGGGATATTTTATAATACTGAGATAGCATTTAGCTTGGCCAATGGTTTGCTATAGCTGATTAGCAGCTGCCTACTTTCAACAGTGCTTGCACACTCTGGTTTGCCATAGTTTCTACTAATTGTTATTACCCCACACACTGAAACTGAGTGGCACTTGCTATTTATCACCACACATTATTCCATTCCACACGTGCCACATTGTTCTTCATAAGCCAAGCCTGCTTCATTATTTACTTTATCCCTCTTATCATTGTAGGTAATCGGGTTTGTGATCCCTGTCCTAATATATGCACAGCTAACTCATTGCTTTTGCATAAAGCATCCATTTCCTAATTATAACACTAAGGAAATAATCTGAACCTCCAATAAGATGTTATGCTGAGAGGCAGAAAAGTAGACTATTATTAATCAGAAATAATTCCAAATATAAAGTTAAAACAAATGTTGCTTTCTTCTTGTTGAACAGAAAATTCATCATTTGAATATGCCACTCTTAACAAATGCTTATTAATGTATATTTTTCTACATTTAATATACATTTTTCCTTTTTATAAAACTAATATTTCACTGAAGACACCTATGAAAGGGATTTGTGGAGTCTGTAATCTCTAATGTACTATGTGACATATTTTGTATGTTTTTATTTGTCTAGAGAGAAGGTCCTCAGTTTTACTTACATTCCTAAGTAGGTTGGTGGCACCAAAAGGCAAGGGTAACATTACTACAGAGAACTGAAGAAGGTACTTTAACCAAACTGTCTGAGTCTGTGTTAAACTTTAATACTCGTGAAAACAAGAAATAAATTTTCTTAGTCAATTTTGATTTTGAATTTTAATGGGTTGAGGGCAGGGATATTATACAGAAGAAATATGTGTGTGAGTGTGCACGTGTGTGTGTGTACCTGTGTGTGAGTGTGCATGTGTGTGTGCATATATTCTTGTGATTTATGAAAATATAATGGAAATGTAGGATAAATCTAGAAATAGGGTTTGCATTCAATGAAATCATTTTCAGATGCTGCATATACTCATTAGGAGACAATTTTCCATTGGTCTCTCCTGTTTCATCACAGCTTGGAAGCAGAGGCACTAACTTCCCTTTTACTCTGAATTATCGTTGCAAGGATGCATAGCAAACAGCCTTGGAAGATAGAGATAGTATCTCCTTATCAGTAGAGGGCAGGTTTGCCTACTGTCCAGTGTCATAATGATGTTTTCCTTTAAAGAAAATTGCCTAAAGGAAATTTTGTTTCTTCTTTTTGTTCAACTAGGATAAAATCTTAGATGCTTCATGGTTTTTAACAATACTCAGCTCCACCAAATCTTCTTTGTTAGAGCCGCTCGTCTTAACCACTAGCCTTTTATTCCTTATTCTGCTTCTCTGCGGTCAATACCTCCACCTACATCGGCATAATCCACTATCTTAGGCTTCTCTTTCCACTGAGAACTGGGAGCCCAATTACATTTAGTTTCAGCTGATTCAAGTCTCTAACCCATTAGGGCATTACTGACATCTCAGAATTTTATTAAATAGTATTCCAGTTGAGAATAAGAATATAAGTGGGGGAAAGGCATATCCTTATCTTAAGATTGACATTTTGTTTAAGAATAGAATATAAATGTATACAATCAGTGGATCTTGCGAATCCCCCACATCCAGATGTTTGTCGGGCCATAGGGCTGGCAGATTTATTTAGCCTTGAGAAATGTGAGGTGACAGGATAGCTTTTTAAACTCTCAGAAGTTCTCAGATGAAGCAAAAGGATATGAATGTGCCATACAAAGTGGGGTTGTTATATTGATTTTTTTTTCCACTGTCATGCACCTTATCCTTCTGCAACACTTTAGTGACTTAGATTTAGGATATTAAATGGCGGTTGCTGAATGCTCCCCTAACATATCAATTCTTACTTCACTTATATAAAGGCACAGGGGAGGTCAAAGTGAACAGAAGCAAAAATGGAAATAGGAGATGAAGTTTGCATTAGGATGATGTGTCATGTTGCTTTCTGCTTACTTTGATTATGATGTGTCAGGAAGGCTTACTAAGACTATGGAAAATAGAAGGTTTTAAAAAATGATTTAAAAATTTAAAGGTTTTAGTTATAAGTTAAAGCTGAGGAAACAAATTTCTTCTAGTGTATTGCATATGCATCAATAGGCATGCTTTTACATGCATATGTCTCTATGGAAAAAAATTAAAAGATATAGTTTATAATTAAGGGAATATTCTCCACAGATATTTTATTTCTCATTTATCCTTTTATATCTCTGATCTGTTTCACTTCTGATTTAAGCCTTCATGTCAAGATTTTCCCTTTGGGAGGTTTACAAATGATGACCCAGTAATATTAAGATAGTTAATCAGAAGCCTGCCTTCCAAATACAGTAAAAGTGTAATTAACTAGAGAAATACTATTGAGATTCACAATCTACCCCCACTGTCCTTTGACAGATGTGATATCTTATTGTTCAATTTTGCAACACTGTATATGTTTCATTTATTTTTCGCCAAGTTAAAAGGAATTAAAATTTAATTTTATGTTGAAAATTGTTTTGGAAATTCAAAACAACTCGAGGTAACTGGAAATGCCCCTGGGGCCAGAGGCTGGAGGTGGAAAACAGGCAGAGAGTTCAAAAACAAGGATGAAATGCATGGTGTCAGATTCAGGAGTGCTTTCTTAAGCATACTAACTCCTTCCTGAGGTGGACCAAACTTCTGCACATCAAATAGATACTATTCTTAGACCCCTTGGGAATAAAAAAAAATCAGAGCCTACAAAGTTAACGTAGGTAGAATCAGAGATGCATGCTACTGTATACACCATTCCTCAATCAAAGAAAAATCACATAAGAACAATGTATCAGATAGCATTGCTTTTATTACAATCTGTACTTTCTTTTCACCTAAACTGGAGCATCAAGTGATTGAAGTTGGAGACATTTAGTTATTTAACAAATAAATAAGCCTATATCTATTAGACAATATCAAATAGAGAAAACATATCTCTTAATTAATTTAAGTGAGTTTATTCAGAGACTGTTATAGTTCAGATTTGGTGCTTAGTACTAGGAACACGTTGATGAATAAAATAGATAAGTTACCTGTCTTTGTAAGTCTTGCAGCTTAATGGCCTGGGCCTACAGAGACATTGACAGTAGGGAAGAGAGGAAGCAGAATGCCAGTCTATAATTGCTCACCTAGATCTGAAGTAGAGCTGAAAGCAGAAGAAGTTACCAGCAGAAAGAGAAAGGGGAATTGGAAGGATGCAGCAGGAAAATCTGTTGTTCAACCCTACTCAGTTTTACTCTTTCTGGGCACAGGGCAAGGACTTTTTTTTCCAGTCTCCTTGCAGCTAAGTGGAGCAGCATGCTTGGCTAAATCAATGGGCTGTGGGAAGAAATGGGTATGTCACTTCCAAGTCAAAGCATGTAACATCCATAGCTGACATAGCATGACTCTGTGGTTGACTCTTCCCTGCCTCACCAACCTAAAACAACTGTAGTTAAAAGAGTGGAACCATGAGATTGAAGTAGCCTGAATTATTGAGTAGCTACATGGAAGACAGTTTCCTGGACATTTGTCTTGATTTGTGGTGAACTCTGTGTGACAAAGAAACCTTTCGTTGTATTAAGGAGAGATGGTAGGGTTCTTGTATCATAACCTACCATGCTCTGGCCATAGAGGAGTTAATGGTCATGTGTTTCTTGACAGTAGATATGAGGTGCTGAAAAAAAGGGATAGAAAAGGAAAGGGGAGACTAGAGAAGAATTTTTGCATTCTTGAAGCCAGTAAGTGGAATTATAGAAATCCCTGTTGATTTACAGGAAAGTGTATCTAACCCAATTTCAATTTGTTTTCCAAATGAGAAACAGATTGGAAAATTACTTAGAGTGCAACTTTTCTTAAGATGAAGAAATGAAATATTCTCTATGATCAAAAGAAGGATATAGATACACTAAGTCTGGAAGAGTTTTTGTTTGATCTGTTACCATCTTATCATATTAGCAATTTTAATTCTATTCATATGAAATATTCAAGTACAATGTTTTGTGTTTGTGTGTGTGTGTATATATGTTTCTCTGTGTGTGTGTGTGTGTGTGTGTGTGTGTGTGTGTGTAATACAAAACTCAGTTAATTTTATTCAGTTCCACCAGGGAAATTCCAATGTAATTTGTCAACTTTATAATAAAACGGATTTTAGGTGGATGGGTTCAGATCTCTGACTTATGGAGAAAAAGAAATAATAATTTTCTGTTTTGCTTCAAAGACTGGAAACAAATACAAAACATGCAAAATGTACAAGGCATAAGAAGATCAGTAATTTACTTTACAAAAATTGGTTTTTGACTCAGTAGTGGAAAAAAAATTACTTATTTGTGCCACGGTCACTTAGCAACTATTAGTACCTAGTTATTTTGGCATTGAAAATCCATTTATTTATTAATTCAATCATTCATTCAATAAATACATATTGGGTAGTTACTATATGCCAGTCAACACTGGAATTTCTGAAAATTTGTCTGAGAACAATGCAGGCATGGTCCATGATCTCTTAAAGCACACATTCTACTGGGGAGAGACAGAATATAACTAATACATCAAAAAGAAAATATCAAGCAGTGATACATACTATAAAGAAAAAATGTAAGGATGGGGATTTGAGTGTCTAGAGGCTTCTTCAGATAGAGTGGTCATGAAGGCCTTTTTGAAGAGATACTTTTAAAACAGAAACTTTAATGACAATAGGGAGACACCCTTGCAAAGACCTGGGGAAGCTTGATACTCCTGGCAGCGAAAATCATAACTACAAGGCACCTTACGTGAGGGTACTTGGCATAGACAAGGAACAGAAAGAAGACCTGCTCCAGCACAGTGAATGGCATGGCACGTGATAGGAGGTTTCTCATTACATAGCACCTCATACTAGAAAGTAAAGTTTGAATTTCACTCTCAATGCAGTGAGAAATCACTGAGATATTTTAAGCAGGGGGTGAAATGACTGGAATTAATTTCATTTTTAACTTACTAATAACTTTGCACAGAATGAAAAAAAATTGTTAAGAATGGAAGTCTGAAGATCAATAAAAGGAGTTATTGTAGTAGTCCCAGAGATAGATTAGAAGTGATGGGACTGGAGGGAAATGACACATTTAAAATATATTTGGGAAGTAAAATCAATTAGGACTTAATAATGAACCGGAACTAGGGGTTAAGAGGGGACTCAAAGGTCATTTATTGGCTGTTGATTTAAGCAACAGAATGAATAGTATTTATTAATTTACTAATACAGAGATTACTGAGAAAGGTAAAAGTTGCCGTTGAGAAAGTAGTAAAGGTAGGGGGATGATAGAGTTTTGTTTCAGTGATATTCAATTTGAAATGTCAGTTCAACATTTGAGAAAATTTGAAATGCCTTTGCAAAATTATCACAGTAAAAGAAGTCTGACATGGCTGACTTCATCTTGCTTCTACCCTCTAAGCTATCTTCACCCATTCCTGGTGGTAGGTCACATGGGAGGAATTTGGATTATAGTTTAACCTTGAAGCAGGGAAAATATAGTCCTCAATAAAACTGATTCCCTCCTTGTTCAGGGACTGAAATTGACTTTGTAAAACCAATGAAAGGCCATGAGAATAGAATTATGAGAGGGGCCTGAATTCTGCTAAAATCTAGGCATAGTTTCTATAATCCCTTACAGTCCAGGAGTCATATGTTCAGAGGTCATAAGATTTGTGACTTCCTCAATTGCTCCTGTAGATACTATCACTGTTATAACACCCTGAGTGTTTGTTTTTTTTTTTAATTTTTTTTTTCAGACTGACCTCACCCATACTCCTGACTCATGACTCAACCAGTCCTGGGGCCCCACCCAGAGGCAGACTCAATGCATGAGGACCATTTTTCACACCCCTGTGATTTCTTTCCCAACCAGTCTGGAGCACCTATTCCCTAGCCTCCTCCCCACCAAATTGTCCATGAAAACCCTAGCCACTGAGCCTTTGTGGATACTGATTTGAATAATAATTCCATTTCCCATGTGGCCAGGTTTGTGTTAATTAAACTCTTTCTCGTGCAATGGCATGGTCTCAATGAATTGATTCAGTCTAGTCAGTGGGCAGGAAGAACCTAACAGGTGATTACGAGATGATAAATTGGCAATTAGATACAAAAATCTGAAATTAAGCAAGAAAATCATGCTTGAAGAAAAAATTAAGGAGTCAATTAAAATCCATGCAAAGTAATGTAGCTAGATGGTACTTCCTAGGGAATGAGTGTGCCTTTGATAAGATTGTATGTAAGAAATAACAATAAAAAAACCTACATTGAGCTGTATGAAACATCTATATTTAAAAGACTGAGAAAGACCAGCAATGAGGATGGAAAAAAACAGACTAACCTATATTTTAAAAGATTAGACAGACTATTCTAGATTAATGGTGTCAGTTGCTACTGAGAGGTCATGTAAAAAGAAAAGAGAGAAATGACAACAGGATTTGGCATCATTGAGGTTATTAGTGACCTTGCCAAGAGCAACTATCAAAGGATTATAGGAACAGATGCCTAAATTATGTGCACTGGGGAAAGAATGGAGATTGGTATTGTAGCTGAAGGGGCAATATGAGGTCAAGGGAAGCTTCTGTTATGTTTAAAGTAGACATTTCTAAGGCATGTTTTAATGCTTATGAGAGCAATCCAGAAGAAAAGGAGAAACGAATGACTCTAGAGAAAGACAGGATGATGATAGGTGAAAAATCCTTGAGAAAGGGAGAGGTATTAGAATTCAGAGCCTAAGTTAACCTAGGATGAGAGTAGGTATACTTAATCAGATTGTTTCTATTTTCTCAAAGAAGTGTGAGGCAAGACCCTCAGCCTAGCATAAGCAAGAAGGAAGGCGTCTGAAGTCTGTGGAGTGAGGAAATTGCTTACAGTAGTAACCGATTTGAGTTGAAGTTCAACATACCAGAATGTTTTGTAATTTTTAAGAAGGTAGTCCTGATTTTAAAACTAAAGCAAAAAGCACAGTTGCATTTTCCTCCAATGAAGAACAGCTGTTTAGATACATGAACAGAGCAGAGAGATAACTGCATTTAATGCACAGCTGACAACAATAGAGAAAAAGAGAAGGAAATTAAGACATTAGAGTAAACTTAATGATGGACTATTGACTTTTGCTGGACTAGTGAGGGAAACTAGAATATGAGAAAAAGTATAGTTAATAAAAAAGAGCATTTTTTATAGTTAATAAAAAAATCTCCAAACGACTTGGAGATCTCGTTGAGATTAAAACAATGCTAGAGAGGATAATGACTGGAAAGAGTAGTAGAAAATGCCAGTTGCTAATATCTGCTTATTCCCCTAAACTCATTTAAAAATTAAAAATGAGAACAGAAAGTTGACAGGGCACATGACTACATGGAAAGAAGACATTTTACAACAACAGCATTCACAAATTCTAGCTAATGTGGATGTGAGTGAAAGTATCATGTGCAACTTTTGGGAAGATTTCTTAAAGACGTGATGGCTGCAGCATAAACAATCATTCTGGAGCATGAAGTGGAAACTTTGTGTTAATGGTAACAGAGGTCTGACATAAGAAGAACCTGGAGGCCTGAGGCTTTTGGGAAGCTACCTAACCAGTGTCTGCTTCTTTGAACTTATTTTGCATGAGAGCTTCTATCAGGTTTAATTCAGATTTTCATTTGTTCAGTTGGTTTTTTGTTTGTTGTAATATACATCCATACTCAATGCTAAATAATACAGAAGAAAGAGATGTTTCCAGATTGTAATATTCAAATTTAACATTTTTGAAGTGATACAATTATTGATAAACGTAAAGGTCAAAAGTTATAAAATTGAAGGAAAGCTATCAGTGAGCATGAAAAGGTCATGGAAGCGACAGGCTTTTTAGCCCATGTATGAGGAAGATAATTCCAGTAGATGAGGAAATCACAGACTTAGAAGGTAAGCAGAGAGGGTAAAATGATAAACTAAGTGCTAAAATCAAGGAATGAGGGAACATAAGCCAGCATTTGCAGAGGGCAAAAATAGAGGTTGTAGGTGACTGTTTGAGAGAAAAGTGGTTTATTGAGAAAAAAAAAAAAAATAGGGACCTAGAAGAGAAAATGTTCTATAGGGTGCTTCCCATTTTAAGGAAGAGGTATGTTGGTTCAGGCTCTAAAGTCAGAATGCACAGCTACAATATTGATTACCACTTTCGAGTTAAGAACATGAGCAAAGGCCGGGCGTGGTGGCTCACCTATGTAATCCCAACACTTTGGGAGGCCAAGGCAGGCAGATCATCTGAGGTCAGGAGATTGAGACCATCCTGGGAATGCAGTGAAACCCCATCTCTACTAAAAATACAAAAATTAGATGGGTGTGGTGGTGGGCACCTGTAGTCCCAGCTACTTGGGAGGCTGAGGCCAGAGAATGGCGTGAACCCTGGAAGGGGTAGCTTTCAGTGAGCTGAGATAGAGATTGTGCCATTGCACTCCAGCATGGGTGACAGAGCCAGAGCGATACTCCTTCTCAAAAAAAAAAAAAAAAAAAAAAGAAGAAAAGAAAAAAAAGAAAAAGAACCTTAGTCAAGTCATTTAACCTATTTATGCTTCAGTTTTATCATTGGTAAAATGCAGATAATATATTTTAAAAACAAAAAATATATTAAATGAGAATTAAATGAGATAATTCATGTGAAGTTGTTAGTATATTATCTTACAAATTTTTAACACACAGGATGTTAGCTGTGGTTTTGGTTGTTCTGCTCAAAACATACCAATTACATACCAATTCTAAAATATAACACAATAGATGAATGCTTAGCTCTTCGTCTTTAAGTTTCTAAATGGAGTCAGTTTCTTAATACGCCTCATCTCAATGAGGATCAGTGTTGTAGACACACAATGTGCTACTTTGGACCCCTTCCTTACTGTTTCTTATGGAGTGTCTTATTTGATTAGTGAGAATAGAGAAATGTCTCTGAGCATGTGCCATCCCATTTTAGACTCTTTATCTGTTAGAGACTTAACGACATGTGTTTCCTACTCTTGCTGTCACGTCCATGAAAAATACGAACATCAGTGTAGGCCTAGGTTAAGCCTAGAGACTTGGATATGCTCCTGGGGTCTCGGTCCTAATGCACTTGATGGGATTAATCCAGGCTGCAGTTTTCTTTTCTTTTCTTTTCTTTTCTTTTCTTTTCTTTTCTTTTCTTTTCTTTTCTTTTCTTTTCTTTTCTTTTCCTTTCCTTTCCTTTC